>NW_028270144.1:104575902-104894116 GCF_037043375.1 Chiloscyllium plagiosum
ACCCCCCTCCCTCCACTCCCTCCCCCACTCCTCCCCCACCTCCCTCCCCCACTTCCTCCCCCCACTTCCTCCCCACTCCCCTTCCCCACTCCCCTTCCCCCTCCCACATTCTTCCCCTTCCCCCTCCCCATTCTTCCCCTTCCCTCCCCCATTCTTCCCCTTCCCCCTCCCCCATTCTTCCCCTTCCCCCTCCCCCATACTTCCCATTCCCCCATTCTTCCCCTTCCCCCTCCCCCCTCCCCCCTTCCCCCCCCTCCCCCATTCCCCCCTCCCCCCATTCCCCCCTCCCCCATCCCTCCCCCCATTCTTCCCCCTCTCTTCCTCCCCCATCCCCCCCCTCTCTCTCCCCCATCCCCCCTCTTCTCCCCCCATCCCCCTTTCCCTCTCTCCTCCCTTCTCCCCTCTTCCCCCCACCCCCCTCTTCTCCCCCCCATCCCCCCCTCTTCTCCCCCCCATCCCCCCCTCTTCTCCCCCATCCCCCCCCTCTTCTCCCCCCCATCCCCCCTCTTCTCCCCCCATCCCCCCCTCTTCTCCTCCCCCCCATCCCCTCCTCATTCTCCCCCCCATCCCCCCTCTTCTCCCCCACCCCATCCCCCCCTCTTTCCCCCCCCATCCCCCCCTCTTTCCCCCCCCATCCCCCCCTCTTCTCCCCACCCCATCCCCCCTCTTCTCCCCCCATCCCCCTCTTCTCCCCCCCCAATTCCCCCCTCTCTCCCCCCCCTTCCCCCCCTCTTCTTCCCCCCCATCCCCCCCCTCTTCTTCCCCCCCCATCCCCCCCTCTTCTTCCCCCCCATCCCCCCTCTTCTTCCCCCCCCATCCCCCCCCTTCTTCCCCCCATCCCCCCCTCTTCTTCCCCCCATTCCCCCCCCATCCCCCTCTTTTCCCCCCATCCCCCCTCTTTTCCCCCATCCCCCCTCTTTTCCCCCCATCCCCCTCTTCTCCCCCCCATCCCCCCTCTCTCCCCCCCCATCCCCCCTCTTCTCCCCCCCATCCCCCCTCTTCTCCCCCCCCATCCCCCTCTTCTCCCCACCCATCCCCCCCCTCTTCTCCCCCCCATCCCCCCCTCTTCTCCCCCCCATCCCCCCCTCTTCTCCCCCCCATCCCCCCTCTTCTCCCCCCCCTCCCCCCTCTTCTCCCCCATCCCCCCCTCTTTCCCCCCATCCCCCCTCTTCTCCCCCCCATCCCCCCTCTTCTCCCCCCCATCCCCCCTCTTCTCCCCCCATCCCCCCTCTTCTCCCCCCCATCCCCCCTCTTCTCCCACCCCATCCCCCCCTCTTCTCCCCCCCATCCCCCCTCTTCTCCCCCCCATCCCCCCTCTTCTCCCCCCCATCCCCCCCTCTTCTCCCCCCCCATCCCCCCTCTTCTCCCCCCCATCCCCCCCCCTCTTCTCCCCCCCATCCCCCCCCTCTTCTCCCCCCCATCCCCCCCTCTTCTCCCCCCCCATCCCCCCTCTCTCCCCCCATCCCCCCTCTTCTCCCCCCCATCCCCCCTCTTCTCCCCCCCATCCCCCCCCTTCTCCCCCCCATCCCCCCTCTTCTCCCCCCCATCCCCCCCTCTTCTCCCCCCATCCCCCCTCTTCTCCCCCCATCCCCCCCTCTTCTCCCCCCCATCCCCCCTCTTCCCCCCCCCCATCCCCCCCTCTTTTCCCCCCCATCCCCTCCTTCTCCTGCCCCCTCCTCCCTCTTCTCCTGCCCCCTCCTCCTTCTCCAAGCCCCCCCTTCTCCTCCTCCCCGTCCTCCTCCCTCTCCCCTCAGAAAGGAGTTACAAAAAGCCTATCCCCCATCGAATTCATAACACATGATCTTCACCAGTTACAGTAACAACTGCTTTATTCACTCGCTTATAGTTTTCAATCTGTCTGTATATATGTTTGAGCTTTCGCTATTGTGTTCATAATATACTAATACGTTAAATTTTGTACATTAAACAACTTTTTTAAAAAAAATTCAATTGCATGTCTGCGTTCTCAGAGAGGATCCCTCAGTATATGTGTGCATTATATTTCACAGCTTTGGAAAATAATTCTCAACGAAACATTTTAAAATGAATTCAGGGCATACCATCGAGCAGATTTTTTTTAATAAAACTAAAACACACAGGCGCCTGATGCTTTTCCATGTTTGGAGGAGGAGGGGGAGGGGAAGGGTGTTCCCAGCCATACTTTCATCCTGTTCCAGGTTTTTTTAAAATGTCATTCTGTAACTTGTATTTTTTCCCGCATGTAGCATGATCGAACTCCATTCCACGCCGGGGGGCATGATTTCACGCAAAGAAAGAAATATCGAATTACAATTTTTAAAATTTTTATATATATATATATATACACACACAACGTCTGCTGGAGTCTGATCGGATAGAAACAAAAACATACATTAGGATTAAAACCAGTTTAACGTGGAACAAATCGAGGCTACAGCTGGATCTACCAAATGCAAAGTCCCAGTGTATCGAAATAGGTTGAAAATGGTTTGTTATTTTGCTGTGCAATGTATTTAATGATATAGTATTTTTTTGCTGCACCATGTGCTGCCCTTCCCCCAGCCACGCTGGGAGAGCCTATGTGTGTGTGTGTTTTTTTCGCCTGCCCGGTCACTGTGTGGGTGATTGATTCTCCTTTCCTCTTGCTCAGTCATTCAGATTTGGAAAGTAAATAACAAGTTGACATCATTACAGGTCTCTGCATTACAGTGACACATTCACAGCTTTACCGTACTGCTCCGAAATGTGGCGCCCACATCCGCCAGTACTGGGGGAGGGGAGGGGGGATGGATGGACGGACTGTGTTTGCTGTCCACCTCAGCAAAACATTTGCTATTCACCTCCCTCTCTCTAACTTCCGCCAGAGGGAAAAAAAAACACATCCAGGTTGTAAATTTAGGTCAACCTAGTTTGCAGCAACAATTGAAAACTACGTCCATTTTAACAAGCGCTTACTTCACGAGAGAAAATGCCCATGTTGTTTTGTTTTGTTTTGCAGCATTTTAGTGGTAAGGCTAATAGCAACATGCTTTTGTTTTGCCATCTTCGCACGTTTTGTTTTGGCTGACTGATCATTTGCTGTTAATGGAATTAATCTGATTGACATCTCATTGACATCTCAGGCTCCGCTAATCTGATAGTTTTGGTACTGTGAAGATGAACTTGACCTGTTCCCTGGAATGGCATTGTTTATTTGTGCTCCTGCTGACAGACCTTTCCTAATGTATCCTTTTTTAAAAAAAACGCTATGCAAAGCATATTCAAAGTGTCCATCAGCGGTTTCTAATAAATCACAAACGATATTTCATGCAGATTGTTTTCACAAATAAACAACAACTGATATTTGTACAATTCCTTTAATGTAATAAAACTTGCAGAACACTTCACAGGCATTTAATGCAAACAAGGCCACACAGGATCAAGGAATGATTACGATATAGGAGGAGATCGTACATCCCAAGCTTACTCTGCAAGAGCATTTCGCCCAGTTCCACTCCCTGCCTTTCCCCATAGGCCAGCAAATTATTTCTCTAAATACTAATAACCCCCTTGAAATCCCACTCTGATCTCGCCTCCACCATAGGTGTCAGCTGTAAAGAGATACTAGTGTTAGATGATTGAAAGGTATCATCAAAAGGGTATATTTTAGAGAATAACTTAAAGAAGAGGTGGCATGGTGGCTCACAGCACTAGGGACCCGGGTTCAATTCCCACCTCGGGCAATTGACTGTGTGGAGTTTGCACATTCTCCCCGTGTCTGTGTGGATTTCCTCCGGGTGCTCTAGTTTCCTCCCACAGTCCAAAGATGTGCAGGTCAGGTGAATTGGTCATGCTGAATTGCCTGTAGTATTAGGTGCATTAGTCAGGGGTGAATGTGGGGGAGTGGGTCTGGGTGGGTTGTTCTTCGGAGGGTCGGTGTGGACCTGTTGGGCTGAAGGGCCTGTGTCTGCACTGTAGGGGATCTCTAAAAAAAGGAAAACCAGGTATTGAGGCAGCAACATTTATTAAGGGAACTCCAAGGATTAGGTCTCAGTCAGCTGAAGGAATGGGTAGGAATGGCAGAGCGATTACAATTGAAAACATTCAGGAGACTACAATTTTACGAGTGCAGAAATCTTGTTTTTGATTTGGGAGAGTTTACGGAGATAGGCTTCAGAGGGACCTCAAAGCAAGTCAACCACATTGCTGTAGCTCTGGAGTCATATGTAGTCCAGACCAGGTGAGGATGGCAGATTTCCTTCCCTGACAGACACTGGATTCTCAATTTCAGACTCTGCCATCCTTACTAGCTCTGGCCCATATGTAACTCCAGACCCACAGCAATGTGGTTGACTATCAACTGCCCTGTGAAATGGCCCAGCAAGCCACTCAGCCGTATCAATCGCTATGAAGTCTTCAAAAAGAAATGACACTGAACAGAACATCTGGGCATCGAACTAGGTATTGGAAATAGCAATGGTAGAAATACCTGGTTTACCTTACGAAGTCCTCCTTGCTAACATCTGTGGGCTGGTGCCAATATTGGGAGAGCTGTCTCACAACCTGACATAGTTATATTTAAGCAATATACCTTACAGACAATGTCCCAGACACCGTTAACCATAGTATGGAGCAAAAAACTGCAGATGCTGGAAACCTGCATCAAAAACATGTTGGAGAAACTCATCAGGTCTGGCAGCATCTGTAGAGAGAAAACACATTAACATTCAAGACCCTTGACCTTTCTTCAGATCTCATCACCATCCCTGGACATGTCCTGTCCCACCAGCAGCACAAACTCAGCAGATGCAGTGGTACATTGGGTGCACAGTTGGGAGGGAGTTGCCCTTGGAGCCCTCAACATTGAATCAAGAACCCATAACGTCATAGAGTCATAGAGATGTACAGCATAGAAACAGACCCTTAGGCCCAGCCCGTCCATGCCAACCAGATATCCCAACCCAATCAAGTTCCACCTGCCAGCACCCGGTCCATATCCCTCCAAACCCTTCCTATTCATATACCCATCCAAATACCTTTTAAATGTTGCAATTGTACCAGCCTCCACCACTTCCTCTGGCTGATCATTCCATACATGTACCACCCTCTGTGTGAAAACATTGCCCCTTAGGTATCTATTATATCTTTCCCCCTCACCCTAAACCTATACCGTCTAGTTCTGGACACCCCGACCCCAGGGAAAAGACTTTGCTTATTTATCGTATCCATGCTCCTCATACTTTTGTAAACCTCTATAAGGTCAACCCTCAATCTCCGAAGCTCCAGGGAAAACAGCCCCAGCCTGTTCAGCCTCTCCCGATAGCTCAAATCTTCCAACCCTGGCAACATCCTTGTAAATCTTTTCTGAAACCTTTCAAGTTTTACAACATCTTTCTGATAGGAAGGAGACCAGAATTGCATGCAATATTCCAACAGTGGCCGAACCAATATCCTGTACAGCTGCAACATGACCTCCCAACTCCTGTACTTAATACTCTGACCAATAAAAGAAAGCATACCAAATGCCCTCTTCACTATCCTATCTACCTGCAACTTCACTTTCAAGGAGCTATGAACCTGCACTCCAAGGTCTCTTTGTTCAGCAACACTCCCTAGGACCTTACCATTAAGTTTTTAAGTCCTGCTAAGATTTGCTTTCCCAAAATGCAGCACCTCGCATTTATCTGAATTAAACTCCATCTGCCACTTCTCAGCCCATTGGCCCATCTGGTCCAGATCCTGTTGTAATCTGAGGTAACCCTCTTCGCTGTCCACTACACTTTCAATTTTGGTGTCATCTGCAAACTTACTAACTGAGAATCTTATGCTCGCATCCAAATTATTTATGTAAATGACAAAAAGTAGAGGACCCAGCACCGATCCTTGTGACACTCCACTAGTCACAGGCCTCCAGTCTGAAAAACACCCTCCACCATCACCGTCTGTCTTCTACCTTTGAGCCAGTTCTGCATCCAAATGGCTAGTTCTCCCTGTATTCCGTGAGATCTAACCTTGCTAATCAGTCTCCCATGGGGAACCTTGTCGAATGCCTTACTGAAGTCCATATAGATCACATCTACCGCTCTGCCCTCATCAATCCCCTTTGTTACTTCTTCAAAATAAAACTCAATCAAGTTTGTCAGACATGATTTCCCACGCACAAAGCCATGTTGACTATCCCTAATCAGTCCTTGCCTCATGGAAGTCTTTTGGCTTCAGATCAAATATGGGTAAGTAAACCTCCCACTGAATATCATACACCATCTTCCCTCAGCTGATGACTCTGTACACCTCCAAGTTAAACAACATGAGGAGCAAGCACTGAGGATGCTTAGGTACAGAATGTACTCTGGGTGGGGGATTTTACTGTCAACCACTAAGATAGCATGATAGCAGCATCACCGATTAAGCTTGTCGGGTCCTAAACAACACAGCTGCTATTCTGGGTCTAAGGCAGGTGGCGAGGGAACCAACAAGAGAGAAAAATATACTTGAACTCATCCTCACCCAACTGCCTGCCACAGATTTATTTGTGCATGACAGTATTGGTAAGAGTGACCACTGCAGAGTCCATGTGGAGTCGAAGTCCTCATGATTACTGTGCTAAATGGGGCAGACTTCAAAGAGATCCAGCAACTCAAGATTGGGTGTCTATGAGGTGCTGTGGGCCATCAGCAGCAGCAGAATTGTACTCCAGCAAAATCAGCAAACTCATGGCCTGGCATATCGCCCACTCTACCCGCATTACCATCAAGCCAGAAAATCTACCCTGGTTTGATGAAAAGTGCAGGACAGCATACCAGGAGCAACACCTGGCATAGTTAAAAATAAGATGTCAACCTGGTGAAGCTGCTTTGTACCAAATGGCATAGCAGTAATCGAGAAACAGCAAGAAACCAACAGATCAGATCTAAAGCGAACTGGATGTGCCATATAAATGCAATAGCTACAAGAGCAAGTCAGAGGCGAGGAGTTCTGCTGCAAGTAACACACCTCCTGATTCCACAAAGTCTATACACAATCTGCAAGATACAAAACAGGAGTGTGATGGAATATTCCCCAATTGCCTAGACGAGTGCAGCTCTAACAACAAAAGAAGCTTCCCATTATCCAAGGCAAAGCTACATCCAGAAACAACTTCTCCTTCCAATCTAGTGCTCATTAGCAAGAGGGTGTACTGTCTACAGAATGCTGTGCAGAAATTCACGAAAGATCAATAAACAGCACCTTTCAGCATCTCCAACAATTCAGTCTAGAAGGACGAGATCAGCAGGTACATGGGAACACCACTACCTGCAAGTTCCCCTCCAAGCCACCCACCATCCTGACCTGAAAATATATTGCATTCTTTCACTGTTCCTGGTCAAAATCCTGGAATACCCTCCCTGATGGTATTTATGGTCAACCTACAGCATGTGGACTGCAACAGTTTAAGAAGGCAGCTCAGCATCACTTTCTCAAGGCTCATTAAGAATGGGCAACATTCCACATCCCATGAGTGAATAAAATAAAACCTTGAAGCCAATGTGCAAGCACCAGCACAATAGGCGGCATGGGGCTCAGTGGTTAGCACTGCTGCCTCACAGCACCAGGGACCCAGGTTCAATTCCAGCCTCAGGTGACTGCCTGCGTGAAGTTTGCACATTCTCCTCATGTTTGCGTGGGTTTTCTCCGACTATCCAAAGATGTGCAGGTTAGGTGAATTGGCCATACTAAATTGCCCACCGTGTTCAGGAATGTGTACGTTTGGTGCACTAGTCAGGGGTAAATGTAGGGGAATGGGTCTGGGTGGGTTACTCTTCAGAGGGTCAGCGTGGACTTGTTGGGCCGAAGGGCCTGCTAAAAAAACATAGGCGAACAGTATTTGTTGCAAGTCAGGACGTGGGCAGTGGAATTTTGGATGATGACACATTTATGAAGGATATTATGTGGAAGGCAAGCCAAGTACACATAAGAATAGTCAAATTTATAGGAAACAAAAACATGAAAGGAGTCTTCACAAGCTGATGAGCAAAGGCAGGACAAGACTGATGATGTTATTGAAATGGATATAGGTAGTTTTAGTGAGGTGTGCATATCTGGCCAGAAGCTGAACTCCAGGACATAGAAACATAAAAGGTAGGCCATTCAACCCCTTGAATCTGCTGTGCTATTGAAAATAATCATGGCCTATCATCGAGCTCAATACCCTAATTCCCCCCCGCAACCCCCCCCCCCCCCCAATATATCTTGGAAGTATGACAGCTGCAAACAGACCAAAATAAATAAAAACAAAAAAATGCTGTGAAAACTTAGCAGACCGGGCAGTATCTTTAAAAAAGTACTTAGATGAATACTTGAAGTGTCATAGCATTCAGGGCTTTTGCCTAATTCTGGAAAGTGAGACTCGTGTGAATTTTGTGTATTTTTGGAGGCACAGACTTGATGGGCCAGAGGGCCCCTTTTGAATTGTGTGATTCTATGATGTTGTCTGCGGACAGAAACAGAGTTAGTGTTTCAGACTGGGTGGCCTTGGTTTCTCTCCATAGATATTATCCAAACTGATAAGTTTTTTCCAGCATTATTTGGTTTTCATCATTCACAGAATTTTGCTTTTGTATCAGTGTGAGCAGATTAATTTGATTCACAAACTGTTACTGGGGTGAGAAATGGAGTTGTTTGCAAGGGAGTGGAGCTTGCAGTAGTGACAAAAACCAATGGCTTCAGTCTTCCCTATACTTAATTGAAGGTAATTTCCATCGATCCAGTATTATACGTTGGATAACAGTCTCATAATTGAGCAACAGTAGACAAGTCAATAAAGGTGCCATGCATCTAGAGTTGGGTTGTCAATGTATATGTGAAAACACCGTGTTTTCAGATGATGTTGTCAAGCGGAGATCGGAAATTGGAGGTGGCCCAAGGATAGATCCCTGGGGAGTGCCAGATAGAATGGTATGGTAAAACTATTGTAAGTGTTTTTCTGTCTACAACTCAATAAATAAGAACGGAACCAGATGAGAGTAGTTCCATCCAGGTGATGACAGTGGAGAGGTTGCAGACCAGGTCGAGAAAAATGAGACGGGAATGTTGCCTTTGCCTTTGGACATAATTTGCAATTTTAATAAGAGTTTTAGTTTTAGTTTAGGGTGGCAGGCATGCAAACTTGATTGGAGAAATTCAAACACGGAGCTTTCAAACTGAGATTGAATATTAAACACACAGATCTCAAAAATTAGTAAATGATTAACTTGTATCTCCACCTGGATAGCTAGAAAATGGTATGGTCTTTGTAAGGAAACAACAATTTAATTATTACTCGATATACTTCATATTGAAGTCAATAAGTCAGGTGGCATACAGTTCCAAGGGTGAGACACTCTATTTACTGATTGTTAAGCTTGTGGATAGAATTAGTTAACTCGGCATGCGAATAAATTAAACCTGGAATATTCCTGCTGTGTATGGTTCGGTATAGGGATCTTGTCACAGATATTTTACCAGTTTCTAGAATGAAGATTTGCATTATCATTTCATAAAATGCCTCTATGAAAAAATATAATATATAAATATTAAAAATGTTGAGTGGATTACAAGATTTATTGCCATAACATTTTTGAAAATTTCCATGTCTGGTTTTATCAATGGAACATTTTATACAAACAAAATTTAACTTTAATCTTACACGTATAAGATAATGATTTAATAGTGATTTTCGATTCTAAATGTTATGCAATATTGCTGCTGAAACAGTAGGTTCTATTTGCATGCTGCAGTTTTTTTGTTTGTTAACAGAATGCTGGCAAAGTCTGCAATTATTTTCCTTCCCTAGTAGTCCTGAGAGAGAAGTGGTGGGTTACCAATGAGATTCAGATGGTGAAGGTGCTCCTGCAATGCTATTAGGTGTGGATTTTCAGGATGTTGAAGGAATGGAATAATATATCCTTATCAAAATGGCATATGCATTAAAGAGGAACTTGGAGGCAATGGGAAGAGCTATCCTAGCCTGTATGGAGTGGAACTTGGTTTGGGAGCTTCTGAAAAAACATGACATGTGACTGACTTCTATCCTTAGATAGTCCACACTGCAGTCAAAATGATGGAAACAGTGGATGTTTTGGCTCATGGCTATCACGCCCTTCACTGTAACTCCTTTATCCATGGATAGTTTTCAGCATAGAGCCATAGAATTGTAGAAATGTACAGCATGGAAACACACCCTTCGGTCCAACCCGTCCATGCCCACCAGATACCCCAACCCAACCTAGTCCCACCTGCAAGCACCCGGCCCATATCCCTCCAAACCTTTCCTATTCATATAGCCATCCAAATGCCTTTTAAATGTTGCAATTGTACCAGCCTCCATCACTTCCTCTGGCACCTCATTCCATACACGTACCACCATCTGCATGAAAACGTTGCCCCTTAGGTCTCTTTTATATCTTTCCCCTCTCACTCTAAACCTATACCCTCTAGTTCTGGACTCCCTGACCCCAGGGAAAAGACTTTGTCAATTTATCCTGTTCCTGCCCCTCATAATTTTATAAACCTCTATAAGGTCACCCCTCAGCCTAAGACGCTCCAGGGAAACCAGCCCCAGCCTACTTAACCTCTCCCTATAGCTCAAATCCTCCAACCCTGGCAACATCCTTGTAAATCTTTTCTGAACTCTTTCAAGTTTAACAACATCTTTTCAATTGGAAGGAGACCAGAATTGCACACAATATTCCAACAGTGGCCTAACCAATGGCCTGTACAGCCACAACACGACCTCCCAACTCCTGTACTCAATACTCTGAAAGTAATAAGGGCAAGCATACCAAACGCCTTCTTCACTATCCTATCTACCTGCGACTCCACTTTCAAGGAGCACTCCAAGGTCTCTTTGTTCAGCAACACTTTCAAGGACCTTGCCATTAAGTAGATAAGTCCTGCTAAGATTTGCTTTTCCAAATTGCAGCACTTCGCATTTACCTGAATTAAACTCCATCTGCCACTTCTCAGCCCATTGGCCCATCTTATCAAAATCCTGTTGTAATCTCAGGTAACCTTCTTTGCTGTCCACTAAACCTCCAATTTTGGTGTCATCTCCAAACTTACTAACTGTACCTCTTATGCTCGCATCCAAATCATTTATATAAATGACGAAAAATAGAGGACCCAGCAACGATCCTTGTGGTACTCACTGGTCACAGACCTCCAGTCTGAAAAACAACCCTCCACCATCACCCTCTGTCTTCTACCTTTGAGCCAGTTCTATATCCAAATGGCTAGTTCTCACTGTATTCCGTGAGATCTAACCTTGCTAACCAGTCTCCCATGGGGAACCTTGTCGAATGCCTTACTGAAGTCCATATAGATCACACCTACCATCCTGCCCTCATCAATCCTCTTTATTACTTCTTCAAAGAACTCAATCAAGTTTGTGAGACATGATTTCCCACGCACAAAGCCATGTTGACTATCCTTAATCAGTCCTTGCTTTTCCAAATACATGTACATCCTGTCCCTCAGGATTCTCTCCAACAACTTGCCCACCACCGACATCAGGATCACTGATCTATAGTTCCCTAGCTTGTCCTTACCACCCTTCTTAAATGGCGGCACCACATTAGCCAACCTCCAGTTTTCCGGCACCTTACAAATATCTCAGCAAGAGGCCCAGCAATCACTTCCTTAGCTTCCCACAGAGTTCTCGGGTACACCTGACCAGGTCCTGGAGATTTATCCATCTTTATGTGTTTCAAGACATCGAGCACTTCCTCCTCTGTAATATGTAATAAGCTTATTAAGTCTTATTGTGGTTGCAGCCATCAAACAAGTACAACATTAAACAACCATTAAAATAGCTGATGTGTGTTTTGTAGATGGAGGTAAGGTTTGTCCATTCAAGAGGGGAGCCACCCCTCACAGAATCCTCAGTGTCTGGCATATTTTACTCAAATCCAGGAAAAATACAGCTAATTTGATTGACACCTTCACCTTAAACAATCACTTCCTAAAACAACAGTGCACATGGCTGCAGTCTGTACCATCTACAAGACTCAATGCAGCAACTCTCCAAGACTTATTCAACAGCCCCTCATAACCTTGCAACCTTCACCATCTGTGGCAGAAGTTGTGTTGAAATGCAAGATGCCTTCCATGTCACATACAATCCTCATTTGGAAATATGTCAGCATTCCATTATTATTGCTGACTTTTTAAATCCATTTTTAATTCCCCAAATAACAACATGGGTGTATCTTCAACACACGTACTGCAGTAGTCATCATATTCTCAAGGGCTATTAGGAGTAAGCAATAAATACTGATCTTACCAATGCACCTATATTCTGTTAAATGTCCTTTGTATTTCTGTGGAGCATGGACCTGGGTATTGAGAAAATAGCAACACTTCTACTGAATGCTGTGTTGTTCAATATTAATTAACAGTGATGTTAGTGGAACAGTATAGGCCAACCAATACCAACTGCTACTGAATGAAGCAACTAATTTGTTTGGCTTAAATGCATTTGGAAAAATCTAGCAACTTTGAGCCTTTGAAATTTTTATTTATGCCTTTTTTAGAACTTCAGAACTAGGATTTGAATTAACTGAGGAAGACAACAGCTGAAATGACAACCAAAATAACTTAAATTGCTTAATTTTCAAAATGAAAGTGAAAAAAATAGGAATTGCTTTTAAAAATGCATATGTTAATACAAAAGGATGCTTATTGTTTCTGGCCATCTGCATTAAAAATACCTGATATGATGTTCCATGATAGCTCATCATGTCTATCAATGAAAAATTATTGGTCTTTTTGAACAGACATCATCGGTCAGTTTTAACTCCTTCACCATGTGTAAACAGTGGCCTGAAAGTAGTAGTGGTTGGTTAACTACATTGTTTCTGCAGTTACTCCAACAGCTGCAATCCTGAATAGGGTTTTGAGATGAGTAGCTTGAGCATCTGCCTGTTGTAGGTGAAAACACTCACATTATGCAACTATGGTACACATTGGACCCCAATTGCAATTGTTCATATACCTCACATACCATATCAGGTGGTGAGTGGCCTAAACAAAAATCTTCAGAAATGAATAATTCATTACTGAACTCAAAACATTAACACTGCTTGTCTCTGCACAGTTGCTCGCAGGCCTGCTAAGTTTCTCTAGCATACTTTGTGTTTGTTTCAGAATTTCAATATCGGCACCATTTTGCTTTTAATCAAGTGTTGAATTTGCTTTCTGGTGGGCCTGGATGCACAATAGTGCAATTTGTGGACCAATGCAAAAATAAATTGGTCCACTCCCAATGCTTTAAGACCCAGCTGATATTTTCTATTTGGATAACTACCAAATTAAAGTCAGGCACTAACTTGATGCGTAAGGTTCACTGTTTCTTGTAAATGAAGCCCTGACATCAAAATAAATCGACGAAAATGAGAACTCAGGTGCTGGAGATTAGAGTCCAGAGTATGGTGCTGGAAAAGCACAGCAGGTCAGCCAGCATCCGAGGAGCAGGAAAGTCGACGTTTCAGGCAAAATAACTTGGACATCAAAATAACTCAGGCTGTAAGCTAGCAAAAAGGGCAAGAGATAGACCTTTTTCGCCTACTCCACATTCATTATGTCCTCATGATTAAAATCAATCTTCATATTTGAAGTTGCTTTTTTATTTTTATTTGAATAAAGTGTTTCTTTGGCCAAAAAGTAAATATGTAGAATTTTTTTCAAATAATCTTTTTAAATGTCGTTTAATCTCTCTGATGTTTCCATAAAATGGGATTCGGTTAATTTAGGATGTCTGGTTGGTATGGACATATTGGACCGAAGGATCTGTTTCCATACTGTACAACTATCCCCTTTCTCCTCTGTTTAAAACCCTGAAACTATCTCTGTTGTGCTGTCTTTACCACTTTTGACTAAGAAATGATCTGCCACCCTAGATCTTAGTTAACTTTGCTTTGAATATTGTCACTGGTAGATATAAGAAAATACAAGCAGACTGAATGGACCAGTTGATTTACCCTTAGACACTTTCTTTTTCCATGTAGGGAGATGCCACTCTTTGGTCATGTCTCTTAACTATGAAACATGGATTAAGAATTCATAGTATATTGTGATACAGTATATAATTAAATAAGATTGTGATTTAGGTCTCTTTTATTATTTTATTGATTGACATTTCTTCATTCAAATCTACATAAATATAGAACTCAAACAGATATACCGATGCATGTGTGTATTTCACTTTCTCTTTAAATGTTAACAATTAACTATTTTAAATGTATAGTCAGTGTTGTTTGCTGCCAAATTCAGCAATGTTTTAAAATGGAAAATGTGCTGATTAAGCAGTAAACATATGTCTTGATGGTGTTGGTTGATTTCATTTTGATTAATGTAAGTAGGTCAAAGATGGATATATTGTTCCACAGGAGAGCAGAAGTGGTTGCCAACGGTAGCACAATTCCTTATCTGCAGGACCACTAAACATCCCTTGGTAAAAACAACATAATAATGGAGTTGAAAGTGCTGTGACCAGAGGAACAAGGAACAGCTGAGAAGCATTTAGTAATTAAATGGAATGAAGAATGAAAGGGATAATGAATAGAATTAGTTCACCGCTGAGGGTTTGTTCCCCTTTAATCTATTAACATCTGATGGGTAGCATGGTACCATCTGGCACATAGACAAGGAAGTGAGACTGCAGTTTAGAGGGGAAAGAAGTATATTATGATAGATTTCCTTTGCTGACTGTTTGGTAAAGATTGTAAACTGACGAATTGTTATAGTCTTATTAGGTTTTTGGTGACTGAAAGCTTCTTGGTAACACTGAAGACTCAGTGACAATTACATATCGAGTTTTAGGATTGAGTAAAATTCATCATATTTGTATTTGCTTAGAGATTTTAATCTGTCATGTTCTATAAAAAATTCTAACACGTTCCACAACATGGCTTCTGAAAGTGAGGAGGGGCTGTATATTCCAGGCTAGATGTCTTGTTTTCAGCTAACACAGCTATGGGGGGCCAAAGAGCCTCCTTTTACATTGTAAATTTTTCATATTTCTATATTTGATGTAGCATTATGCATATCTGTTTCCAGGAATAGATTTTTCAATTACTACAGGGTTAGCTGATCCCAGCAAGAGATGACGAATCTTGTACCACATTTGCACTCAGCAAAATCAAAAATACAGATTTTATATTTAATTATGCATGGATTATATTTTACACATTTTAGGAAACTAGTCTTTAGCAATATTAAGCTTTGAGGGGAGTAAAAGAATGAGAAATGCTTTAAGTGAATTCAGTATGTTCGAAATGTTAAATACCTTTTCCTCTGAGACTGACAGACCTGCTGCGTGCACAGTGACAGGATTTAGTATGAAGAGACATTGGTTTCAAGATACCACAGCCCGATTTAATTTGTATTGAACAATCCTTTACTCGTTTACTGAGAAAACAGTCTTTTTATATCAATTCATCTTCCTTTAATCTATTGAATGTAAACAACACATCAAAATAGACAAGCAGGTTGCCGATGAAAGGAAAGTTAATATAGCACACTGTAATATATTTCTAATGCGAATTTTCAGTTAGACTGAGAAATGCAAAGTTGTTTTGAAAAAAATATGTGTAATTAAATGGAGGCCCAGGTTTCCAGCATTTGATTGTTAAAGTTAGTTTTGTACAATATGGACATCTACTTATCCTATCAGTAAAAATAAAGTGAAATCAGTCTCTATTTTCAATATTTGGAGCTGCCGGTGTTGGACTGGGATGTACAAAGTTAAAAATCACACACCAGGTTATAGTCCAACAGGTTTATTTGGAAACACTAGCTTTTGGATGCTGCTCCTTCATCAGGTGGTTGTGGAGTATAACATTGTAAGACACAGAATTTATAGAAAAAGCTTACAGTGTGATATAACTGAAATTATATATTGAAAAAGACCTCGATTGTTTGTTAAATCACTCATCTTTTAGAATGACCATGTTGGTTTCAGTTCTTTCATATGTAATCCCCAGAACATTTTTTAAAAGTTACGTTCTCAAGTGAACTTTAACAATAGGCGCATGTCGGCCCAGATAATGCATTGAAGGTGTGAGGTGTCCTGTGTGGGGCTGTCTATGCCTCAATGTTCAGACTGATTCTATTTCTAAAAAAGGGATTTACAGAATCTTACATGGATTCATGCAGTTTTTGAGCAAAATAAAATTTAATGTAATTCTGCAAGTACAAATTCACCCCATAAACTTATATGTGTGTGTGTATGCATGTGGGTGTGTGTGTGGGAGGTGATGTGAGTGCCTGTGAGAGAGGGTGTGTATGTGTATGTGTGTGAGTGTGAGCGTAAAGGGATATGTGGGAGGGTGCGTGTGTGGCTGTGAATGTGGATGTATGTGTGAGCATATGAGAGAGAGAGGGGTGTGTGTGTGTGTGTGTGCGTGTGTGTGCGTGTGTGTGTGTGTATATGTGTGTGTGTGTGTGTGTTGCAGTGGGGTCACCTGTAGTGTGACATGGACCCAAGATCCATGACCATGGACATCTGTCCGATTGAGGACATCCCCATAGGTACTGAACTTAGCTATCAGCCTCTGCTCGGCCACTTTGCGTTGTTGCCTGTCTCGAAGTCCGCCTTGGAGGATCGTCATGCGAAGGTCCAAGGTCAAATGTCCTGGAGTACTGAAGTGTTCTCCAACTGGAAGGGAACACTTCTGTCTGTTGAATGTTGTGCGGTGTCCATTCATATGTTGCCATAGTCTCTGTTCGGTCTCACCAATGTACCATGCCTCAGGGCATCCTTGCCTGCAGCATTGGCCAAGTCACATGAGTACCTGCTGTGTACATGGTGGGTGGTGTCCCCATGTATAATGGTGGTATCTGTGTCAACACTCTAACACGTCTTGCACCATCTGCCGTGACAAGGTTGTATGGTGTTGACCTGAAAGCCAGGCAGTTTGCTGTGAACAATGATCTGTTTGAGGTTTGGTGGTTGTTTAAAGGCAAGAAGTGGAGGCGTGGGGAAGGTCTTGGCAAGGTGCTCATCCTCATTGATAATGTGCTGCAAGCTGTGAAGAACATGGCGTAGGCTTTTGGCTCCTGGGAAGTACTGGACAACGGAGGGTACCCTGTCGGTTGCAGCTCGTGTCTGTCTCCTGAGGAGGTCATTACGGTTTCTAGCTGTAGCATGTCGGAGTTGTGATGAGTTGAGCATCGTACCCCATTCTTACGAGGGTATTCGTGAGTACTTCCAAGTGCCATTCATGTTCCTCCTCATCTGAACAGATCTTTTGTATGCATAGGGCTTGTCTGTAGGGGAAGGCTATTTTAATATGTTTTAGGTGGAAGCTGGAGAAATGTAGCATTGTGAGGTTATCCATGGGTTTGCGGTAGACTGAGGTGCTGAGGTGCCCATCCTTGATGGAGATGCATATGTCCAAGAATGAGACAGATACTAGAGAGTAGTCCATGGTGAGGTTGATGGTGGGATGAAACTCATTGATATCACTGTGTAGCTGTTTCAGTGATTCCTCACCATGAGTCCAGTGGAAGAAAATGTCGTCAATATACCTGGTGCATAATGTTGGTTGGAGGTCCTGCATAGAGAAGAAATCTTGTTCGAACTTGTGCATGAAAATGTTGGCATATTGGGGTACAAATTTGGTCTCCATGGCTGTTCCATGTGTCTGGATGAAGAACTGGTTGTCAAAGATGAAAACAATGTGGTCAAGGATAAAGTGGATGAGTTGTAGGATGGTGCTCGGAGATTGGCAGTTGTTGGTGTTGAGTACTGAGGCTATTGCGGCGATGCCGTCATTGTGGAGGATGTTGGTGTAGAGTGCTGAAACACTCCATAGTGACAAGGAATGTGGGTAAAAGCAAATTACTGCGGATGCTGGAATCTGAAACCAAAAGAGAAAATGCTGGAAAATCTCAGCAGGTTTGGCAGCATCTGTAAGGAGAGAAAAGAGCTGACATTTCGAGTCTAACTGACTCTTTGTCAAAACTCCCAGACCTGCTGAGATTTTCCAGCATTTTCTCTTTTGGAGATGAGGAATGTTCCTGGTTCGACTGGTCTGTAGGTGCTGAGTTTCTGTAAGAAATCTGTAGTGTTGCGCCAGAAGCTGGGGTTCCCCTGTACAATGGATTTCAAGATGCCCTCGACATAGCCAAGGAAGTCCTTACACAGGGTCCCATTGCCTGATACGATGGGACGTCCTGGTGTGTTGGCTTTGTGTAAAAGGAATTTACACACTGGAATACTCTCCCTAATGGCATTTTGGATCAACCTAAAGCACATGGACTACAGTGGTTTAAGAAGGCAGCTCATCATCCTCCCTCCCCTTTTACATATGAAAGAATTTAAACCACCATGGTCATTCCAAAAGATGACAGACTTAACAAACAGGAGAAAGTGAGGACTGCAGATGCTGGAGATCAGAGCTGAAAATGTGTTGCTGGAAAAGCGCAGCAGGTCAGGCAGCATCCAAGGAGCAGGAGAATCGACGTTTCGGGCATGAGCCCTTGTTCTCCATTCCTGAAGAAGGGCTCATGCCCGAAACGTCGATTCTCCTGCTCCTTGGATGCTGCCTGACCTGCTGCGCTTTTCCAGCAACACATTTTCAGACTTAACAAACAATCCAGGTCTTTTTCAATATATAATTTTGGTTGCATCACACTGTAAACTTCTTCTATAAATTCTGTGTCTTATGGTCTTACATTCCACTATCAGCTGATGAAGGAGTAGTTCTCCGAAAGCTAGTGCTTCCAAATAAACCTGGGACTATAACCTGGTGTTGTATAATATTTAACTTTATTATTTTGGGCTTCTACTTTTGAAAATAAGTCTGCTTTGTGTGCCAAATCAACTGTAACAAGTTTGTGGATATTTAAAAGGAGCAGAACTAGAGAAGGTGAAAGTAAAAAACATTTACACGTTTTATGAAGCATAACACAAAGACATTTTTTGGCATCACTCTCCTGTGAGTGAAATACAATAAGCTAAGTTTTGCTGTATCAGCATATCTGTTATTGATTAGGTTTATCCATGAGCCCAACATCTATCGACCCATTTAGTTGTTGAAAACGTGAGGTAAATATGGCACAGGCAGGAACGCAGCATTGGGATCATGAGTGAACAGGGCAATCAAGGTGGTATTTTTTTCCAAATGAATACGATTTTCGGATTGGAAATAAACAGTAGTAGGCCTGAGAAGATCATAAACTAAAGGAGATAATTAGGTCGAGAAAGAGAAATAAAAAGAGAAAAGGAAAGAATTAATTAAGAGAGAAAATAAGACACGGAAATGAAAAACAGTCACATTTTCCCAGCTCTTAAGCAATTGAGGATAATGGTGACAAGTTTAGGTTAATCATCAAGAATGGAAAAATGATATTCTCAATAGCATGAGATAATGGTCTGATTTTCCCATCATGTTCTGAATGGCCACGTGAGAATTTTGCCTGTAAATGGTGAAAACTCTACTGCCATGCATTTACATCTCATCCTTAACTAATTTTGCATCATTTCTATGTAGTTTGTGATTTTCCCAGTCACTGGTGAGGAACTAGGTGGTACCAATTCCCAAATTGAAAGTCTGAATGTTTAACCAGTTGATTCAGTTGGCTGGTTGATTTTCCAGGCCTCCACGTTCACTGTCATTCACCAACATCTCATGACACACTCCATGGGCAGCAAACACCTCCACCCTTCGCCCATGGTCATTGTATCAACAAAGCACCAACCTTAGCATTGCATTGTTGCTGATCTTGGAATTGGACAGTGAGGGTAGGGGGAGATGTATGGGAAAAACCAATCTTGGACTAATTCAGAAGACACTTCAGCACTTTAGAGCTCAGTGACACCTTACATTGGAATGGTCCTGGCCAGCCATTCTGTGCAAAGGGACACACACCAATCTCATAAACCAACATAGGATGCATCTAAGGGCTTGTTTTCTTAGTGATCATTCACTTTGTGTTAATTTAGACACTTATAGCAGCTTTGCCTGACCTTGCCTTTTAGTACATGAAGTTGAAAAATGTGTTGCTGGAAAAGCACAGCAGGTCAGGCAGCATCCAAGGAGCAGAAGAATCCACGTTTCGGGCATAAGCCCTTCCTCAGGATTGAGGAAGGTGTGCCAAGCAGGCTAAGATAAAAGGTAGGGAGGAGGGACTTGGGGGAGGGGGGTTGGTTATGCGATAGGTGGAAGGACGTTAAGGTGACGGTGATAGGCCAGAGAGGGGGTGGGGGTGGAGAGGTCGGGAAGAAGATTGCAGGTCAAGAAGGCTGAGTCCGAGGGTTGGGACTGAGACAAGGTGGGGGAAGGGGAAATGAGGAAGCTAGAGAAATCTGCATTCATCCCTTGTGGTTGGAGGATTCCTAGGCGGAAGATGAGGCGCTCTACCTCCAGGCGTCGTGTTGCCATGGTCTGGCGATGGAGGAGGCCAAGGACCTGCATGTCCCTGGCGGAGTGGGAGGGGGAGTTAAAGTTCAGCCACGGAGCAGTTGAGTTGGTTGGCGCGGGTGTCCCAGAGGTGTTCTCTGAAACGTTCCGCAAGTAGGCGGCCTGTCTCCCAACGTAGAGGAGGCCACATCGTGTGCAGTGGATGCAGTAAGTGATGTATGTGGAGGTGCAGGTGAATTTGTGATGGATATGGAAGGATCCCTTGGGGCCTTGGAGGGAAGTGAGGGGGGAGGTGTGGGCGCAAGTTTTGCATTTCTTGCAGTTGCAGGGGAAGGTGCCGGGAGTGGAGGTTGGGTTGGTGGGGGGTATGGACCTGATGAGGGAGTCGCGGAGGGAGTGGTCTTTCCGGAACGCTGATAGGGGAGGGGAGGGAAATATATTCTTGGTGGTGGGGTCTGTTTGGAGGTGGCGGAAATGACGAAGGATGATACGATGTATCCTGAGGTTGTTTGGGTGGTAGGTGAGGACTAGTGGGGTTCTGTCCTGGTGGCGATTGGAGGGGCAGGGTTCAAGGGCGGAGGAGCGGGAAGTGGAGGAGATGCGGTAGAGAGCATCGTCAACCACGTCTGAGGGGAAATTGCGGTCTTTGAAGAAGGAGGCCATCTGCGTTGTTCGGTATTGGAATTGGTCCTCCTGGGAGCAGATGCGGCGGAGGCGAAGGAATTGGGAATATGGGATGGCGTTTTTACAGGGGGCAGGGTGGGAGGAGGTGTAATCTACGTAACTGTGGGAGTTGGTCGGTTTATAGTAAATATCCGTGTTGAGTTGGTCGCCCGAGATAGAAATGGAAAGGTCTAGGAAGGGAAGGGAGGTGTTTGAGACGGTCCAGGTAAATTTGAGGTCGGGGTGGAAGGTGTTAGTAAAGTGGATGAACTGTTCAACCTCCTCGTGGGAGCACGAGGTAGCGCCGATGCAGTCATTGATGTAGCGGAGGAAAAGGTGGGGGGTGGTGCCAGTGTAGCTGCGAAAGATGGACTGTTCCACATATCCGACAAAGAGGCAGGCATAGCTGGGGGCCATGCGGGTGCCCATGGCTACTCCTTTGGTTTGGAGGAAGTGGGAGGATTGGAAAGAGATGTTGTTCAGAGTGAGGACCAGTTCAGACAGTCAAAGGAGGGTGTCAGTGGAAGGGTACTGGTTGGGTCGGCGGGAAAGGAAGAAACGGAGGGCTTTGAGGCGTTCGTGATGGGCGATGGAGGTGTACAGGGACTGGATGTCCATTGTGAAGATAAGGCGTTGGGGGCCGGGGAAGCGAAAGTCATGGAGAAGGTGGAGGGCGTGGGTGGTGTCCCGAACGTAGGTGGGGAGTTCTTGGACTAAAGGGGACAGGACCGTGTCGAGGTATGCAGAGATAAGTTTGGTGGGGCAGGAGCAGGCTGAGACAATGGGTCGGCCGGGGCAGTCAGGTTTGTGGATTTTGGGCAGGAGGTAGAAACGGGCGGTGCGGGGTTGTGAGACTATGAGGTTGGAGGCTCTGGATGGAAGATCCCCTGAGGTGATGAGGTTATGGATGGTCTGGGAGATGATGGTTTGGAGGTGGGAGGTGGGGTCATGGTCAAGGGGACAGTAGGAGCAGGTGTCCGCATTGTTGCTTCATTCAGATTTATCAGCTCACAGCATTTCTGCCTTGCCTTGCTTCTTAATTCAAATGGAAAGCCAGACTTAAAGTAGTGAGATTGGCAGACCATGGCCCTTGGAGAGAGCTGTGTGTAATGACAGAGTTACATTAAGCATGAGGTAATCTTGCACACCTCATTTACTTTCTTACAGTATTGCTGGGTATTTCTTCTCACTATTGATGCTACCTGCTGGCAATGTCTTATGCAATGCCTCCCTTTGGTGGTCCTGATGAAAGAGGGTGGTCCTCCTCTTCAACATCTCATCCGTCCGGACTTCCAGGTTCCTTTCTATGAACTGAAGTGTCAATGTCATTATCTTGGCCACCTCCTCGAGAATGGTGGACAGTAGCAGACTTTGAATGATTGTTCCCGGTATGCAGGATGTGAAGGGATGTGCAGCTAGGATTAATGCCTTAAGTTCCCCACAGGCGTGAGCACTTGTGCCTCTGTGAGTATATGATTGAACAAGAAGGACACATGGAACCTGGATGCCTAATTACAGAGGTGAGCAGTGGAAGATTCTGTGAGAAAACTTGCTATAGTTCACAGAGAGAAATCTTCCATGAAACCCTCTAAAATGGTAATTTGCCAAAATATAGGAAGATTGAGCCCAAAGTAAGGCAACATTCAAATTGAGAATTTAATGGTTTTAAACTCTCTAAAAACAATTCAGAATGTGGATGAACAAAACAAGTCATAACAATGTTTTGGCATCAGAGAAGTTGATTAATAATTACGATAATGTTCTAAAAAGGATATTATCATCTCTCATCATTAGCTCTAACCACCTCAGATTACTACATGGTTCAATTTGTATCTACTTTGCAGCTTCATGGCATTCAATGCTTGTTAATGGTGAGATAGAGAATGAAATGCAATTTTGAGAACAGCACAATTCAGGCAGCAAATTTTGGACATGGACATTTAATTGAACAACCGCTCCTTGACTGAAGTTACTGTAACATTTAGGCAGAAATAACAGTGAACGACATTAGTCTTGCTGCTTGACAATAGAATCTGGGTCAGTGCAGAAGAGCATTTGAAGAAATTGTGTTCACAGATGTGTTTGATGTTATCTTTCCCTCATTGTTTTGCCTTCCTTTGTGGTCTTCTTCAGTTGGTCTACATTAATAGACAACATTGTCACATTTTGACCTAGTTCCAGATGTGATTTGGTAAGCACTAAAATACTGGTTTGAAATTATGTATCAATAAACAATGAAATATTTGTTTTGGCTGACAAAATGAGCTTAAGTAGATATTGGCATGCTCAAATTGACCACCTGAACACTGAATTCCAGCACCACTCTAATCTAGACTCTGGTTTCCAGCATCTGCAGTCCTTGTTTTTACCTAGCTGAAAATTTGCATGTCAAGCTTTTGGCATTTTAAATGATAGAATGTACAAATCAGAACTGTTTATCTAAGTCCAAACAATCAAGGGGCTGTTCCTTTCATTTCGATGGGACAGGCAGACAACTGTACCATTTGTTTCCCACCTTGATTGCCTGTCCATCAAAGACAGCTACATATTGCAGCATACCAGTTATAGGGTGATATTAAGAAAGTGGGAGTGCAACTTCATTTGCTTTATTAGAGGTCCAGGATGCAAAGCAGATATATTTTACTTTTGCCTTCATGGGCTAATGTGCTTGACCTTACTTGGTGTATTAGCCTACTATTTCTGTAACACAGTAGAGACTTATAAACATCAGGCCCAAAAGTATCTGTCATTTGTTCCTGTATGAACCACAGGCAGTCTGTGGTTCAGGTAGAGTGCTGATACCAATTCCCCTTTCTAAGGGCCTATCTAATTAGCAATGGTAGAGGATAAATCGCTATTGAGTTTTAACAAGAAGAGGAGCTTGTCTTAACAATAAGTGTAGTTTATTGCATGTTGACAATAGGTACAGATACAGAAACAAGTTAGGCACAATTACAAACATTATTAGGAGCTGGAATTGACATGTCTGTCTCCATCAGGAGGTCAGGTTAAACTCCTGGTCCTCCACCCAAGATTGTGTGACATCATCAGTTTGAGTGGAGGCCAATGCAACCTCCAACATTCACCCTTTCAAAACCCTGACCTTATGCAGCAGTATCCACTTCCTGCTCCACCAGGCCCACCCTCCACCCCATTCCATTCCTACATCAGCAGGTTTGTGAGGAGCAAATGGAAAATCCGCTGTTTAGTAAGCAATTCAGTAACCCTGACAGAAGGCTAGGGCAAGAGTATTGAGGCCCTGATCTAATTCACTGCTCTTCTGTCACAATTCTGGAAGAACAGCCTGATCAGGAGCAAAAGTGAACTGTTAGTTTCTGTTATTTATTGCTGTTCTTTGTTCTTATAGAGTCATGCAGCAAGGAAACAGACCCTCCAGTCCAACGAGTCCACGCTGACCAAATTTCCCAATCTAAATTAGTCCACTTGCCTGCATTTGACCCATATTCCTTTCCTATTTATGTATTTATCCAAAAGTCTTTAAAATGTTGGAACTATACCTGTATCTAACACTTCCTCAGGCAGCTCACTCCACATGTGAATGTAAAAAAAGTTGCCCCTCATGTCCTTTTTAAACCTTTCTCCTCCCACCTTATAAATATGTCACCTAGTTTTGAACTCACCCACACTGGGGAGAAGACCCTTGATAGTCACCTTATCTATGCCCCTCATGATTTTATAAATTTCTAAAAGGTCAAGACAGAGGGTGGTGGTGGAGGGTTGTTTTTTAGATTTGAGGCCTGTGACCAGTGGAGTGCCACAAGGATCGTTTGCTGGGTCCTCTACTTTTTGTCATTTACATAAATGATTTGGATGCGAGCATAAGAGGTACAGTTACTAAGTTTGCAGATGACACCAAAATTGGAGGTGTAGTGGACAGCGAATAAGGTTACCTTAGATTACAACAGGCTCTTGATCAGATGAGCCAATGGGCTGAGAAGTGGCAGATGGAGTTTAATTCAGATAAATGCGAGGTGCTGCATTTTGGGAAAGCAAATCTTAGCAGGACTTATAAACTCAATGGTAAGGTCCTAGGGAGTAATGCTGAACAAAAAGAGACCTTGGAGTGCAGATTCATAGCTCCTTGAAAGTGGAGTCGCAGGTAGATAGGATAGTGATGAAGGCGTTTGGTATGCTTTCCTTTACTGCTTTCAGAGTATTGAGTACAGGAAGTGGGAGGTCATGTTGCGGCTGTACAGGACATTAGTTAGGCCACTGTTCGAATATTGCTTGCAATTCTGATCTCCTTTCTATCAGAAAGATGTTGTGAAACTTGAAAGGGTTCAGAAAAGACTTACAAGGATATTGCCAGAGTTGGAGGATTTGAGCTATAGGGAGTGGCTGAACAAGCTGGGGCTGTTTTCCTTGGAGCGTCGGAGGCTGACGGGTGACCTTATAGAGGTTTACAAAATTATGAGGGTCATGGATAGGATAAATAGACAAAGTCTTTTCCCTGGGGTCGGGGAGTCTAGAACTATAGGGCATAGGTTTAGGGTGAGAGGGGAAAGATATAAAGAGACCTAAGGGGCAACTTTTTAGATTAGATTACTTTACTTTACAGTGTGGAAACAGGCCCTTCGGCCCAACAAGTCCACACCGACCTGCCGAAGCGCAAACCACCCATACCCCTACATTTACCCCTTACCTAACACTACGGACAATTTAGCATGGCCAATTCACCTGACCTGCATATCTTTGGACTGTGGGAGGAAACCGGAGCACCCGGAGGAAACCCACGCAGACACGGGGAGAATATGCAAACTCCACACAGTCAGTCGCCTGAGGCGGGAATTGAACCCGGGTCTCTGGCGCTGTGAAGCAGCAGTGCTAACCACTGTGCCACCGTGCCGCCCACACAGAGTGTGGTATGTGTATGGAATGAGCTGCCAGAGGAAACGGTGGAGGCTGGTACAATTGCAACATTTAAAAGGCATTTGGATGGCTATATGAATAGGAAGGGTTTGGAGGGATATGTGCTGGGTGCTGGCAGGTGGGGCGAGATTGGGTTGGGAAATCTGGTCGGCATGGACGGGTTGGACCAAAGGATCTGTTTCCATGCTGTACATTTCTATGACTCTATGATTCTATGACACCCCTCAACCTCCTACACTCCAGTGAAAAAGTCCCAGCCTATTCAGCCTATTTTATTTTAAATTCGAACACTTCCTGCCCGGCAACATCCTGTTAAATCTTTTCTGAACCCTCTCCAATTTAATAAGATGCTTCATGTCACAGGGGAATCAGAACTGCACACATTGTTTTTGTCGTTGTTTTTTTCAATCAATTAATTGACCTTCTCAATCCTTTTTGGAATACAGTTACAGCCATTTCACTATGTGGATCCTCACAGCTGAGTATTTTTTGCCCAAACTCATTTTCCACGCCAACAGCCCCAGGAGGAATATATAATTACTCTCTACCTACCCTTAGGAATAATTCAATCAATTGCAGAGATCAACAATTGCATCCCCAATGCTACCATCATGTTGACACCTGAGATCAACTAACTCAGGATAGAACTGGTTTGAATTTGGGATTATCTTGCGCATAAGACTCTGTTACTAATTTGAGAAATTAATCCTTTGTATTGTTAATAATGTCTTTCTTGGTTAATTTGTCTTGACTGCTGCTTTTGATTTTTCTTTTTAATTTTTATTTCCCTTTAGATGATTCTTGCAGAAATCAGAGTGGAACAACCTTTCAAAATCTGAACACCTAGCATGGAAATTTTCTTGACAGGCTCATGACTCAGACAATTTCAGAGACAAGGTAAATATATCTGTTTGTTGGCTTTTGTAACTAACCAATCACCGAATGCAACACTTCTCTTTAATTTACCTCAGTAACATACAAACATACAAATTAAGAGATGGATTAGGCTGCTCGGTCCTTCAAACCTGCCTTACAATTCATTAAGATCAAGGCAGATTTGATTTTAACCTCAAATCTGCATTCCTGCCCACCCGATAACCTTTCAAGTCTTTACTTATCAAGAAACTATCTACCATTCCTTTAAAAATACTTAAAGATTCTGCCTCCACCAACCTTTGAGGAAGAAAAGACCTACGATCTTCTGAGCGAAGAATATTGTCCTTATATTGGTCTTAAATAGACAACTTTATTTTTAAACAATGAGTCCTGGTCTAGATTCTCCCACCAGAGGAAAGGTCCTTTCCACATCCACTCTAGCACAATTCCTCAGAATCCTGTAAGCTTCAATTGAGTTACTTCTTACTTTTCTCAGCTCCAGTGGGTAAAAGGCTATCCTCTCTAATCTTTCATCATAAGAAAAGCTGCCTATTTCACATATTAAACTTGTGAAACCTTCTCAGAACTGCAATCAATACATTTGCATCCTTCCTTGAATAGGGAAACTGATACTCCACACTATACTCCAGATGTGGCCTCACCAGAGTCAAACAGTGTGATGCTGGAAAAACACAGCAGGTTAGGCTGCATCCAAGGAACAGGAGAATCGACATTTCGGGCATAAGCCCTTCATCAGGAATGTGGGGGAGGGGAAAGGAGGCTGAGAGATAAAGAGGAGGGTGGGGTTGGGGTGGGTGTGAGGCAATTGGGAAGACGAGAGTCAGATGCAGGTGGGGGATGGTGATAGATCAGAGGGGAGGGTAGAGCGGATAGGTTTAAAGGAAGATGGACAGGTAGGACAGTTCAAAAGGGTTGTGCCAAGTTGGAAGTTTGGATCTGAGATGATGTGGGGTGAGAGAAGATGAGGAAACTGGTGAGGTCGATGTTGATACCATGTGGTTGGAAGGTCCCAAGGTGGAAGATGAGGCATTTTTCTTCCAGGTGATGGGTGGCTTGGATTTGGCTGTGGAGGATCTTTCCAAATCTGGCAGAGATCTTCCTGTATGTCCAAACATCTCATCTACTGTGTCCGTTGCTCTTGATGTGGTCTCCTCTACATTCAGGAGACAGGACGCCAACTCGCGAACATTTCAGGGAACATCTCTGGGACACATGCACCAAACAACCCCACTACCCTGTGGCTGAACACTTCAATTTCCCCCTCCCACTCCATCAAATACATGCAAGTCCGGAGCCTCCTCCACTGCCAAATCCAAGCCACCCATCACCTGGAGGAAAAACACCTCACCTTCCGTCTTGGGACCCTTCAACCGCATGGCATCAACGTCAACTTCACCAGTTTCCTCATCTCACCTTACACAACCGGATCCAACTTTCCAATTCGGCACTGCCCTCTTGAACTGTCCTACTTTTGTATCTTTCTTCTCACCTATCCGCTCCACCCTCCCCTCCGACCTAACACCATCCCCCCACTTCCATTTACCTAACTCCTTCCCAGCTACCTCACCCCACCCCCAGTCCCCACTCCCCCATTTATCCCTCAGCCCCGCACCCCCCCAATATTCACGATGAAGGGTTTATGCCTGAAACATTGATTCTCCTGTTCCTGGGATGCTGCCTGACCTGCTGCGCTTTCCCAGCACCATACTTTTCGACTCTGATCTCCAGCATCTACACCCATCACTTTCTCTGAGTCGCTGTTGTTTCACCAGTACCCAGTATAACTAAAGCATAACCTCCCCACATTTATTTTCAATGTCCACACAATAAATGATAACATTTTATTCACTTTATGAATTACTTGCTGTACTGGCATACTAAATAATGTGACTCATTCTCTTGGACACACAGTTCCCTCTGCAACTTAGAGCTCTGTGATCTCTCATCCTTTTAGATAATGTGCTTCTTTTTATACCTCCTACCAAAACTAACAATTCCACATTTTCCCACATTATAATCCATTTGACAAACATTTTGCCCACTCTTCAGTTCATAGTCTTCTTGTTTCCTTTTCACAACTTATTTTCCTACCTATCTGTGTGCTATCAGCAAATTTAGCAATTATACTTTCAGTCTGTTCATCCAAATCATTTACATAAATTATAAAAGGTTGAGGTCCCAGCAGTGATTCTTGTGGCATACCACTCACTATGTCTTGCCAACCAGATAATGATCCATTTATGCTGACTCTCTGCTTCCTGTTAGTCAGCCAATCTCCTATCAATATCAGTAAGTTACCCCCATGCCATGAGTTCTCTGCCATAACCAAATGCTTTATGTAAATCTAAGAGCAGCACATCTACCAGTTCCCCTTCACTCACACCACATATTACTCACATACAAATTAGAAAATAGCAGTGTGAGTAGGCCATTCAGCCCTTCAAGAACTATATCTATTCCTATCTTATTAATTTACTTTCATTAATTTCTTAACTAATTAAGAATAATTCCTATGTATTAGTGTGCTTATTAAATGCCAGTACCATCAACAGCTAAAGTTATACTTTGTTTAGTTACACAGATATGAGTTCCCAATATTTATTTTAATTATTGACAAATTCCAATTCCCAGACTCCATTCTCTCACAGTCCCCTCTCAGAATCCCCTCCCTCACCTACAATCCCCTCTCCCCCTCGCATTGCCCTCACCCTTCCCCTGAAACCCCTCCCTCTTCTCTGCACAACCCTTCTCACCCCTGCATCCTTCTTCTTCCACTTCCCTTCTCCCTGCTGTCAGTCCTGCTCTCCCCCTCCCTCTGCATTCACCTCCTGGCACTGCTCTGGCCCCCATCCACCCTTCCCCTGCATTCCCTTCCCCTGCATTCCCTTCCTTGCATCTCCTCCCACTGCACTGATTCCCCCAAACTCCCCTCCCCTGATACTTCCTTAGCCCATACTCCCCTTCCCTGCACTTCTTTCTGCCCCCACCCCTCACTGAACTGCTCTACCCCACACTTCCTTCCACTGGTCTCCCCAGGGATTTCCAAGAGGCCATCATGAAAAGAGGTCAGATATCTTCGAGGTTTATGTGACTGAAGAGATGGAAATAGCAAGGACATAGTGGGATTTCAATCCAAGGATAAAAATTGTAAACTCAAGATGATGCTTGCCTGGGAGTGGATGTAAGTCAGTGAGCAGAAAGGGGTTAAGTGAATGGACCTGCTGTGTATTAAGACACAGATATCTGAGATTTGGATGACTTCAAGTTTACAGAGGGCAAAATGCGGGAGAGACTAGCTCAGAGTGCATTGGAAAGTTGAGTGTAGATCTCACAGAGACATGAATGTGCGTTTCAGCTGCAAAAAGTCTGAGGCAGTGTTAAAAAGGGAGGCTGCAGAAAGATTTAGACACCTTAGGAGAGTCGTCCAGAATATGCTGATGAAATTCAATGTGAGCAAGTGCAAGGTCTTGCACTTTGGAATAAAAAAATACAGGTATGGATTATTTTCTAAACAGTGATAAAATTCATAAAGCCGAATTACAAAGGAACCTGGGAGTGCTAGTCCAGGATTCTCTAAAGGTCAACTTGCAGTTTGAGTCAGTGATTAAGAAAGCAAATGTAATGTTGTCATTTATCTCAAGAGGGTTGGAATGTAAAAGCAGCAATGTGCTTCTGAGACTTAATTAGCTATAGTTAGGGTCCATTTAGAATACTGTGTCCAGTTTTGGGCCCCACTCCTGGACGTCCTGGCACAGGAGCGGGTCCAACCAAGATTCACACAGATGATCCCTGGAATGTAGGCCTAACATATGATGAACAGCTGAGGATTCTGGGATTGTATTCATTGGAGTTTTGAAGGTTGAGGACAGATCTAATAGAAACTTACAAGATAATGCATGACTTAGAAAGGGTGGATGCTGGGAACTTGTTTCCATTAGATGGGGAGACTAGGACCTGTGGGCAGAGCCTTAGAGTTAGAGGGGGTAAATTTTGAACGGAAATGAGGAGACATTTTTTCAGCCAGAGAGTGGTGGGCCCATGGAATTCACTGCCACGGAGCGCAGTGGAGTCCGGGATGTTAAATGACTTCAGGGTAGAGATTGTTAAATTCTTGATCTTACAAGGAATTAAGTGATACGGGGAGAGTGCAGATAAGTGGAGTTGAAATGCCCATCAGCCTTGATTAAATGGTAGAGTGGATTCAATGGGCTGAATGATCTTATTTCCACTCATGTCTTACAGTCTTATTGTCTAAAATTTGAACACTTTCTTAAATCAATATCATCATCAGGATGGAGTATGCTTGAGGTTGCTGTGGAGTTTATCTTACTTTTGGGTAAAGTTCGTTTATGCATGCACAATCTATATGCATATATCAAACATATAACCAACTTATTCAAATTAAGGTTTGAGTTAAATGTATTTTTATTGTTACACATCTCGATGCCCAAATCTTGAAGAGATCATCTAGTTATTTTGTTTGCATTGAACTCAGTGATTGTAGTTCACAAGTATAACCTTTAACTATCATTAATGATTAAAATCTGCCTGGTTACAAAATATAAACATCACTGGGAAAAAGGCATTATTTTCAAGCCATCAGTTATTTTCTACTTCAGAAAAATTCACCATATAAATAAATACAGGCCACACAGCTATTTCTCAATTTCCTGTATTTATTGTCACACAGATTGGATGGTGCTCCGTTAGCCAATTTTACATATCCACACCAAGTAAATGCATTTTTCTAAGCTTTTGACAGGAGAAGCTTCTTAAACTGTCAACTACTTGTTCACTGCTTTTGTTTCCTACCAAAAGGATGAAGATGTGAATAGAAGACATCCATCTCCAACTTTACCAGTTTTGTTAGGAGGTTTTTTTCCATGTTTGTTCCCATTTGAAGAATAATCAATTCCTGACTTCACATGCTTACAGTTTTGAAATTTCAAGGGCTTTTATCAAAATAAGGCAGTATTGTTAAAAAAAAGACAGCAAGCAAACATGATCCCTGAGTGTACCTGTGGTGTTTGCAGTTTCAGACAGCAGAAACTTTGGCCAGCTGAGCAAACACAAAGACTCACTCACATGTGTGACCTTTTACATTTGCCACTGTCCTGTCAGAGTAGAATGATTCATTAGCATGACTCTCAGACATTTGCAAGCCTTCTTTGTCATTATCAATCTCCAAGTGATAGTTCAACAATCCAAAGTAAGGTACTTGCAGCGAATATGGGAATTTGCATGATTAAATTCATCTTTCGATTTTGTCCATCTGTGGTTTAATCCAGGGTTACCCATGTGTCGCTGTTATTCTTGCTCATGACCCACTTCTGATTTTCTAATTACCATTTAAGCACGACTGGATGCAAAGGTAGATCCTACACTTCAAATGGATCAAATGGATATTCTTGTCATTCAATTCTGTTTCCTCCTTCCTTTTGTACATGCAGCTTATTACCAGGGAAGCCTGCCTTAAGTGATCACAGTGGATCTATACCAATATTTGTCATCCATTGAGCTTTTGCTTGTAAATTAAATCCCTATTTAGGTTGACATATTAACTTAGCTAAAATTAATCAGGACTTTAAAACATTTTTAAACTGAGCAATGTGAAACAAAAATTTACCTGCTGAGAATCCTTCAGCTTTAGTTACCTCAGTTGCTGGCTTCCTGGTTGCACTCAGTTTGTTGTGGAGAAATACTGAGTTTAGCTGAATCACCTTGTGAAGGTGTTGAAAAATCAGTAATTCTTTGTGAAATAGCTCCAAGCAGGCCAACTCTGCTCATCTTCCAGGTATGAGAAAGTTGAACCACACATGGGCAAGGTTCAGAAGGCAGAAATCGTTTCTCTGCTTAAAATATACGAAACTAATCTGCATAATATATTTACATTATATCATTGAAAATTAAGACCAAAATTGGATTTTTACATATATAAAAACTGCATGTTTTTTTCCCCCCAGCGGATGCTGGAAATTAGAAACAAAAACAGAATTTGCTAGAAAAACTCAGCAAGTACGGAAGCATCTAGGGAAAGATATCAGAGTTAACATTTTGGGTCAGGTGGCTCTCCTTTAGAACATGTTTCTTTTAACATAGAAGTTTATATAAGTAATCAAAAAGGTTAATGGAATGTCAGTCTTCAGCTCAAGGGAATTGAAATCCAAACGTGAGGCTGTTATGTTTCACAGGTATCACCTCTGCAGACTCGATCATGATACAGGAAAGATATATTAGATAGAATCTTATTTAGGAACCTGAATGACATGGGCTATGGTGGGATTTATAGCAGGATCACACAAGAAGTGCAATGAGGCCCATCTTCATGTCAGGAGCATCTCGTTGTTTCATCTAAGCATTTCGAAAGCAGCGAGGCAAGATTATTTAATACTAAATAAATATTAGTCCAGGGAGCTTGGACATGATCAGTTAGCAGGTTGGGGCAGTTAGAGTCAGGATGCTCTTCACATGAGGGACGAGGAGCCAATCATTGGGCAGTCACAACCCATTGTGACTCTTTCTGCTCCTTCATGCGTTATTCTCCTCCTGAAATGAGAGAGAAGCAGTTCAGGGTACAGCTGCACACATGCTGCAACTGGCAGGGTACCCTTCGTTGTTCAGTACTTCCCAGGAGCTGAAAAACTACGCCATGTTCTTCGTGACCTGCAATACATTATCAATGAGAATGAGCACCTCACCAAGACCTTCCCCACACCTCCACTGCTTGCCTTTGAACAACTGCCAAACCTCAAACAAATCATTGTTCATAGCAAGCTGACCGGCTCTCAGGACAACTCCATCCAACCCTGTCACGGTAGGCGCTGCAAGACATGTCAGAGTATGGACATGGATACCAGCATTACACGTGGGGACCCCTCCCACCATGTACGTGGCAGGTACTCATGTGACTCAGCCGACGTTGTCTATCTTATACGTTGTAGGCAAGGATGCCCTGAAGCATGGTCCATTGGGGAAACCTAGCAAAGCCTATGGCAATGGATGAATGGGGAACACTTCAGCGGTCCAGGACATTTGACTGTGGACCTTTGGGTAACCATCCTCCAAGGCAGACTTCAGGATAGGCAGCCGCGAAATGTGGCCGAGCAGAGGCTGATAGCTAAGTTCCGTACACATAGGGAGGACCTCAACTGGGACCTTGGTTCATGTCACACTACAGGTGATCACCATTGCACTATACACACACACAGACACTCCTCCACACACAGACACACACACACAGGCACTCCTATACACACACATACACACGGACACACATATACACAGACACCCACACACACTCTTAGAAACACACACACTCCTACATGCATCCTCTCAGAGACTTAGACCACTTTACACTCACGCACACACATATACACTCTCTCACAGACACTCACAACCCCCATCTCAGACACACACACTCCTACAGACACACACACTCCCACTCTCATACATGCACCCCCTCACAGACTTAAGACACTCTACACTCACATACACGCACATATACACTCTCTCACACTCACCAACCCCCAACCCAGACAGACAAACACACACACAAAAACCCACAAGCACACATATACATATATATTTGTGGGGTGAATTTGTACTTGCAGAGTTACATTGTACTTTGCTCAAAAACTGCATGAATTAATGTTAGACTCTGTTATCCCACTTTTTAGATTAGAATCAATCTAAACATTATGGCACTGACAGAGAACACAGGGGGCTAACACCTTCAACATATTGTCTAGCTAACACCTATTGTTACAGTTAACCTGAGAATGCAACTTTTTTTTAAAAACGTTTTGTGATTTACATATGAAAGAAGTGAAACTATCATGGTATTTGAACAGATGAAAGACTCACCAAACAATCAAGGTATTTTTCAATGTATAATTTCAGTTACATCACACAGTAAACTTTTGCTATAAATTCTGTGTCTAACAATTGTATGCTCCAGAACCACCTGACGAAGGAGCGTCGCTCCGAAAGCTGGTGCTTCCAATTAAACCTGTTGGACTATAATCTTGTGTTGTGTGATTTTTAACTTTGTAACACAGCAGCAGAGATTGAGTGGGTGTGAAGTATTGGAGTGATAGTGGTGGCACTTCGACTGGCAGGTTGGAGAAGGTCAATTACCTTCTTCTTAGAATGCTGGGCATTCCTCCAGATGGTTGAGACTGCACTGACCCAGCTAGCAGCTTTGTACCAAGCTGGCAAGGTCTGGTATTATGGCCTCCACTCCTGGTCCTGGAGGAAGAGGATGTTCACTGTCTGCAGGTCCGCATCCAGAAAGCAGGGTTGCAATTTTCTTGTGACTGCCATGTCCAGGAAAATGTCAAGAACCATGTAGGACAGCTCCAGATTATCAGTGCTTGGCAGGGTACCCCTGGGTTTTTAAAGCTGGCATGAGCACAAAGGTTGGCAGTTTTTCAGCAGACATCCACTGAGAATAAATTATTTCTAGAATGGGTAAGTGGGAAGGTGGGAATAGAATCAAATACGAAGGGTATTGTGGAGGCAAGGTCGATAGTCAATGTGGCAAGAAATCCCACTGGGCCTTACAGCAAGAAAACACCAAAAGACTTGACAAAACTTGCTGTTTGATGAAAAATACAATGGTTTTGGATGGGGTACAACATGATTTCACCAGAAAAAGGACTGAAGAATTAATTTAAGACAACGAGTAGCATAAACCTGACTTACAATCCTTGATTTTAGAAGATTGAGCCGTGACCAACTTAAGGCATTCAAAATTAATTGATAGAATTGGTATAGAGAAACCATTTCTTCTGGTGGTGAGAATCTTGATCAACAGGGCATTGTTATAAATAAGAGTTTGACCAATTCAGAGTAACATCAAAAATCACCCTTCATACAATGTGGAAAGGGAATCTGAAACATGTTCTTCTGTTTCAGTGGATGGTGAGTCAATTGAAATGTTCAAGATTGAGATTGCTGGAATATTGTTAGTAATGGTATCAAGGGGAGATCTTGTGACACAGTGGCTCAGTGGTTAGCACTGCTGCCTCACAGTGCCAAGGACCCAGGTTTGATTCCAGCCTCGGGCGCATTCTCCGTATGTCTATGTGGGTTTCCTCCTGGTGCTCTGGCTTCCTCCCACAATCCAAAGATGCACAGTTAGCTGAATTGGCCATTCTAAATTGCCCGTAGTGTTCAAGGATATGTAGGTTAAGTGCATTAGTCAGGGGTAAATATAAGGTGGGGGCAATGGATCTGCCTAAGTTGCTTTTTGGAGGGTTGGTGTGGAAGTGTTGGGCTGAAGGGCCTGTTTCCACACTGTAGGGATTCTATGAAGTGGTAGCGTCCAACCTTTGAGCCAAGAGCCAATGTTCAAATCCCACTCTAAGACTTGATGACCAAGGAACAGTGTTCTTTACACAGCCAAATAGTTTGAGTATTAACCTGTAAATCCTTCGAACATATTTCAGTGACATGTGGTTAGAGCAGGAGAAATTCTAGAGCAGCGATGGAAAGAATATTGGAGTCCCTACCTTCACTATCCATTGCTCCAGACTACAATGTGCGAGTAAAAATGTATGTTTCCACAGTAACTTGGACCACCAGTAAGGGTATCAAGGGATTTGGAACAAAGGTAGGTAATCCTTGATCTAACTGAATTGCTGAACAGGCTTGGGAGGGTGAACAGCTTACTCAGTTTTCTTGAATTAGAATTAACTATTGGGAATTTTAGTTTCAAGTTTCATTCTATCAATATATGAGAATTTCACATTAGGTATAATTGAATAAGACATTATTTCAATCAGCAAACTCGATCATATAAGTAGACATGATGAAAAATTGCTCTATGTAATTTTCTGTATCAGAGAGAACACAACCGTTAACATTTAATCAGTGTGTTGCCTCTGTTCAGCCCAAATATGTACAAGCTACATTTTTCACCTGTTGGTTATAAATGAATGGAAAATCTAATTGAGAGTCTAGTAATATTTGTAACTGGTGGGTGTTATCACATAAGCAGACTAAACCAAAAACCCCATGTATTGATAAAAGATAAATATGTAATCAGACTTTGGGATCCTACACGGATAAAGAGATCATAACATTAGCAATGTATCTAAAATGATTTAGAGAAATATAAATCATATTATCTGGCCACCGTTTTATTTATTGCAGTGTTTTGTCAAAACATTTGCATTGATCGAGTCATCAACAGAATGGAATGAAATCTTTTTTTGTTGAATGTCTGAGAGCTATGAAGGGAAACAATTGTGGGCAGTTGAAAGTTTGAACCTAAAGTATTTAGAAGGAAAAAGTAACATTTGAAAAGTCTGCAGACTTAGTGGAATTTTCCCCTTACAGAGCATAGTCCTGTGAAGCAAGAACAGAATTGCTGGAGAAACTCAGCAGCTCTGGCAGCATCTATGGAAAGAAAGCAGAGTCAACTTTTCTGATCCAGTGACTCTTCTTCAGAGTAGCCTTGTGAAGGTTTGTTATGCAAGGTTTCCCGCCAGTAAAATCCTACCCACACAATGTTTTGGACAAGCTGTTCCTTAGTCAGCTGTGATGGGACTGACCTGACATTGGCAGGCTTCTCTTGTCATGGGTATAACCGCTGAGAAAAAAAAGCAGAAAAGATGCACCAGATAAATCTGAAGGCTGTTTGCTGCATTTAGCTATATAAGTCAATAATTAAAGTTGGGGTGAACAATGATCCTTGCAACTATATAAGACCATAAGAAATCGTCCCCTTCTGCCCAATCCATCATTCACTAGGATCATGACTGACCTGACATTCTTCACATCCACTTTGCTACGCTTACCCTTACTGATCAAGAATCAATCTATCTTAGCCTTAAATATACACAAGGACTCTATAGCAAAGAGTTCCAAAGATTCACAACCATCTAAGAGTAGAAATTCCTCTTTACCTCAGTCTTAAATTGGTGTCCCTTTATTCTGAGATTATGCCCTCTGGTCCTAAACTCTCCCATGAGGGAACATTCTCTCAGTGTTTATCTTATCAAGCCTGTAAAGAATTTTACATGTTCCAAGACATCACCTCTCATTCTTCCAAACTCCACTGAGTAGAGTCGCAATCTGTTTAATCTTTACTCATAAGACAGTCCCTCCATACCAGGGATCATCCTAGTGAATCTTCTCTGAACTGCCTCCAATGAAATGATATCTTTCCTTAAATAAGGGGACCAAAACTGCTCACAATACTCCAAATATGGTCTCACCAGCACAGTGTACAGTTGCAGTAAGACTTCCCTGCTCTTATGCTTCAACCCCAGTGTGCTAGCTTTCTGTGTTTTGTTTTTTTTTACCATTTAAATAATATTCTGTTCTTTTGAACACCTCAGGCAAGGGGAGAGGTTGAGAAGAAGAATCCTTCATGGTGGGCATTGAATCCACACTATTGGCATCACAAACTATTTGACCAGCCAACTAAGCTAACTGACCCTCAGCAGGTAAATAAGGCACATCTGGAAAGAGGTCTGAAAAGAAAAGGGGGCTCTCACTGAAAAGGATCACAGAACTGTGACCACAGTACAGAATAGAGATTAAAGTGTGTGGTTTTAGGCGACTGGACGGATTTTGGGACAATGGAGGGAGCAAAATAGGATGCACAAAGGAGAGTAACAATGCTAGGGGCAGGCAGGGTGAGGAAGGTGGAGCTGAATATTGAGGCTGAAAATATAGGGTAACTAGGTGCAATTGGGGGAGGAGAATGAACATATGAACTGAACAGGAGGTGATGTAAGGGTAAACCTGGATATGGGGATTTGGATGGGAGTAGAATCAGGAGGTACAGCAGGAATTAAGGAAGGCAGTGAAAAGACCAATACTGGGAGCGGAGATCAAGGAAGGACAAAGAGGATACCAGAGGAAAGGAGAAAGCCATCTACTATGATGTGGGACCAGAAGGGAAGAATGGAAAGTAAAGGAAAAGATGAACACCATCAAACTAAAGCAATTATATTTGTTTCAAAATAAGGCCTCTGAGAACCTGAAAAATATCCTGTGGACATTCAGTTAGGGACTTTGAGCTGAAAGAAATGGCTAATAATCTCAGTGTACACTATTTCGATTGGTGCCAAATAATGCCCCGATAACAGAAATTCTTGAAGAAACTCAGCAGGTCTGGTAGCAACTGTAGCAAGAAGACAGAGTTAATATTTTGATTCAAGATACCTTTCTTCAAAACTGATAGTACCTTGGAAAATATAGTATTTATGCTGATGATAGGTGGGGGCGCGGGGGATGTTGGGAGGATGGGGGGGTATTGAAGAGATGGAGAGTATGAGTGAGAGGATAGGTGGAGACAGAGCCTAGAGAGAGAGAAAGGAAGTTCAGCAGACCAAGGGATGATTGATCATAAGCCAGAAGTAGGATAGAGAAAAGCTGATAGATGAGTAAGTGAAGATGGGTTGGCTTATGATCAGTAGTGTGCTGTAAGGATTGGTGCTGGGTCCACTGTTGTTCATCATTATTTAAACAACTTGGATGAGAATGTAGGAGCCATGCGGATTGGTGACATATTAGACAGTGAAGAAGGTTATCTAAGAATACAATGGAATCTTGATCAACTGGCCTGCAGGCCAAGGCATGGCATATAGAGTTTAGTTTAAATAAATGTGAAGTGTTGCATTTAGGTAAGGCAAGCCAGGGCAGTATACACACAGTTAATGATAGGAGTCTGGAGAGTGTTGTCGAACAAAGAGACCTAGTGGTGCAGGTACATAGTTCCTTCAAAGTGATGTCATAGGTTGACAGGGTGATGAAGAAGGCTTTTGGAACACTTGCCTTCATCTGTCAGAGCATCAAGAACAGCAGTTTGGACATTATGTTACAACTGTACAAGTATACAAACCATACAAGCTGTAAGGCCACATGTGGAGTACTGCATACAATACTGGTAGTCCTGCTTTATGAAGGACGTTATTAAACTGGAAAGGATGTTACCAAGACTGGAAGGTTTTGAGTTAAAAAGAATCTGGATAGGTTGGGACTTTTTTCACTGGAGTGTAGGGGGCTGAGGAGTGACCTTATAGAGATTTATAAAGTAATGAGTGCAATGGATAAAGTGAATAGCCAAGGTCTTTTCCCTACAGGAGAGGAGTCCAAAACCAGAGGGTATAGGCTTACACTGAGAGGAGAAGGATTTAAAAGGGGCCTGAGGGGCAATCTTTTCACACAGAGGGTGGTGCGTATATGAAATGAGCTGCCAAGGGAAGTGGTAGAGGCAGATACAATTACAACATTTGGACAGGTACATGATTAGGAAAGGTATAGAGGGATATTGGCCAAATGCAGGCAAAAGGAACTAGTTCAGATTAGGAAACTTGGTCAGCATAGACGTTTTGGGCCAAAGGGTCTGTTTCTATGCTGTATGACTCTATAGCTGTATGATTCAGTGTGTGCATTCCCTGATTGTGAAGAAAGGTCAGTGAGTTGATCGTGCTTGAGCTGATGAACGTTGCAGCTCCTTTGATGTTTTAAGTGTGAATCCTGGAAGATATGTGAGAGTCAGTAACACTGTGGTGCAAGTGGTACTACATTATTAACTGCTATGAAGTGACAAACACATTTGTTTCACATGAGGCATCAGATGGAGATGCCTGGCACCCAATCCTGATGCCTGGCAGTTTTGTGCACTGGCAACCTTATAATGCTAACTCATACTCACAGGGGCATATCTTAGCTCATCTGCCCACAACATTTGGTGTTTGATCCACACATGAATATGCCTTCACTGAGAAGGATGTGATCAGTCAGGAGAACCTGACTCAGTTCTGAGCAGAAGTTACTCTCCCTTTTATGTCCACATCCGCCCTTAGTGTCAAAAAACAAAATTTTACCCTTTAACTCTGCTTCTTTTTCCACAGTTGCTGACAGACCTGCTGAGTTTCACAAGCACTTTCTGATTTCATTCCTCTGTATACAGTATCTGACTTGATTGCCTGGCACAGGGCTAGGGGCAAAGCTGCTGCATCCAGTATTTTCCCGAGTTACCATCCCCCTATCTTCATACTGAACTAGGGAAGACCTGTCATGAACTTCTCACTCAAGTAGCCATGTTTTTAGTGTTGACCTAAATAGTGAGTGCCGAAGGCTGTCAGACCACAGAGGAAATCACAGCTCAGCCAAATCTTGCCCTCACCCAATGTCCACCTATAGATACTTTCCAGTAATGTTTGCTGGAAAGTGATCAGAATTAGGTTAAGTCACCATTATTCAAAACTGAATTTTGGTTTTGACACATTACCAGAATATCCAGGAGTGATGGGGTCCGGCTAAGTCTGTTTATATCTGAGCTGTTCCACGAGGGGTTCCAGGGTAAAAACCACAGGTGGGCATGCTAGCAAGTTATCCCGTGGGCACTGGATCAAATACAACTCCACTCTGTCCTTGCTGCAATCAGTTCAATTTTTCCCAATTACATTCAAACCTGAAATTTTCCAGTTTGCTACCGATCAGCTGCTCATCACAAGAACTCAGAGAGTCATCTGCTTTGTTAATAAGAATACACCACGCTTTAAAGGACTTACATGTTGGACATCAGGCACCAACATCTCAGGACACATTCCAAGGACAGCTGGTCACACAGACTTCCATGTTCATGGACATAAATATCCAACTCGAGGCAGCCTCTCAGAACCCTCTTGGCACAGCTCCAATCCATTTCGTTGTTGCACCTCAGGCTGCATTGGTAACTGTTATTGTTGTGCTGCAGCAAGGACATTGTGTGTTCAAGGACACTCATCCAGTTCCTTGTGCAGCATCTCCAGCCTGTTCACTTGCTGTCATCCTGCTTGCTCACTCTGCACCGATGTGGATGCTCACATTGTCCTTGCCTTGCCTTCCCTTTTTACACTTTGCCCCCCCACCCCCCCAGCTTACAGTACAGCAGGTCAGACAGCATCCAAGGAGCAGGAGAATCGATGTTTCGGTTCGATACCAATCCAGGGTCTTAGACAAGGTCAGACAGCCAGTTGGCGCAATCAGAGTCAGGATGAGGAGCCAAATGCCAGCCTTCTGACTGTTTCCACCCTATTGTGGTCTGTTTTCCTATTAAAGTGACAGAGAGGAAGGTAAAGGGAGATGAAAGTGGGGGAGCAGCTGTTACTGTTGCTGATGGTGAGGAGGTTTCCCTAGTGAGTGAGTAAGCAGCATAGTGGGCAAGCAGGGTTGGTGATGTCAGTGGGTTGGGTGGATGAGTGTAAATGGGGCAGATTTTGTTGAACTTTGGAATGAATAGGTAAGTAGTAGAAGCAAAGTGAATGAGATATCAGAGAGAAGATGGTGGCACTTATACTGCCAGTGCACAGAATGCCATTGACCTTCTTCCTGCAACATTGTGTTTTCATAGAAACATAGGAGTGGGCCATTCAGCCCCTCAAGCCTGGTCCACCAATGAATAAGACCATAGCTAATCTGTGGCCGATATATCCCTTAATACCTTTACTTAACATAAAAAAATTATCACAGATTTAAAATTAACAGTTAATCAAGCATTCATATCATTTGTGGAAGAGAGTTCCAAACATATCTTTGTGTGTAGAAGTGCTTCTTAACCCATCACCTGAATGTCTGGCCCTAACTTTCAGCCTATGCCCCCTCGTTCTAGAATGCCCAACTAGTGGAATTAGTTCATTTTTAGCTACCCTTTCTTTTCCTGTTAATATCTTGAAGACTTTGATCAGATTACCCCTTAACCTACTAAATTCCAAAGAAAAAATGCATAATCTTTTGTATAATCTCTCCTTGTAACTTAATCCCTGAACTCTGGATATCATTCTTATAACCTATGTGTGTTCTCCCTAGATGGCTGAGTCTGCGCTGACCCAGATAGCAACCTTAGACCAGACTGGTATGGTCTGGTATCAGGGCCTCTTGTGCTGGCCCTTGGGGGCAAGGCGATGTCCCAACTGTGCACCACGCCATTCAGCAAAACCTCTAGGTTCCTACCACAAAGTGAGGAGGCAATTTCCCTTTGTCATTCAAGTCTGAGGAGAATGTCAGGAACCTTGCAGAGCACCTATAGACTGACAGTGCTTGTCCAGGTGAACAAAGACCTTTTAAAGATGGTGATGATGCCAGGAATGCTGATCTATATTGGGATATCCAGGCAGTGGCAGTCTATTCTGGGAATGGCACATGGTAAGGTGGGACTAGGATCAGAATAAAGGAAGATCATTGGGTGGGGTAGTCAATGAGATGAGTTGGGTAAGATTCGGCATGAAAGTTTGCCTCGTCATGTGACAAAGATCGCTCCAAAAGACTTGACACAACTGGCACTTAGCCAATAAAAAATAAGATTCAGTCCTTTGATACTGCACACTACAGGTGGTTTTGACTCGTGCCTGGTATTGGGTCCAAAAGGGAAAGCTGTCTCTGCAGCTTTAAGTGGAGACCATAACACATCCTTATCCACTCTGTTCTCCTCTAGCTCCCTCATGCTCTGTGACCTATCATGTATATGCCCATCTTCCACACCACCCTAAATCTCCAAGGTGCCTCCAATTTCTGAGTGGATGTCTGCCACATAGAAGGCAGTTGGTGAAAGGAGTGAGATTGAGGTGTCGGGAGAGGGCACCGATGCCACATGGGGCAGGCTTGTTATCTTTGTGATTGTCAAAACCGTTCAGGAGATAGCAATTGCTTTCCTCCTCTTCCTTGCTGTTTTCCTGTATCATGCTGAAACAGCAGAAACAGAGGAAAAGAGGTAAGAAAGGGTGTGAAGCATGAAGAGAGAGTGATTGAATAGAAACAGCTGTAGAAATTGATGCTGCTCATTTTTTTGTTAAATTGCTGGAACAGGTGCTCTGCTCCACATCACCCACAGCTGCCATTGGCTCTTCACACGCATCAGCACCAACTGCCAAGCATTCTTCTCTCCTCATTGGTCTCCTGTGTCTCAGGAATACCACTAACACTGTCCTGTGTCTCTCATGGTATACTTACTATAATCATAGCATTAAATGAGTAGATAAGGGATGTCTCTCAGCTAGCAGGAAGGAGGTGATATCATGTGAAGAACATTGAGAAAGGCCTTGTCATGTGAGTATTGGAGGTGTGGGGTATGATCCCTTGCTCTTACCTTGTCAGTTTATTGTGTATGATTTTTTAACTGCACTTACCTGTCTGAGAAGTGAGAGGGTTTGCTTTTAGGCATTCATGGGTTGTGAGCATTGCTAGCTAGGCAAATATTTATTGACCATCCCTAATTGCCTTTGAGAAGGGTGGTGAGTCAGGTGTCATCCATCATCACTGTCGTCACCTGATCCTGGTGACTGATTTATTTAGGTTCCTTCCTTGTGACCCTTGTCTGTAGCCTTACCTTTGGAGGATTCTGGGCTCATCCCTTTCTTTCACTATCAAGTCTGAATCTTTTACATCATAGAATTCCTACATGTGGAAGCAGGCCATTTGGCCCATCAAGACCACACCAACCCTCTGAAGAGTATTCCATACCCCCATCCCACCCCACTAACTCTGCATTTCCTATGGCCTGTACATCCTTGGAGACTATGGGCAATTTAGCGTGGCCAATCCACCATCTCTGGACACGGGGGAAACCCACACAGACACAGGAAGAATATGCAAACTCCGCACAGTCACTGAGGCTGGAATCAAACTCGGGTCCCTGGCTCAGTGAGGCAGCAATGCTAACCACTGAGCCACTGTGCCTCCGTATAATCCTCCAGGGTATGTGATGTTCCAGCCATGATGAAGAATTATAAAATAATATATTGTTGGATAAGAAAACCTTGAATTTGGCCAATCTTGCTGAAGGAGAAAAGACTCAAGGGTTCTGGGCCTGTGGCTCTAGAATAAAGGGAATTGGACCTCGATACTGGGTACAGTTACTGAATGTGTGTCAGCAGAGTGACATCAGATTTTATGGAAGTGAAATGTGAGTCTGCAGGGTTCCAAGTCAAAAGCATTCTCTTACTATCCACTGAATGTAATTATGCTAAATAAAGCTTGTAGTTGTTCACCCACAAGACTGTAGATCTTATATTATGACAGTCATCATTTCAGTCAGAGGAGGAAATCTACGCAGCAAATTCTTCCATTGTGGGCTCTGAAGAAATGCTGCTACTCCCCCGGAGACGTGTTACATTTACTTACCTCACAAAATTGTTTGTAAGCTGTGGTTCAGTTGGCAGCATTCATGCTTCTGACTCACAAGATTCAAGATTTAAGTCCCACTCCAGGACTAGAACACAAAAATCAAGGCTGCTACTTCAATGCAGTACTGAAAGAATGTTGCACTGTTAGAGGATGAGATGTTCGAGCACGGACCCATCTGCCTGCATAGGTGGACGAAAATGAATCGATAGCGCTATTTCAAAGAAGAGCAGTGAAGTTGTGTCCTTATTTATTTCAATCACAGATTGAAAAAGCAGATTATCTAGCAATTACACATTACTGTTTGTAGGAATTTGATGTGAATAGCATTTCTTACATTACAAATATGATTCCACTTTAAAATTATTTTCATTGACTTTGGACATCTGTTGGTTGTGAAAAGCACTACATAAATGTAAATTATTTGTTCTTTCTCTTTGATTGTCTGACCAGGTTCTTTCAGCTGGAGGAGTTGATGGGATTGCCCCTGGTGATGATGGCATTAAAGTTCTATTGATGTACTGGAGCAACAATTTGCAAAAATATTTGAGGTTCCTACTCTTAAAAAACCCAGCAAATCAGGTATTGAAAATTGCATGAAGGATGAAGGGCTTATACCCGAAAAATCGACTCTCCTGCTCCTCGGATGCTGCGTGACCGTCTGTGCTTTTACAGCACCACACTCTTTAACTCTGATCTCCAGCATCTACAGTCCTCACTTTCCCCAATATTAAAACAATCTAATGTTTTAAATTCTTTAAGAATAAAGATCTTGATTTTATTCAGTTTACTCATTGAATATTCTGAAGAGCTTATTCAGATTATATTAAGTGCTGAATGCAGCAGAAAATTTTGTTGAAGCTTAATAAATTCTGTTTCCTTCTTAGAGCAGTGTCTGTGTTTACTGTTGAAGACGTGAAATGCATTTAAACCAGTTCGAGTTTAATATAGGATACCAATTTAATTCTAATAAGGAGAACAGAATTTTCTATTTCATACTGAAATGATAATCCTCAGACAATGGTAAATCTTCTTATTAACTCTTAATGGCTCAGTGTTACGTGTAGAGTTCAGACCAGGAAAGGTTTCCCCAGTTTTTTTTAGATTCCTTACAGTGTGGAAACAGGCCCTTCAGCCCAACCAGTCCACACTAACACTCCGAAGAGCCGCACCCAGACCCATTTCCCTCTGACTAATGCACCTAACAGTATGGTCAATTTGACATAACCAATTCACCTGGCCTGCACGTGGAAACCCACACAGACACAGGGAGAACGTGCAAACTCCACACAGACAGTCGCCTGAGGCTGGAATTGAACCTAGAACCCTGGTGCTGTGAGGCAGCAGTGCTAACCACTGAGCCACCTTGCCGCCCCAGTTGTTTTCACTTTTGGAAGCTATCCCCAATAGGGACCTCTTCTGTTCTCAGATGGGTTTATAAATAAACCACTATAATTCATGTCAATGACCCTAGGATGGAGGTTAGGAGAGGGGGAATATTGAGTAATATTCCTGCTCCTTTTTCTAGCAAGTAATCCTGGGTAGAAGATTATGTATGAATGAAGACAGTGGCCAGAATTTCCAATGGCAGAAGGGATCTTGTTCTCAGGGCTGAAAGTGGATGGGGATGGACACATGTTGGTGTTAATTCATTATATGACTGCTTCTGGGGCCAACATCACTCAGAGAGATGGCTCCATGCTTCCAAAAACTGGAAGATGAATCAGATGGTGAGCAGCCCAGGAGCCTTATTGCCACTGGGAGTGTTGGCCATAACTGGGATTGCACCTGGAAGAAGAGGGCACACAAATGGCCCTTGTGCCCTCACAACAAGGTAAATGCATTTTGGGCACCAGAGGTAGTCAGACAGGCCCCATCAAAAGGTGAGGAGAAGAGTCACTGAGGGCAGGAAGTGCTGATGCCTCATGGGTGATCATTGTTGCCAAAGTTTCCTTTCATGGATCAAAGAGTACCCAAAAAAAGGAGTTTTAGCTTACAGCCGCCTAGAAGGCTGCCAGCATTTACATTGCAGAGGGGTCACCTGTTGCTGGTAAAATGGCAGTAGAGACTGGATGAGGCTCTGAATTGGCCAACTCAGTTTTTCAATAGGACTCTGGATGGACTGTTTGCCATCTTTTCCACTGCTGGAAAAATGGAATGGGGTCAAAAAGATGATAACTCATAAGACCACAAGATATAAGAGCAGAATTAAGCCATTCAGCCATTTGAGCCTGCTCCACTATTTGATCATGGCTGATATGTTTCTCAACCCCATTCTCCTGCCCTATCCCTGTAACCCTTGATCCCTGTACCAATCAATAACCTATTTAGCTCTGTCTTAAATACATTCAATGACTTGGCCTCCACATCGCTCTGCAACAATGAGTTCCACAAATTAAACACCTTCTGGATGAAGAAATTCATCCTTATCTCAGTTCTAAAAGGCCACCCCTTCATCCTAAGACTGTGCCATCATGTCTTAGTCCTTTCTACTGGTGGGTCCCCAGAACAATGTCTGGGTTTCTGGATTAACAGTCCAGCGATAATACTGTTAGGCCATTGCCGCCCCCTAAATGGAGGGCCAGAGGAATGAGCGATGAGCTGACTTTCGGGAATTTACACTGCCTAGTTTCTACTTGGTGGTGGAAAAATAGGCAACTGTATACTATGAGGCAAACTGATGTAAGCACAAGGACATTAATACATGCTAGTTTATACGAATGGGTTTATAGTTGCTCACTAGCAAGAATCTCATCTTGCTGTTTAAAATGTGGTTGAAAAATGGGACTATTAATGTCAGGAATCTCCTTATTGCTGATCATACGTGATGCCCCAGCTTTCTTGTAAATGCCCATGTGTTTAATACCTGTGGAAATTCAGCTCACATTTGAATTATCTCTGAATTACTTTCTTAAGCATACTCCTCACTGGCCTCCCAACCATCATCCGTCAAAAACATTAGATAATACAGACCATGTCAAGCTATTTCCCTCCTGTCTTTGTCAGGTTTCACAGATTTGCTGTACCTCAGAAAATCAATTTTGAAATCTTTGTTCTCACTTTCAAATCCATCCCTAACTCTGTTGAAGGAATCCTCTCCAACTTTGCATTGCTGCCAAAATTCACTGCACCTTTGAAACAGGATTACTGCTTGTTCACTCTTCCCTTGTTCTACTACATTCAATCAGTCTCTTAATCAATATGTTCCTGTTCTATTTAATTCTCTCTTCTAGATCACTTTGCTGTACTATATCCCTGCCTGCTGTGGAATAAAAATGCTGTGTAAATTAATTTCAGCCTAGGTTTCAGATGTGACACCAGGGCTCACCTGGAATTAGCCTTTGTGTCTCATAGCATCTTGCTCGACAGTGAAATGTGAACCTCAATTCAACACTGCAAGACAGCTTCATGACAACTGCATGAGGATGATGTTGACCTAACTGACTCAGATGGGTTATGGGAAGAGGAAAGTAATCAGGAGGGGAGACGGCAATTGGGAGGGGGCAGATAAAGAAGGAGAATGAACAGGAGTCAGCAACAGTCCTTGCCATTGCAGCATACTGTGCACTTCACATCCAGGTTGTTTTTTTTTAAACTGAGCATTCTGGTGGAGCACTCCAGCAGTGCCTTTAAGGCTAGATTGCACAACAACGTATTTATCTGAATACAGCTGATTGGGAGCTTTTGACATTTGCCCTTTTTCATATACATAAAGAGATCTAAAGCCCATTTCAGGCTTGCGAGCCAGATGCTTGTTTTTTGCTCCTATCTATATGGTGTGCCAGAAACAGGTATCTGGAGTGTCTTCACCATTACCCCTGCTATAATCAGTGCACTTGGCACAGACCTAGCACAGCTTAGACTGCAAGTTTTACTGCCTGTCAATCACATTCCCCTGGAAATAATACCCAGAGTTTATTGGCATTTTATTTCCTTGTTGGCCTGCATTACTATCTGTTCTCGTGGATCACTTGGCTTCTCTACTCTCTTCAGGTTTCCAAGGTGTAAGTGGCCTCGTAATTTCTCTGACCAAAGTGCACCACCTCACACTCACCAATATTAAAATTAATTTGCCATTCTGAAATGTTATTAATATTGTTTCTAAATTCTTTCTATTCTTTTCTACATCTCAACCTTATTTTCCTTCTTTCAGACATTCTTTAAAACCAGTCTTCCTGATAAAGCTTTTGGTTATCTGCATTATCTTAATGTGACTCCACGTCAAATTTTGCTTTCTCAATACTTTGATATGTTTAATTACAGTCTAGATTAGAGTGGTGCTGGAAAAGCACAACAATTCAGGCAGCATCCGAGGAGCAGGAAAAGCCCTTCATCAGGAATAGGTTTTTACCTATGTTTAATTACAGTAAGGCATTATATAAATACAAGTTGCTATTGTTGATATCATATAGCTCTGTATTACAGTAAACGATCAATAGTTCAGGGATAGGGTGGGAGATTGGGGGTCTTGGTGGGATGCTCTTCAGACAGTTTGTGTGGACTTGATGGACTGAATGGTCTGCTTCTACACTATAGGGATTCTATGATGTGATTAGCTCATTGGGATTGGAATAGATGGATGTTTGATTACCAGGCACAGACACAACGGGCTGAAGGGCTCATTCAACACAAAATTGAGAAGATGTTGGTCTTAATGTGCTGAGCATACTGTAGATGAAATTCACTTCAACATTTAAAAAGTTCTCTGCATTTCTAGTTGGTAAAGGCATGAGCCCAAACAAATCAGAAACTTCTTGTTTCATGCTGATCTCATGTAATACAATGGTTTGACAGTTAATGTTAGGGAGGGGATAAATCAACCAGAGTTCCCAATTTTAATCCCTTTCCAGCACCACCAGTTGGAAAATACTTACATATGGATGTAAAGTAAGGGAGTGATGAAGGGAATAAAGAAGTATGGAAACAGAAAGGGAACATGTAATTAGGACTACTGCTTGTGTGGAGCATAGATACTAATTACCAACTGGCTGGTCTAAATGACTTGTTTCTGTGCGATAATTTCTATGTAACTCTACCCATCTTCACACATTAAGAATGCTGACTTAAATACGATTTTGGGAGACTGCAAACCTCCATTGAACAGGCAGGAATTCCAAAGGAGGAGGGAAAGAGGGGAAAGATGTGTTAAAATCAATTTCATATTTGTCCCTGATTTTGATTGCTTTACCTATGTAACCTGATATCACTTTACAGCACCCTGCTTAATCTGCATTTGTCAACAAAATTAGCTTAAAAATCCTAAATATTTTACAGAAAAGATTACAAATGAAATGCATAAATAGAACTCAGAACAATATATGAGTGCTTACACAAGGTTATTATCGTTTCCAGAACTTCACCCAGAATATCTATGATCTTGAGTGATTTTAAGGACATAACTTTGTACTTTATTTGACTCTGGTTCTGACCTGCATCCTGTCCATGTGCCTGCTTGACAATGTTTAATTTATGGTTCTCATATTCATAGGGCACTTTAGTTACTGTCTCCATGGAGACCAGGGTGGGACCAAGTAAACCGAGGGGAATTATGGAGGGCTAACTCTCTGATGCCATCCCATCTCAGAGGAAATGTTTCAAGGCCAGCTGGGAGCAAAGGCAGCAGGTGTTCTGGGAGGTGGGCAGACCAATTAAGGGACCCCTCCCCAGGGGCTATTTTCCAATGGTGATAGCTGTTTCCAACCATCACAGCAGCCCCCATGGACACAGAGCTGGGAGTGGCAGGAAGCCATCGAGTTACGGACTGTGCACTGCAAAGAAGAAGCTGCCCGAAAGAAAGGTCTCAGCCAGTATTGAAGCCAATGCTGGGGATGAACTCCAGCAACCAACAATCTGTGGGCCCCCTTATTCTTGGAACCACCTTCACCTTGCAGTCAGCTTTTTGCCTCAGAAGTACCTACCTCTTCTATTGGAGTTGCTGACTTTCCTGTGTTTACCTTAATGTGTCATTCAAGGGCACTTTGGGAAATAGCGGGCCTGGGGATAGTGGAAGGATTCAATTCCTGATTACCAGATTTTGGGCAACTCTCCATTCATGCTATTTTGTGATGCCCACACAACAGAAACAGAAGGAGCACTCATGGGCACCACACAATAACATTTATAGACAGTGCGAGTGAAGCAGGCATTATCCTTCTGTTGTCCAAAAGGTCCTGCCATGCGACTTGAACCCACAACTGCTAGTCCAGAGGTTGGGACGCTACTTGATGCGCCAAGACTTGCTGTCCTGTGTGGTGAGCACAGAGTATATTGTTCTTCCTGCTTTGGGAGCCTCACTTGAGGCAGCAAATGCAGAAGTGGTCCAGTAGGAGGCAGTCTTCAGACGATTGATTAGAGTAGTGCTGATGAAGGGCTTTTGCCTGAAACGTCAATTTTCCTGCTCCTCAGATGCTGCCTGACCTGCTGTGCTTTTCCAGCACCACTCTAATCTTGACGCTAATCTCCAGCATCTGCAGTATCCATTTTCGCCTAGTCTTCAGAAGATCGCATAGTGAGTGAGGTGCCCTGATCACCTGCACAGGCTTGGGATCGCCATTTCATCCTGATGACAGATTCCTGGTGTTCCTCGCTCCCCCTAATCAAAGGCAAAAAAACTTAAACATTACAAAATGATTAGGAATCATATTTCTCAAGGGTTATTTCTCATAAAACTGAGTTTCAAGTTACACCCCAGTGCATGATGGCGTGCAAAGAAAGGGTACTAATTTTGGGCTGCATTTTGGCTAATTCTGATGTCTGTTAAATTCAGTCTGTCCATGGAGGTGAAAGCAAAAGATACAGCAGCCTGCCTGCAGTATTGCTCAGCTTTTAGGAGTGTGTTGGTAATCTCCTGCTGCCAAGAGAGCTGGCGTTGACCTCTCAACAAAGAGCAGGATCAATCTGCTTCCCCTCCTCCACCCCCAGGGAGACTGATGAGGGTCACATGACCTTTCTAGACAGCAGAGAATTTGGACAGGAATATGTGGGGATGGGGGAAGGGCTGAGAACCCACAACTGGTGGTTCTGTCATTACTGGAAGTTTTCGGAACAGGCCCAGCAAAGCCCAGGAAACCGCTTGTTCTTGCGATTGTAACAACTGTTGTTATGGAATGGGTTTTTTGCTGCTGAAAGATTAGAGAGGCACTTGAAGAAAGCACAAAGACTGGTAATTAAAGGGATGAACTAATCATTTTTATATCAATGCCTAATAAAGACGATTCACAGTCATTTGGTTTACACATTGTAGTGTGTGTTAACTTGAATAATGATAAAACCTTTCTTTAAACCAGTACAGGTTATGGTTCCTTTTCATCATGGAACACACTCTGTTGCTGATCGCAGTCTCTGGTATGCAGATGATGTAATCTATGCTGCAACATCTGCACACCCATTGGTAAAACCTCCAGTTAGTCTGCAGAGGAAAGGAAAATACATTAAGATTAAACAACGTGGTTAAGATCTGCAGTCTAATACTGGTGGAATGTGCTAGCAGGTATTATGGGATGTTTAGCTGACACCCATTTTGTCAACGATTTTGCAAGACCATGTGAAAGCAATGTTGAATTAATAAAAGGTTTACGGGTATAAATTTAAAAGGAAATTCAAATATCAAAGCCTTATGTATTATGCATCAACAGTACGGCTTGATTTTGACACTTATGAAATATATTCTTCTTTCAAGCCTCAATTTTTCTTTCGCACTAACTTTCCCTCCCTTCACCCTTACCTTCTCTGGGGTTCGCAAGGTTTTACTCCTTTAGGCTGAATTTTTAGGCTGCTGTTTGAGGAGCCTGGAAGTAGGTCAGCCTGGGATTCCACACAGCCAGCCAGACTTCTTACCAACATCAAACCAAACCCAGGCTATTTTGCCTGAGGAGGTAATGGGAGGTCAGCAGGGTTGCTGACAACAAGTGAGTTTAAAGTCTCAGAGGCTGGCTAGAAATTTCCAGTCACCCTCCAGCGCCCCCTCCCAAGAAACAAAGGGACTGCCTTTAGATGGCCTCCAGGTGCCTCACTGGGGAGCTCATGTTAGATTTGGAGTCATCATGCCTTCTTGGCTTCAGCAGCAGTCCACCCTTTCCAGGGGTTTTCCCTCCACACAGTTGGGCTGACTACTCAGTCAATCTTTTATTTAATCATTTGATGCTGGGATGCTTTGAGAGAGAGAGAGAAAACCCTCTTTCTTGTTTCCTTGAAAAGGCAGCTGCTGTTCCTTCAGTGCCGCAGGGCCTCCTACTGGCCCTCCAGTTTTGAAAGCTTTTCCTTGGACGCTGTTCTCTGGCCATCAATTGGCCAATTTGGGGGAAGAAACAGAATCATAGAACTTTACAGCACTAAAGGAGGCCCTTCAGCCCAGCATGCCTGCACTGGTTCTATTGCCTATTGCCAAACTTCTGCCTTTTCCTCCAGATCCATGCACACCCTTTCTATCCAACTAATTATCGAATGCCCACTGTGTGACTGTTCTGTGGAGATTTCTAAGCCCTGATCGACTCTGATGTTGGAGTCCCATAGACAGTGGGAAAAATATTGTCCCTTATTATTGAATTATGGTTTAACCAGTATCTTCCCCAAGTGGCGAGTACTCAGAGGTGAATTTTAAAGAGACAAGTTACAGCATAGTGCTAGTATGATGGTGAAACCCTCCTTATTTCCACATTATGACTTTTATAAGGCCTCTTTTAGCACTCCTTCACTCTCCTGAGATTAGTGAGCGCTGGGACATGAAGACACCTGTAACTTAATACATTGCTAGGCCCTTATTTTATCCTTCTCTTCTCCTAAAGGGGCTAACACAAATGATGACTATAAAACCCTGAGTGATTGTTTTCTTCCTTGGCCTAATCAATTCCAGACTACTACTCAGAAGATTAGGATGGTTTGTACCCTAGCATGGTCATTATTAGACTTTTAATTCCATTGAATTCAAATTCTACCACCTGCCGTGATGGGACTGAACCCAGATGCCCTGGATCTCTGGATTAACAGTCTAGCAGTAATACCACTAGGCCATTGCCCCCTCTCCCATTAAACGTTGGCTCTTAAAAATTACACCCCTGTATGGGATTGTGTAAGTACAAGTATTTGTAAATCAGATGTTTGTAAATGGAGGATGCCCTGAATAAGAATTAGACTGAAGTAAACTCTGTCAGATTAGACTGAGAATCACACATGGGAACTTAATGTCTAATTGTTCTGCAAAGCATGGTGTGCTAATGGTCAAGATTACGAATAAATTAATTTTATCAGCTGATACAAATAATGGGAAAGCCAGAAGGCTCTACTGAATGGAGCCATACTTACTAAGTGTGAATTATGCATTGTAAAATTTAACCCAATTTCTGTGCTGTAAGTACTGGAGCATGCTTTGTGTTCTATTTCTAAATTATTTACAGCAGCATTAAGAAGTGTGATCTAAGTTCCATTTCGCTGCTTCAAAACATATGCTTGTACACTGTACTTACTTCATATTCTTCATACATAGCACAATCTGGATTAAGGAATGTTGGGTCTGGATTTCTCTTAAATTAAATTTTACCCACTGGATCTGAAATAGGTTCATGAAATTATTAATCCTATAAGCAGACAAGATGGGGAGTAGTAAGCTCTTTTAAATGAGCCTCTGGCTAATGGCAATTAAGATATGAAAATTTATGTGATATTCAGACATGCTCAGTATTAGTTGAGACAATGTTAACTTTAAAGAAAGACTCATTATAGGATCCTTAGACATTACGTCTGGCATCTAGAGCCCAGGAACTGTTATGGCTCTGGATCTGTTCCAGTTTTGTAAACATGTGGGAATTTTATAACATGGAGGTCACAAATATAAAATAGTCAGTATTCCAGTGAGGAATTCAGGTGAAATGACTTGACCCAGATAATGGTTAGAAGTAGAAACTTGCTTCATCATTGAATAGATAATGTGAATTGCTGAGATACTTTGAGGAGAAGTGGGATGAGGATGGGGAGAATAGAAAGATGTGCTGATTGGGGTTAATAAAGTAGGGTAGGAGGCTTGTATGGAGGATAACATCCATTACAGGCCAGTTAGGCTGAATAATCTCTTTCCTTTCATAAATTGTTTTAATCAGAAAGCATACTTCAGATGAGTTAGACTGTCCTCACCAACATTTTCTGGAGTAGCACTTCACAATACCTTTTTAATGCAATATGTAGTGGAGAATCAGGATCTATTTTAGATTGTGCTCCAGTTACATAATAGTCAAGATCTTAATAATAAAATCAGAAAGTGCTGCAGAGACTCAGCAGGTCTGGCAGAATCTGTGGAGGGAGAAACAGAGTTTCGAGTCTAATATTACTCTGTGGATATCTTATGCAATCACTACTGGATGTTTGAGAAAAGCACCTGGTTCATTCTGTGAATTGCATTTCTCACGTGGATTGTTGCCCATTTTACAGTCATTCTGTTTACAGTTGTGCAGAGCAGTACATTGCTTCACATAGTCACAATTTGAACAAAGCACTCTTTGAATTCAGTGCTGTGAATTGCTCATTTTTTAAATTGAGATCAGCAGTTTCAAAAGTCCCATTTAGATTTCCTCTCTGTGCTTTTCTGTCAAGTAAAGCTAGTACTTAGTCAACTGGGGAGTGGAACTTATGGTTTATGTTCCTGTCTAGTGGTTTTACTGGTAATGTCCAGGCTTTTTTAGTGCAACTATGAAACATCAATTTGAGGAATTAACTTTTTTTTCAGATGGACAACACTGACATGAACACATTTTATTACATATTACCCATCTCTGGTTACTCTGAAGTCATCAAAATCAAAGCAGATAGTGTCTGCCTGGAATCACACATACACTATACAGGGTAGAACTTGAAGGTATCATTCCCACAAAGGCTATAGTGGATCAAATATGTTTTTAAATGATAATCCAGCAATGTTCTGTTGCTGGGCCACAAATGACCAGATTGCTAAAATTCAGTGTCATCATTCATGTGTTGGGATTTGAACTCATGACCTTTCAGTTCTGAGTGCAGTTCCAAAACCACAAAGATATACTAACACAATCCATGCATGCTACATGGGCCACAATTCATTCCAACATACCAGTCAGCACAGTACTTCCTTCACTTGAGGGACTGTTGATGATATCCTGCATTTTCAGTCTGAGAACAATAGAATGGCGATGCAGATTAGATTCCCTACAGTGTGGCAACAGGTCCTTCGGCCCAACAAGTCCACACCGACCGTCCGAAGAGCAACCCATCCAGACCCATTCCCCTACATTTACCCCTTCACCTAACACTACGGGCAATTTAGCATGGCTAGTTCACCTCACCTGCACATTTTTGGACTGTGGGAGGAAACTAGTGCACCCAGAGGAAACCCATATAGACACAAGGAGAATGTGCAAACTCCACACAGACAGCTGCCAGAGGCGGGAATTGAACCCAGGTCTCTAGCGCTGTGAGGCAGCAGTGCTAACCACTGTGCCACCGTGCTGCCCCAGGTGATAATAGCAACAACAACTTATAATTGCATTGTGCCCTTAATCCCAAGACACTTCACAGGGGAGTTATAAAACAAAATATGACATCAAGTCATATGGGGACTTATTGGTCAACCCATATTGGTCAACGAGGTGGTCTTCAAGAGCACTTCACAGGAGGAAATCAAGGCAAAGAGTCCAAGAGATGTCAGGAGAGTATTCCAGAGGACCTCAGTAACATAAGGCACTGTTACCATCGATTGAGAGGTTAACAAAGGACAAACTTGAGATACCAGTATTAGAGGTGTGTAGATATCTCAAAGGGTTAGAGACTTGAAGGAGATTGTCGAAAGAGAGAGATGAAGCTACAAAAGCACTCTCATAATTGTCCAATAAATGATAGAATTTGAATAGTTTTACTTGGCACTCAGCAAAGAGGCCACCCTAAAATCCTCTCCCTTTTCTAAAAGAACAAACTCATCTCACCTGGGAGGAAGTCATGGGGTTAGTTAACAGGGCAGCTATGGATGGATAAGTAACTCACCAAAGGATAAGTAATCCAATAACTCCATGCCATATTACTAGCTTCTTGCTAAAGAGGCTGCAAATATCCCCAAGTGACAGTCTCTCCATTGTGCACAGCAATGCACCATTAATGCAAAAGTATGAACACAAAAATGAACAACGTGCCTTAAAATTGTCTATCATTTCAAATTCTACAAAACATTAAAAGAAGTTGCCTAGTAAGTAGAAACAAATGGAATGTTGTATCAGAGGCAGATACTGGTGAGAATCAAAGTAATTATTTGAAATATAACTGGTGATAATATGATTCATTGCAAAAACATCACTTCAATTTTTCTTTCTAAGAGTACATAAAGCTTATTTCGCACAGACCAATGAATCAACGATCACCCCATCACCATAATTTTATTATTCAAATCTCCTTCGCAAGATAAGAAACGTCTTCCTTTACAATGGATATGAAATGTATATGCAGTGGGAACTTGACTCAGATTTCTGTACAGAACAGGAAACTGTCAGTTTTGATTCCCAGGGATTTATTTAGGCATGATTGGGACTGGTGAGGAGACGCAACTGGACAATGAGAAGAGATTTGATTCTATAGCTTCAGCTTTCATAGAATCATAGATTCCCTGCAGTGATGGAACAGGCCATTTGGCCCAACAAGTCCACACCAACCTTCCAAAGAGTAACCCACTCAGACCTATTCTCCTACTCTATGAGTCTACATTTCCCCTGACTACCTCTGGAACCTATGGGCAATTTAGCATGGTCAATTCACTTGACCTGCACATCTTTGGACTGTGGGAGGAAACGGAGCACCCAGAGGAAACCCATGCATACACGGTAAGAATGTGCAAACTCCACACAGACAGTTGCCCAAGGCTGGAATTGACCCTGGGCCCCTGGTGCTGTGAGGCAGTAGTGCTAACCACTGAGCCACCATGCAGCCCAAAGTTAGACAGGGAGGCTTCCTCAGAAAAGCATCTATAAACTGTAATTTCCAAAAATGGGTCATCGATGTCAGGTTACCAAAGTGAATGAAAATTCTGTCCCTTGTGCTACAGTGGATATGCTCCTGCCTGAAAATGTTCTTCATCTTCCTTTTCCTTGGATGACATGATAAACTTCCACCTCCTCTCTCCTTCAATAGGGATGGTGGTGTGGTTGTGGGGAACAGGGAGATAGGGTGTTGGGGGAGCAAGGCTGTGAGGTAGAGTTACTGGTGAAATTTCAGGGTTGAATCTACAGCCAGGGATCTTTACCCACTGGTCACACATCTTGGGTAATCATGGCAAACTGAACAAGAACTTCTGCCCATTAGTCTAATGGACAGAAACTCAAAGCCAGCCCTGCTAGGACATCAACAACTTGCATTTATATGACACCTGTAACTTGAGCACAAGATGTCACTGTCTGATAAATCCTACAATCCTCTGGTGCAGGTGATGTACATGTAAATATGTTGCTCTGATTAATAGTGTACCATTGGCAGCAAGAGCACTGCAATCCTTCAAGACGGTATATAACCGAGGGGAATTATTCACTTTGTATATATGTCCAGGACTCGAGAGTGCATGAGTCCTCAGAAGTGAAGCTGAAAATGTCGATCATGTGTCTTCCTGAAGCAGTCTGATAGAAGGTGTATAACTCACAAACCCAGCCTGTTTAGCAAATTGTAAGTGTTTTACAAACAAAATCAACATATTAGCTAGTCAACATTGACTGAATAGAGTCAAATCTCACTAAGATAAGTTGACCTGGAATTTGTGAGGAAGTTCCTTTTTTAAAAAGAAGGTAAAACATGCAGTAATTCCTGAATTCCCAATGTGGAGGGATTACATCACAAGTTTGAAAACCAGAAGTATTATCTGCATTTCACCATCTATTACTTATAAACTGTTACAAGTGGATAATTAATCTACATGGGGTCATGGTACTGACATATCATTGCTCATCTTTGCAGCAAAAACAGAGATGCATACATTCCCTACAGTATGGAAACAGACCCTTCGGCCTAACCATTCTGCACCAACCCACCCAGACCTATCTCTCTCTGACTAATGCACCTAACACTATGGACAATTTAGCGTGGCCAATTCACCTGACCTGCACATCTTTGGACTGTAGGAGGAAACTGGAGCACCAAGAGGAAACCCACACAGACAGTCACCCAAGGCTGGAATTGAACCTGGGACCCTGGTGCTGTGAGGCAGCAGCGCTAGCCACTGTGCCACCCATGTGATTTCAGAAAAAACACTGATACCATCTGTAAAGAGAACAGACATGTTCATGCTACAGATATGGACCCTTCACCAGAATAGATTCTAATACCGCTGTAGCATCTACAGAATTTTGTTTCTAGTTCAAATTTCTCCGCACGTTGCCCTAACATATTAGGCAAATCTATTCAATGACATAAATCATCTTTCTCCCAGTATCCCCCACCTATTGTCATAATGGGGCCAGCTATGATACAACGTCCACTTAAAAGTATTGTCTATATTAATTTGAATAGTAAATAGCTGGAAGTCTTTGTTTATTAATTCTTTATTCCCAGACTTTAATAAAAACAAAAACAATCTCTTTCACATCACGACAATTCTATGCATTTTGCTTCTAGTCTGAAATCGAGCCTTTTTAAAGAAAATTATACAAGATTTGATATTGGATCAAGTGCTGACCCACGCACTGCACAATGAGCACATTAATGCCGAGACATCAATTTACTGTGCTGGATTTCCTTGTTGCCTGGATACGTGTGGTCTATTTCAAGAGGAAAACTGTTCAGTAATTCTGGTTCTCAGTTACCACAGCTTCAGTGTTATTAACCTTGCAGTGCACACATATGAACCTTACAACCTAGGAGGAAGATTTAGCCAGAGATGGGAAGGAATGGTGATGCTAGAAAGAACTATATACACATTGTAGTAAGGTTTAGAAAATGGTGCTTACTGTACTGTGTAAAAACGCTCACGTTTTGAGCAATTTCTGGAATTTTTAGACGTCAGAACTGATGACTGTAAATGTTGCATAAATAGCTGTGACTTAACTTCAAGTAAATGTACTGATTTTATTTTTTTGTCCACTTCCTCCTATTAGTTACATTTCCTTTCTACCCTATTTAGTCCTGACTTTATTTCTCAATTCAATTTTGTTTTCTCACCGTGGGTATTTATTCGTCTCCCTCCCTCATAATGGCTGCCTTCTAAAATATTGCTCATGTATTGGAAATCGCTGCTAATTGACCACACATCCATAAAAGGCTTCCATTGATATTGGGCCTTTCATGACCTCAGGCCATCACTAAGTGCTTTACAACCAATTAAGCATTTTTGATGTGTAATCACTGTTGCAATGTCAGAAAATATGAGTGTTGAATCCTTGCTGAAATTAGTAAACTCATTACAAATTAAAGATGTATCCTGGGAGCTTTTAGTTCAATTCCATACTGGCCAACAAATTCACAAACTGGAAAGTGGAAGGCCTACAAGAGCAACTATTTTTCCCTTCCTATCTGTGTTTGGTGAAATGTTTTACCTCCATTTACCACCGCTCTTGATCAATCAGGTTGACACCAAAATCTCACTGTTTGATGAATAATAGACTTGATCTAAGCCCTACTAACCTTTAAAGGCACAGTTTAAAAATTTCAAGTTTGCTCAAATTTGCTTCCTGAGAATGCTACTCCTTGATGAAAATATTAAGTCATGAAATCACCATATAGTTTCAAAGAACTTCCAGTTATTAGACTTCATGAACTTGCCAAAAACATTTATGGGATGTGGGTATCATTGGCAAGGTCAATAGTCATTGCCGATACCGAATTGTTCTTTAGAAGGTGAAGATAAACCACCTTGTTGAATGACTGCTCTCAATGTTGTGTAGAAACATTCAGAGTCCTATTAAAAAAGTAGTTCCAGGATTTTTGACCCAGTAGCCATTTAGGAATGGTCTCAGCAGGGATATGACATAATGGTAGTATCAAGGTGTTACTAATGCAGAGGTTAATGCTTTGGGGATATGGATTAAAATGCCATCATGTCAGTTGATGGACATTAAGCTAAAATATTAACAAATAATGAAGCAAGTAATGTGAATTGCTGTAAAAGCCTTTCCAGTTCGGTAATGGCCTGCTGGGAAGGAAATCTGCCAATCTTAACTGGTCTGGTCTACTTGTGGCTCCAGACAGATGCAATGTGGTTGATGAGCAATTTGTTGGAGGCCTGGCTTCTGATGAACATAATCTGAGGGTTTTAAAAGAAATGACTAATGTAAAAGTGAATTTCAATTCCAAGCCTCCCTTTATTCGGCGCAGGTTCCATTAAATTGGAAAATGGCAAATGTAACTCTTTCATGCAAAGTCAGAAGTCAAGTGACATCAGACTACAATCTTTCAAAGCGTTGCCCTTTGTCAGATGAAGTGAGAGAGAAGCACACAGGCACAGAATTTAAAACCCTCCCAAGCTCTCTAAACCTGTTAAAATTGACACTTAGCTGATTTCAGGTAAAACTTTGTCTGCCATTTTAAAATTTCTGTAGAGGTCTGTACAACTCCATTAAAATCAGTCCGTATGAGGGAGGATTGGCTGTGTGTTGAACTCCAAAACGGCCCAGGAGTTGTTCAGTCAGCATTATTGACCGACTATCAGCATGACCTGTCTGCTCTGCATAGTCTTAGCTGCATGTACTTCAGCCCTTATCAAATCGGTGTCCTCTGTGACATGGCAGAGGCGTAAATATATGTATTGGAAATTTTATTTCCCTGAATGGCATCTATAGCAACCAAACAATAGCATTAGCCCATTTCACTCTCATTATCTTGAAATAATTGATTTTGTATCACGATTAAAGCTTGTTATAAATTTACATCCAGAGTAATAATAAAGGTCAAATTAAAGTACAGCATTCATCTCCAGGCAACAGACAGTCTGTGTTTGGTTAAACATTAGAATGTTACAGACCTTCCTGCTTGTCTTGTGGCTAAACTGTAAAGTTCAAGGTCTCCAGAAATACAAATATTGCAGGCCTTGCATTTATTTCCTCTTTAAATTTTTTTTTCCCTTCCCAGTGTTCTTGTCAAAGCACTTCTCCCTTGCTGGACTCTGATTCTACTGATGCAGATCATACAGTTTGCCAGGATTCCGAATTGAAAAATCATGGAACGGTTCCTGTCGACAGGATCTCCCAAGTTTGAATAATTGATCGTCCCCCAGCCCTCAGTGTTTTAATTTGTTGTCTCTCTGAAAGTCCAATTGGAAATGACTGTGAGGTAAAAATGGACCTGATCCATGCTGTCACATTGCAATGATGAAATTTAATACTCGAGCCATCAGCAGCAGCAGCAGCTATGTCATATCCTCTGGGGAGCAAAACATGACAGATATTAAAAAAAATAACTTGGCTAATTCTGGGTGAGAAAGATTTACTGAGAAATACCCCCAAGGACAATCCAAGCAAGTCCCTCAGGGACAGAATGATGATGATTCAGACTCCCCAAAATCTCAGCATTCTTTCATACTCACTGATTTCAGCCAGGAACCTGTCAAACCTCTTTTTAAACTAGGTACACAGTGAATTTGAACACAATAGCATGCAGGTAACCTGTTACCAAGTTTAATAACCCTCTGTGACCAAAGAAATTCCTGATATCTAATCTAGTTTGCCACTCACTCAACTTACAGACAGGTATTCCTGATTGTGCCTTTAGTTATCTAATGCCAAAGTTGAAAATCACACAACACCAGGTTATAGTCCAACAGGTTTATTTAGAAGCACTAGCTTTCAGAGCGCTGCTCCTTCATCAGTTGCTTATATAACCTCCTCATGAAAGAGCAGTGGTCCGAAAGCTTGTACTTCCAAATTTCCCCAAATATTTGAATTGGCAGTAGTACTATATGATAATCTTGCTTCTTAAATATATACTAATTTTATTTCTTCACCATTTTTCTGTAGAAGGCAATGGCTTATGCTGACAACTTTTCAGTACCTCACCAAGATATCATATGTTATTTGGAAGCAAGAAAAGCAAATGCTAATTTGGCCCCCATGCAAAACCGTCCTAACATGGCTATGTAACAAACAGCAGAAAGCAGGACTGGCTTTTACTTTTCTCTTGACGCACTCTTACGACATCTTTAGCAGAGGTAATGATAATGGAGTAAAGAGCTCAGATGAATTCTAGATTACACAAAACCAGGTTATAGTCCAATAGGTTTATTTGGAAACACTAGCATGGTGTGCTTCCAATTAAACCTGTTGGACTATAACCTGGTGTTGTGTGATTTTTAACTTTGTCCAACCCAGTCCAACACTAGCTCCTCCACATCATTATCCAGTGCCCACACTGACACAATTTAGTTGTTTCATAGTTTTAAATACCCCTGTCATATCCCCACACTTTTCCGAAGTGAGAAGACACAACTCCCGAAGGTAACTGAGAGCTTGTAAACTCTCAATGTAGTGTGAATATAGTGACCCTGCTCTGAAACCAATGGATCAGCTGACTTTGTGAAGCACCACAAAGGAATTTAAACAGGGCACCTACAGGTGGGAAACAGGAGGGTGCAACTGTACGTTAGAGTGTTGCACCTTCTGTGGTGCTCTGGCCCATTTCGTGATTTTATTGTTGGCCAGGGAGCTATTAAATAGGTTATCAAACTGAGGCCCCACAGTGGGCAATAAATGTCCCATTTATCGGCATCCACCCCACTGTCATTGTTCTGATGTAGGGTGGGGAGAGGCCTGAGGCCAACTTGTGGCAAAGTAGGCTAGCCAGTGATGTGGTATGGGGGTACAGGTGGTGCCTCATTCCCAGAATCCCTATGCCATTAAAGGGCCTTACCCCCTACCCTCACTCCAGCCCCACCCGGTTTAACCTCCCCATGTCCACCTTCCCCACCCCCCATCAGATTTCCTCACCAGGGCCTGTTAGGCTGGCCACCACCTCTGATTGGCTCCCGTGGGTGGTTGGTACTCTGGGAAAGGGAGCTTGATCTCCTGGAGATGAACAGATGTCATACTCATTAAAGTGACGTCACATGAAAAGTTAAAGCAGGGTGATCCGGCCAAAGGTAGGTGGCCTTGCACTCAAAATGTACTCTGGCCTGTGGGGGTCCCAACTTCAGCATGCAATCCAGGATCACTGATCTTCAGGAACCTGCGACCGGAGGGCGATTTCCTGTGCAATTAGCAGCGCCACCATTTCAGCTAATCCTTTCCTTCATTAACTCCAAACTGTTGCAAACAAATGTACAGCCTGACCTCTGCTCTGGCTGATATGATCTAACTCAGGCCAGACTGGGACTCAAATCTGGGCTCTTTCTGTTCCACGTAGATCCACAGAGTCAAAAGGATTGATCAGTGTTTACACTGGCCAATAGAATAGATTGGAATTTTACTTGAACTTGTAGTTCTGGTTGAGATCTGTGCACTTTGTGGAGTTAAAGGGTGGGGGGAAGGGGGTGGGTAGGTAGAGGTGGAGAGTCTTAACCAGCTCAGGAAGGTTAGCATGAGGAGAATAACCCCAAACACAACCTACTGTGAAAGATTATGTATTTTGTTTGAATTGTGGTAGCTTTGGCTGTCTGAGAAACACACCAGGAGAGACAGCTTCTGAAGTTTACTACCTGAAGAAAGAACTGTTCCTTACATTTAAACAATAATTGTTTCCATTTCCATTATTTAGAGCTCAGAAACCCTGCAGCTGAAGAGAGATGGAGGAGCTGGATCCACCAGGATACTGTGTTTTCAAGTAAAAACGCAGTATGCTGGAGAAACTCAAGCAACAAGAGGAGTCTCTCTGCCCTTTAAGCCTGATCCACCATTCAATAAGATCTGATTTTAACCTCTACTCTATATTCCTGCAAGCCCCAATAATCTTTCATCCTCTTACTAATCTAGAATCTAGCTCCCTCAAAACTAACTAAAGATTCTGCATCACTAGTGAGTTTTGAGAAGGTTTTTATTTAGAATCCCAAGAGTGCGGAAATAGGGCCTTTGGCCCAGCAAGTCCATACTGACCCTCCAAAGTGTAACCCACCCAGACCCATTCCCCTATTACTCTACATTTATGCCTGACTAATGCACCTAACCTACACATCCCTGTACACTCTGGGCAACTTAACATAGCCAATTCACCTGACCTGCACATCTTTGGATTGTGGGAGGAAACCCACGCAGACACGGGGAGAATGTGTAAACTCAACACAGACAGTTGCCCAAGGCTGGAATCGAACCCAGGTCCCTGGCATTGTGAGGCATCAGTGCAAACCACTGAGCCACTGTGCTGCCCCAAAGTTTGTAGCTCAGGTTAACATTTTGGATGTAGGTTTACTCGCTAAGCTGGAAGGTTTTTTTTCAGATGTTTTGTCACCATACTAGGTAACATCATCAGTGAGTCTCTGGAGAAGCACGGGTGGCATGGCCCGCTTTCTATTTATGTGTTTAGGTTAACTTTCCAGTTGAGGTAATCCAGGCCTTTTTGAGGAAGGGAATTCCCAAGACTCACAACTCTCAGAGATATTTATTTTCATCGCTGCCTTAAATTGGTACCTTCTTCTTTTTAAACTATGACCCAGAAGAGGAAACCACCTTTCTGCATCTAACTGATCAAGTTCCCTCAGGAGTTTTATGTTTCAATTAAGTCACCTCTGACTCCTCTAAACTCGAGAGGATAAATTTGTGGGTGGCACGGTGGCACAGTGGTTAGCACTGCTGCCTCACAGCGCCAGGGACCTGGGTTCGATTCCAGCCTTGGGCGACTGTCTGTGTGGCTTTTGCACATTCTCCCCGTGTCTGCGTGGGTTTCCTCCGGGTGCTCCGGTTTCCTCCCACAGTCCAAAGATGTGCGGGTCAGGTGAATTGGCCATGCTAAATTGCCCATAGTGTTAGGTTAAAGGGGTAAATGTAGGGGTATGGGTGGGTTGCGCTTCGGCGGGTCGGTGTGGACTTGTTGGGCCGAAGGGCCTGTTTCCACACTGTAAGTAATCTAATCTAATCTAAATGCCTGCCCTGTCCCACTTCTCCTCGAAAGGAAGCCTGCTAATTCCAGGTATTGGTCTTCTAAACCTTCTTTGAACTGCTTCCAATGCATTAACATCCTTCTGTAAGTGCAGTGCAGTACAGTAAACAGTACACCAGTTTGGCCTACGACCCCTGTCTAAAACCTGGAGTGAGAATCAATATCCTTTGACAATTATGGACACTTCAATAAAATTTTGGCAGGCAGTGGCTTTGGGGAATATTACAGTAAAAATAGAACAGCGATTCAATATTTTACAAGATATGCTTACCCAAAGAAATACAATCAGAGAAGGGTTCAAATGTTACATCAGAAGTATTCCGAGTAATAACTAGTTTGAGAATAAAACTATTTACATATTCAGCTTATTATCCACAATTACAAGGAGTATTATAAAGGTGGCATCAAACTTTAAAGGGTACAATTAGAGGGCATCGTCAGGAATGCATAATTATTGGGATAAAGGAATTGCATTGTTACTGTTTACCTTTAGGGATACCCTTAATGAGTCCACAGGACTTTTGAACTGATATATGGACATGAGGTGAGAGGATCCCTTCAACTAATTAAAGAAAAACTTCAAACCAAAGCTCAGAGAAAATATTTGCAACTTTCATGGGAAATATCCAAAAACAACGAAAGCTTATAAACAGGCAATAAAGCATTTGAAAATGCTCATGAAAGGCGAAAATCAGTGCAGGGAAAAAAATGTCCAAGCTTGGTGAAGACAAAGTGTTAGTATTGTTTCCTGTCTCTGCAGAACAATTAAAGTCAAGTCTCACTGGACCTTATCAAATCAAAATGAAATACCAAAATGAAATTATCAAAACAGAATTAAAATGATGTGAATTATCTGGTGAGTACTCCAGTCAGGACAAAAACCAATGAATGTATCATGTTAATATATGATCAAACAATGTTGCAATGCCACGACAGGAAAGGTAATCAGAACATAAGTGTATTTATAGTGGTGAAAGAAAATGGAGTGAAATAAAAATATCAGAACAATTTGAAAGTGAATCAAAATTTGAAAATTCAGAAGTTGTCTCTCCAGTAATCAGACTAGTTAACATGGCAGTGCTAAAAACATGAGATGGAATATTTCTGAGAAAATTATTGGAGGTGACTTACAGAAGATATAAGACTCTTAAATTGATTTGTGTAATTAGGTTAAGAAAAACATGGCAATACATAATGCAAACTTAGGGAATGGTTTGCCCATAAACTAACATTGTTCCAGATTTAACTCAGTGAACTGATGGAGTACAACGTAGGAAAGTGTGAGGTTGTGCATTTCGGTAGGAAGAATAGAGGCATGGACTATTTTCTAAATATGGAGAAAATTCAGAAGTCTGAAGTGCCAAGAGACTTGGGAGTCCTGGTCCAGGATTCTGTCAAGGTAGACTTGCAGGTTGAGTCAGTAGTTAGGAAGGCAAATGCAATGATGGCAATTATTTTGAGAGGACTTGAACATAAAAGCAGGGATGTACTTCTAAGTCTTTATATAGCTCTGGTCAGACCACATTTGGAGTATTGTGTGTAGTTTTGGGCCCCATATCTCAGGAAGAAGGTACTGGCCTTGGACCGTGTTCAGAGGAGATTCATGAGAATGGTCCCAGGAATGAAAAGCTTAACATATGAGGAACATTTCAGGATTCTGGGTCTGTACTCAATGGAGTTTAGAAGAATTGGGGGGGGGGGGGTTATAATTGAAACTTACAGAATACTGAATGGCCTGGACAGAGTGGATGTTGGGAAGATGTTTCCATTGGTAGGATAGACTAGGACCCAAGGGCATAGCCTTAGAATAAAGGGAAGACCTTTTAGAATATGAGATAAGGAGAAACTCCTTTAGCCAGAGAGTGGTGAATCTATGGAATTCATTGCCTCAGAAGGCTGTGGAGGCCAGGTCATTGAGTATATTTAAGACTGTATATTTAATTCCATGGGTAAGTGACATCAGAGGGTAAGTGCATTCACCTGATGTGTTATTCAGCCCAATAGAGCGATTGCTGCATGTGTCCCTCTGAGTCAGGGAAAGAGAAAAGGCCAACAAATATTCCTGAATTACCCACCTGCATGTGACACTTTGGTGGGAACACTGCTATTCACATTTACTGGCAAGCCTGAGTTAATAGCAATCTAAAGTTGTTCCATCCATATCTTAATATGAAGCAATAGAAGGAATCTTGTTTTGCTTTTGAAAGCAAGGAAAGCAGCGGACCTTAAGTTGCAAAAATTCAAGTTCCTCTTGATAGGATGAGGGTGTGTAATTAAGATTTTAGAACTTCACAAGCAGGCAGGCCAAGTTTCCCAAAGGCCATTGTCAGAAAGCCCTTTTGTATGTATTTGGATCTCATGAATGCACATTAAAAGGCCAGCATACCAGCATCAAGTTCCCCTTCCGAATGAATTTCTCCAAGAACGTCTCCAGCAATATGGCTATATTTAAGAAGAAAGCAGCAAGAAGGTACTGCACTCGTTAGTTTTCAGAGTGCATTGCTCAGAATGCTCATCCTCTTTGGAAAACAGTTACCAAACAGGGGCATGATTGAGAATGGGCTTGGGTCAAGAAGGCTGGCCATCTGTCTGGGGAAGTGGGGTAGGGGGTGGGTGGGTGCGAGAAATGAAGCAGATTGGCCAAGGAAGTGTGAAAGGGTCAGAATGTTTAGCTGACAGCATGGAGAGCCTGAGTGATGTTCTTGGATTGCACTGAGTGAATGTCCATCTGAGTGCTCTTTAAGTTGGTGTCAGGACCCTCTGATTCTGAAAGGTGATGCCTGGGAGTCAACTGCCTGCCATTCAGCAAATTATTCCACATCCATATTCACTGAGAACTATATAACTGCATGAGTAAAACCAAACTGACACTCATTTTCACAGCTCACACTGAATCTCGACTGCAGACCACAAGATTCTCACCACTCGGTGAAGCAATTCTGAAAACTAGGGATATCAGAGTAACTAGGAATATCAGAGCAACTGGGGATATCAGAATAACTGGGTATATCAGAGTAACTGGGAATGTCAGAGCAATAGCAAATGCAGCAAACTCAGGCCTGGAAGGGCACATACCTGGGACAGATGCTGCCCAGTTTCTGTCTTTTAATTTGTCTCTCCTCATGCATCCACAGCTTCTCCTCCTCTCGACCCTGGAAGGCAACATGAGTTCCCAAAAAAACCCCTCATCCTACAATGCAGCAGCTGTTTCAAGCAAGGGAGATGAAGAGTCATCGAGGCTCGAAACATTAGCTTGCTTTATCTCCATGGATGCTGCCTGACTCACTGTGGTCACCAGCATTTTTTGATTTCAGTACAGAATTCCTGAAATGGTAGGTGCAGATGGGTAGGGAAACAAAGGAACCATTCAGAGTAGAACGTGGTGTCATGATGACAGAGGAACCTTGAAGTATTTATTTTTAATTCTTAATTACATGCACTTTTAAAAAAAATAAATCATACATCCAAAAAGTGTATTGGATTTGAGTTCAGTTGTTGCGTAGAGAGACAGAGCGACCCTGGGCTATTACACTTGATGAGATGCAAAAGAAATTTCAAAACAATGGACTTAAAAGGGAAAAGTGCACTACAAACTGCTCTGTAATCTCCTGGGAGTTACCTCAGACTGTAAACATAATAGGAGAAGACAGCAGTCTGGGAAAGATGTATGTTTTGTATCTTCTGCTTTTAAAAATATACAAACACAGGCATTAAAAGTCACCTTGTGAGCCAGTGGAAGAAGCTGGGCACTCAGGAAGAGGACTCATGTACTAGTTAGGGTTCAAGTGCTTGTGAGCTGTGAAGATCACAGATAAAGAACCATTCACTGTTCACCAGTGCATTTACGGTTAAGAACACTCTGAATGAGTGCTGGGAGTCTGCTCGCCAGTGCTGTCTACCAGAAACTGTCAAAAGAAAACAGGATAACAGCATTTCAACTAAGTTGCAAAGGAATTCTGAAATTGATTGCTCAACTCTCAAATCCACTATTTAATTTCTCAACTGATCAGTATTTCTTTTAATTTTTATCTTTTTCTTTTGGAAGCATGTCTCATTTCTAATCTGTGCATGTGTGTGTTTCAATCCTTTTTCTTCTTGCACTTCGTAATGAATAAACACAGTCTTTGTTAACTCAAAGATACCTCGCCAACTTGACTCCATTCAAAACATCATTTTATTTGTTCTGGGTGAACATTATCCACAAAGTGATGTCAATAGTAGTCATGATTTGGAGATGCTGGTATTGGACTGGGGGTACAAAGTTAAAAATCACACAGTGCCAGGTTATAGTCCAACAGGTTTAATTGGCAGAGCGGGGCTCCGAAAGCAAGTGCTTCCAATTAAACCTGTTGGACTATAACCTGGTGTTGTGTGATTTTTAACATTATCCCCAAAGGAGGTGACTCCTTTGTGAGTTAACCTTGTTGTAACCAATTGAGGCATTAGGTGAATAATGAAGGGAAGCCAGTTCACCCCTCCTCACCTGGGAGCCGTCAGGAATCATGATAAGTTGGTGAACTTTGCTTGGGAACTAGTTGGGACATTACAAATGTATCAAATGACAATAGTCAAAACTCAACACTTACACATCGCTTGCAATACATCAATGTCAACACTGAGATTTGTGGATTTTTTTAGGTAAATGGGATCTGGAAGAAACCCAAGTTATCTGAATTGAGATACCAATGAAACAAGACTTAATGGGATGAGAGATTGTGTAGGTGGGCTGAATAGACTATTTTATTTCCTACTGGGCCAATGAGAAGTGTGTGGCAGGAAATTTCCTTCCTTGTAAACAGTTTTTGAAGCTTCACTGAGGACCTATTCACTCCAAGAACTGAAATTGCCCTCGCTCTGTGTTTCCTGTAAGGAATCCATTCCATTTTCCCATTTCTCTCTCTCCATTGCACCCGTTCTGATGATGCCACCTGCTTTAGGGGTATTTTAAATATGGCACTCCTTTTCCCTGAACTGAGGACTCACCCTCCCTTTAAACAAACCCTGCCCCTTCATTGACAGGGCTGTCAGCCATGTCTAAAGCATTTCTCGCACTCCTGCCCTCCCTCCTAAAACAACAATAGGATATCCCTCATTGTTCTGAAGAAGGGTCACTGAACCTGAAACGTTAATTTTGCCTTTCTCTCCACAGCTGGTGCCAGACCGGCTAAGTTTTTCCAGCAATTTCTGTTTTCATGTCTGATTTCCAGCATCCACAGTTCTTTTAGCTTTTTTGTTTTATCCACTCCACCAGCCTCCACATTCAAGCGATTCTCCTCTGCCATTTCTGCCACCACCGGCTGTGTGCTGTCATTAATCACATTTCCTCTCCCCAGTCAGCAGTAAGCCAGGACCATTTGCCACCCCCCATCCAACTCCCCCCCCCCAACCACCTACTCCATCATTACTCTTAACACTTCATCACCTACCACCCTAATGCACTACCCAAGTAATGATAAAACATGCAGAGGAATATAGATAGGACAAGCGAGTAGGCAAAGGTCTGGCAGATAGAGAACAATGTTGGTAAATGTGAGGTCATTCACTTTGGTAGAAATAACAGGACTATTATTTAAATGGTGATAAATTGCAACATGCTGCTGTGCTGAGGGACCTGGGTATCCTTGTGCATGAATCATGAAGAGTTGGTTTGCAGGTGCAGCAGGTAATTGAGAAGGCAAATGGAATATGGTCCTTCCTTCCAAGAGAGATGGAGTTTAAAAATAAGGAGGTTATACTCCAGCTGTGTAGGGTGCTGTGGAGGCCACACCTCGAATACTGTGTACAGATTTGGTCTATTTACTTGAGAAAGGATGTACTGACACTGGAGGGGATGCAGAGGAGGCTCACTAGGTTGGTTCCAGAGTTGAGAGGGCTGGCTAGTGAGGAGAGATTGAGTAGACTGGGACAATACACATTGCAATTTAGAAGAATGAGGGGGGATCATATAGAAACCTATAAAATTATGAAGGGAATAGATAAGATAGAAGCAACGAGGTTGTTTCCACTGGTGGGTGAAACTAGAACTAAGGGGCATAGCGTCAAAATAAGGGGGAAGCAGATTTAGGACCGAGTTAAGGAGGAATTTCTTCACCCAAAGGGTTGTGAATCTGTGGGATTCCCTGCCCAGTGAAGCAGTTGAGGCTACCACATTGAATATTTTTAAGGCAAATTTGGATAGAATTTTGAGCATTAAAGAGAATTAAGGGTTATGGAGAGTGGTGGGTAAGTAGAACTGAGTTCATGAAAAGATCAGTCATGTTCTTATTGAATGGGGGAAGAGGCTCGACAGGCCAGGTGGCCTATTCCTGTTACTATTTTTTATGTTCTTATGTCGCATTTGCCCTACAACCTCCTCCCTGTCACTGCCCAAAAATTACATTCCAGTTGAAACAGCAGTTTACAGGGGTACTTCTACATTTTTCAACCCAGTTGACTTTATTCACTGCTCAAAATCAGTTTCCATTATATTGGTGAGCCTGAATGCAGACTATATGACTGTCTTGTGGAATACCTCCATTCTGTGTGTAGGCATGATTCTGACATTCCATTTGCTTGCTATTTCAATAAACCATCTTGCTCTCATGCTCACTTTTCTGTTTTAGTTCTGCTGTAATGTTATACTAAAGCTCAACACTAGCTGGAAGAACAGTGACTGAGTTGTCACTCAGGTACCTTATGCCCTTCAGAACTCAACATTGTGTTTGACAATTTCAGACAAGGAGAGTTTTTCTCCATTTGATTGGACAACCTCCCTGTCCAGCCTCCTAGTGTCTTGTTTGAAGGCGTTTGCTCTTAGCAGACATATTTTTGACTATTTAGACCTACCATGATCAATTATTCCTCATCTATAACTCTCCTCTCCTACCTTTGCCTTTTTCCTGGGCATTCTCCTCATCTGTTCTCCTCCTCAATTGTCAACAGCATGAAGAAGACTTTATATTCCAGCCCTCTTCAGATTGGGAGATGAAACATATTGACTCACAACATTACCTCTGTCTTGCTGCCAGAGCTGCTGAATTTCTCCAGTACTTTTAGTTTTTAATTCCAAATCTCCAGCGTCTTCAATGACTTTGCCTTATGGATACGTGCCTCCTACGCCTGGGAAAATAGGCCTGGAGGCTGCTGTTACCTGGAAAATGTTTGGAAAACTGAGCCTCAGCCATTTGATCGAGTCCCAGCTGACTTTTCGCAGCAGCCTGAAGTTAATGAACTGCTGCAGGGCTCCAGGGTTTAGCAGCCAGTCCTCCTGCATGGCAAAGGTTGCTGTTCGAATGACAGCAGCAGCAGCAGCAGAAAGTGAACCCTCTTATGCCATCCTTCACATTACTGACAGAAGGCCATGGTGGGGAGGAAGTGATGGGTATTCCACTCCCATCTGCCTCCACATCCATCTTCCCTCCTAATTTATCCCCACCCGCAGCTCCCAGCCTACTCCTGTAGGCCACATAGGATTCAGTCTAGAGAGTGTACTGCATTCTGCGTACATTCATAGTTTGGAAGTAAGTGGGTGAACCTCTATTCCCACTGTACTCACTGCACGTGTATAACTGGGTGCATAGGAAAGCAAAATCCCTCCTTTAATTGCTGTGTGAGCATGTTCCAGATAAAATTGTTCAACTATAAATTATGGTAGACTAGAGGACACAGACAGCAGTACTTAAGAACGTAAGAATGGTATTAGGGGCAAAGTACTGACTTGGATGGAAAATTGGTTGGCTGATAGGAAACAAAGAGTAGTAATAGACGGCACCCTTTCGGAATGGCAGGCGGTGACCAGTGGGGTATCGCAGGGATCAGTGCTGGGACCGCAGCTTTTTACAATATATAAATTTTATAGAAGATGGTATTAATAGTAACATTAGCAAATTTGCTGATGATACAAAGCTGGGTAGCAGGGTGAAATGTGAGGAGGATGTTAGGAGATTACAGGGTGACCTGGACAGGTTAGGTGAGTGGACAGATGCATGGCAGATGCAGTTTAATGTGGATAAATGTATGGTTATCCACCTTGGTGGCCAGAACAGGAAGGCAGATTACTACCTAAGTGGAGTCAAGTTAGGTAAAGGGGCAGTACAAAGAGATCTGGGTGTTCTTGTACACCAGTCAATGAAGGCAAGCATGCAGGTACAGCAGGTAGTGAAGAAAGCTAATAGCATGCTGGCCTTCATAACAAGAAGGATTGAGTATAGAAGCAAAGAGGTTCTTCTGCAGCTGTACAGGGCCTTGGTGAGACTGCACCTGGAATATTGTGTGCAGTTCTGGTCGCCAAATTTGAGGAAAGACATTCTGGCTATTGAGGGAGTGCAGCGTAGGTTCACGAGGTCAAGTCCTGGAATGGCGGGACTATCTTCTGTTGAAAGATTGGAGCGACTTGTATACCCTTGAGTTTAGAAGACTGAGAGGGGATCTGATTGAGACATATAAGATTATTAAAGGATTGGACACTCTGGAAGCAGGAAACATGTTTCCGCTGATGGGTGAGTGCCGAACCAGAGGACACAGCTTAAAAATAAGGGGTAGGCCATTTAGGGCAGAGATGAGGAGAAACGTCTTCACCCAGAGAGTGGTGGCTGTGTGGAATGCTTTGCCCCAGAAGGCAGTGGAGGTCCAGTCTCTGGATTTGTTTAAGAAAGAGTTGGATAGAGCTCTCAAGGATAGTGGAATCAAGGGTTATGGAGATAAGGCAGGAACAGGATACTGATTGAGGATGATCAGCCATGCTCATATTGAATGGTGATGCAGGCTCGAAGGGCAGAATGGTCTACTCCTGCACCTATTGTCTATTGTCTATTGAACTAGGAATAGAAATACAATTATGGCTGATCTCAATCCTGGCCTCAACCCCACTTTCCTGTTGACTCCCTACAGCCACTCAACTCATTGGCTCAGTGGTTAGCATTGCTGTCTCATGGTGCAAGGGACCTGGGTTCAATTCCAGCCTTGGGTAATTGCCTGTATGGAGTTTTCACTTTAATCATATGTCTGCATGGGGGTGCTCTGGTTTCCTCTCACCATCCAAAGATGTGCAGGTTAGGTAGACTGGCCATGTTAAATTGCCTGTAATGTGCAGCTAGGTGGATTAGCCATGGGAAATGCAGGGTTACAGGGATAAGGTGGGTCACTCTTTAGAGGGTTTGTATGGACTGGATGGCCTGTTTCCACAATGTAGGGATTCTATGATCATAACTAATTAAACATCTGTCTATCTCCTCCTTAAATTTACTCAAAGTTCTGGCATCACCACAATGTATGATAATGAATTCAACACATTCACAACCCTTTGAGAGAAGCAATTTCTCTTCTGTTTGAAATCTGCTAACCCTGATCCAAAACTATGACCTCAGAGAGTCATAGATATGTACAGCACGGAAATAGACCCTTTGGTCCAACTTGTCCATGCCGACCAGATACCCTAACGTAATCTAGTCCCATTTGACAACACTTGGCCTATATCCTTCTAAACCCTTCCTATTCATATACCCATCCAGATGCCTTTTATATTTTTTAATTATACCAGCCTCCACCATTTCCTCCGGCAGCTCATTCCATACCACTCGCTTCATGAAAAAGTTGCCCCTTTGGTCCCTTTTATATCTTTCTCCTCTCACTCTAAACCTATGCCCTCTAGTTCTGGACTCCCCCCACCCCAGAGAAAAGACTTTGTCTATTTATCCTATCCATGTCCCTCGTGATTTTATAAACCTCTATGAGTTCATCCCTCAGCCTCCAACACTCCAGGGAAAACTGCCCCGGCCTATTCAGCCTCTTCCTATAGCTCAAATCCTTCAACCCTGGCAACATCCTTATAAATCTTTTCTGAACCATTTCAAGATTCACAGCAACCTTCTGATAGGAAGGAGACCAGAATTGCATGCAGTATCCCAAAAGCGGCCTTACCACTTTTGTACCTGTACAGCTGCAATATTACCTCCCAATTCCTGTACTCAATGCTCTGACCAACAAAGGAAAGCATACTAAACATCTTCTTCACTATCCTATGTACCTGCGACTCTACTTTTAGTGAACTATGAATGTGTACTCCAAGGTCTGTTTGTTCAGCAACATTCCCCAGGACCTTACAATTGAGTGCATAGGCCCTGCTCTAATTTACTTTTCCAAAATGAAGCACCTCGCATTTAACTAAATTAAACTCCATCTGCCATTCCTCAGCCCATTCTTTCTAGATGGAAACATTCTCTCTACTTCACATTAGTATCTTTTTTAGTATCTTTAGTATCTTATATGCCTCAATTAGGTCTCCTCTCAGTCTTCTAAGTCCTAGAGAGTATAGGCCCGAACAGCTCAACCACTGTCTGTGAGACAAACTCCTCATCTCTCGAATCAAACTAGTTAACATAATATAGAATAAATCAGGGAAGCCATTCGAGGTTAAATCAGAGTTTCAACTCTTACAACTGAGCAAACGAGAGTCATTTTATTTAATTTTGCATTTCTTAATAGTAATTTTCAAATTAGTTTGATATCATTTAGCTTTGTTAATCCAAAGCTGTATTCATTCTTGCCTTGATAATAGCAGTAATTAAGTTTGCAGCCATTGTGCTGAATCATTGTATTTGAGCTGAGTATTAACCTGTAAGTTGTTGACAGGGCTGCAGTTATTGCTTAAAGGATCATCAACTGATGACACAGCGCCAGGCTTGTCAATTATTACAAACAAACTCATTCACCTGCATTCACATGGGGAGATTATTTTCCACCAACCCTGAGGTTGTTAAGGCAAACCTGCAAAAAAGGAGAATGCACAATAATAAGTAAGGTAATAATTAATACCCATTCCATATAGTTGCACATTCTGAACACTGTACACTGCATACAACAGGAAGTCAGACAGTACTGAGTCCAGACCAAATATCAGTGTTCCTTTCAGTTCAGAAGATACTTGTTGATGAAAAAGAATGTTTGTCCCAATTGAATACATCCATCCACTACTCTCCTTAACACTGCATCTAAATGTTTCTTAAATTATCACATTTTTTAATCACTAACTTCAGCTTCCAACTCATTTAACATACTGTCAAGAACCCAAGTGCTGACATATTTTCAAGGTCCCGATATCCTAACGTTAGAAGGAAAGTACCATATTCCCAAAGAAGTCAGTGATCATCAGGGAAATTTATTCATATGCAACAACACACTTGATTTGCCTTTTGCTTTCCCATCTGAAATGGAATTATTTAGCAGTGGAATATGAAGGTAACTTGGCTAGGGATGTCCACTTTTGCATCTCTACTGCTGCACTGCCCAGCTGGATCTACCTCTGTTTCCATCATAGGCAAGCACACTGCCAGAGCCCAGACTGCTCTGTGATTTGGTGAACTGCTGCTACCAATATTAACACTAGAGTCTGCCAAGAGAATGGTGGTGGTGTATACCACAGCAGCAGAAGGAAGATCCGCTCAGGAGAATATTAGAGGCAACAGGTCTGTTGGAGGACTCATCTCACACTCTTATATGCCTGATGCTGAAGAAAGGTCATCAGGTTGAAATGCCAACTTTGTTTCTCTTTACAGAGTCATCCTGACATGCAGTATTTTTCCAGCCGCTTTTGTTTTATTTCAGATTTCCTGCATCTACAGTATTTTGCTTCTGTTTCAGCCCTTTTAGAGGTTGCTTGGCTCATGAAGAACTTTGTCAAATATTAATAAAGACAGTCATCTGGACTCCTATCCATTTATCCATGCTGCGTCTTCCTTTTGCTGCTGCACAGCCAGCTAATTTCTGACTTGTAGCAGTGAGTTTCTGGAGGACTGAGGTAGCAGGTCAGAGTCCAACTTTGACACTGTCAGAAGTAGCTGAGTTGCTTCTGCAGAGAGCTGGAACAGACACAACAGATTGAACAGTCTCTTCCTGTGCTGTACACATTATTTGATTTTAAAAGTGAAATCAAATTCAGAAGTGGAGGAAAATTCAGAAGTGTCTTGATTGTGAGCATCCTGTAAGGTTGAGAACTCCAGTGAGCACTTATACCTGATTAACCTGATGCAACCTGCACTGTAAAGTCGAGCACGAGGACGTCAGGATTAGACAGGATTGGTTCGGTTTTTATGGCTGAACACATAGTTTGCATAATTGGGCAAGAAATTAATTGGCACTGTTCCCACTCTGCTGGTTTTATTGCACTATAAGCACAGTGAAAGTCCTGTCTACACATGTAAGTTGGAACGTGGACAGCTCTGAACAATTTCCCAGACTCTGTCTGGATGCTTAGTTGGCTAGATCAGATATTGGAGGCCTGCAGGAGCACATAAACTATTCCCAGTACTTCAAGAGACAAAGAGATAAAATTTGGAAGTATCAGGATGAGTAAGTGGATTCGACGTTTCGGGCATGAGCCCTTCTTCATTCCTGAAGAAGGGCTCATGCTTGAAACATCGATTCTCCTGCTCCTTAGATGCTGCCTGACCTGCTGCGCTTTTCCAGTAACACATTTTCAGCTCTGATCTCCAGCATCTGCAGTCCTCACTTTCTCCTGAGTAAGTGGATTGCCAGGTTTCGGAAAAAAACTAGTACTTAAGTAAAATTAAGGGTCAGCCTTGAGGGACACAATGCCACAGTGGTATTGTCACTGGGTTAGTAACTTCAGGAACCCAGGTAATGCTCCGGGAACTTGAGCTCAAATCCACATGATATCAAGAAATGACTGAAGATGCTGGTTACTGCAACAGCTGTAGGCCCTGTTGACATTCCAACAATAGTAATGAAGACTCATGCTCCAGAATTTGCAGTGATCCCAGCCAAGCTGTTCCAGTATAGCCATCACATTTTCATCTACTCCACAATGTGGAAAATTGCATGTTTTGTACACAAGAAGCAGGATAAATCCAATCAATTAACACCCTAACAGTCTACTCTCCAGCATCAGTAAACTAATGGGAAGGATCATCACACGTGCTACAAGCAGTATTTGCTTAACAATAAGCTGCTCTGTTTGGGTTTTTCCAGGGTCACTCAACTCATGACCTCATTACAACCTTAGTTCAAACATTGACAAAAGTGCTGAATTCCAATGGTGAGGTCTAGCAAAGCCAGAATCAATGGAAATTCATTGGGCTCGTACCAAACATAAACAAAAGGGATTGTTGGATCTCAGTCTTCTCAGCTCCAGGACATCAGTGTAGGAGTTCCTCAGGATAGACCCTTGACCCAACTATCTTCAGTTGTTTCACCAATGACCTTGTCTCCATCATAAAATTAACCTGTTTTATTGGCCCCACATTTACAGTCAGCCTTTCCATCACCAGAGCTCAGTAGCCACAGAGCGTACTTTACACAAAATGCACTGCAGAAATTCCCCCAAAGCTCCTTAGTCAGCACCTTCCAAGCCCACAACCACTACTGTCTAGAAGGACAAGGGCAGTAGGTACATGGGAACACCATCATCTGCAAGCTCTGCTCCAAATCACTCCCCATCCTGACTTGGAAATATATTGCTGTTCCTTCAGTGTCGCTTGGTCAAAATCCTGGAATAATCTCCCTAACACCATTGGGGGTTTACCTTCGCCACATGGGCTGCAATAGCTCATGAACACAGCTCACTACCAACAAGGATGGGTAATAAATGCTGTTGCAGCCAGTTAATTCCTAAACCCATGAATGAAAACAAAACTGTTATCGAACTTCCAGAAAATGTAATCTAGGCTGACAGTTCATGCCTTTGACAATTATATACAGGATATGGGGGATAAGTTTCCCCCTCTGGTAAGTAGTGAGTATTGGCAAGAAGGATTGGGAAGATACAGAGAGAATGAAAACTCATGGCTAAATTTTACCAAAACTCAGTTTAGTGTCAATTTGAGGGAGTTTCATGGAGAGTTTCTCTTTGTGAGCTCGTGTAAGTTATCTTGCGCGATTCTTCACTGTGTCCCATATTTAGTATGCAGCATGCCTTAACGGTGCTGCACTAACGCTACTGTCTTTTCACCAGTGATGGAAGTGCTCACTACTCTGGGGACCGACCAGGATTTTCAGTATCAGGTAACGATGTCTAAAACCCAACTGTATCCAGGCAGTGTTCCTGCTAATTTTATTTTTCTATTGCATGGACCTCCAAGATCTGTATGTGACAGTGACTTCCAGAACCAGATATTGATGCTGCAAATGGTGTGGACATGCTGATTGCATTCATAAATGTGTAGTTATCTTATACTGTCACCTTTCTGTTGCTTGCCATTGTAACTGCAGCGACAAGAATCAAGCTGCAGACCCTCCCTTTCCTGAGTACCATACCATGTTCAAACCCTGTCTAAGGCTTTTCCAAAACCCAGTGCAGTTGACCATTTTATCATTGCCCAATGTGGGAACATCACATGTTGGAAAGCCTTCAAACAGCTCAAAGCAAAGAAATAAAATAACAAATTTTTAAAAAAAGGTACATTTACTTCTGGGGCTAAAGAAGGGTTGCTTGCCTTTGAATGGCAACGAAGTTACAGTCACTCACTGCACCCAGCTCTCTACTATTGGAACCAGAGCTCAATTAAGTCCTGTCTGGATTCTTGCACCAATGCTGCATCTCTTTATCATATTGAAGGTAATGTTCCTCCTGCTCTATGTCCTCATTTTCCTCCTTGGGAGACTACCAGCAATCTCTCAACCCTTCAGCATCTACTACATCCCCTCTCCATATGTTCCAGTTAGGCAGGGCACACATTCAAAGATTATATTGCACACTTAACTGCTCCTCTTCCACCCTTCCCAGATCAGTCCAAGCACTGGAACCTCATCGCCATTGTGGCTATTATCTGTCACACCATGGTCCTGGTGGAAGAATGGACTGCCTTGTATCTGTTCTCAGTCTTAGGTGATGGGGTCATCAGCCATGGCTGCAGAGGTTAGTCCTTGTCAGTCAGTAACGATCCTTCTAAAGCATCCAGCTTTTGAAATGAAGCAGGTACATGAGAGATAGAAAGATCGCATGTATCATGGCAGCCTCCAGGATACTAAATGGAGATTTCTAAGATGTGCCACAAATAATCACAAATGACTTGTTCATTGATTGGTTGAATTTGGAGCCTTGTCATGTTTAGATCGACTGAGCAATAATGACTTGAAAAGGTTGACACTACCAAATAGGTAGAATATATTACTTGGCTATGACAAAATGTGTGAGAGTCAGCTGAGAAGTCCGCCAAAGCTCATCTTAATGTCAAAAGGAATTTGCTCCATCCTTTTCACAAGTGGAATGGTGGGACTGTCCCCAGGCAGCAGTGAGTTGCCAATTCATGGTGATTCTTGCTTATTGAAGGCCTTATTAATGGACTGACTCTCCTCTTTAATGTTCAGCTTCTTATCTAACTGTACTCACCAAACAAGCTCAATGTGGAGAAAACTCGACATGGAAACCAGAGCGGGTACCTGGCAATCTGTTTCTATTGCGGAATACAGTTGGTTCTGCTATAATGCGTGTCTCTTCAATGTGATTTGGCTTTAAAACAATTGAAGAATTTAAACTGTTATTTGTAGAACATGAACTTTCCTTACCAGTATTGGCCATATCGCAATTCGGGTCCCATTAATTTAAATGGTGCAGCTATTGCGTGATTTTCTTCTAGTGCAAGCTCACATGAGAACGGAAGTATCATGTTATATCAGAACCGACTGTATGTGATGCCTACAATGAGGTATGAGCATGTGGGAGTGCGTGCTTTTGAAAGCTGCGGTGTTTGGAGGAGACCCATTCAAGCCTGGCAATAGGAAAGCTGTGTTGTCAACTTGAATGGTCAAGTTGAGCTTGGAAAGCAGACAAATGACAAATTCAACTGATTCTTCTAAAAATAAAAACAAGGTGGAGCGTGGGGGAAGTGAAACATTTCTCTCAGTTCAACTGTAAATTGCTTTTCCACTTGAATCTCATACAGTCACAGAGTCATACAGCAAAGCATCAAGCCCTTCGGCCCACCACATCTATGGCAACCAACAAATACCGCACTACACGAATTCCGTTTACCTGGACTTGCTCCATATGCCCTGGCATTTCAAATGCTCATCGAGGTGCTTTTTAAATGTTGCCTCCACCACCGTCTCAGGCAGCATGTTCCATATTTCTACCACTCTCTGGGTGAAAATGTTTTCTCACAGATCTTTCTAAACCACTTACCCCTTACCTTAAACTTAGAACTTAATGACCTTTTCTCAGATTTCCCCATGATCTTTCAAGATGAATAAGGTTGTAAAGGATAACGTCGTTTCATAGTGCTAGACTTTGCTGTGTTGTTCTGTTCAATGCTTTCCCGGGTCATGGCTAAAGCTGTGGACGCTCCTGAGGTTTGTACAACTTAAAAGCACAGCAAGAGCTAACAGTTTTGTTTCCATATTTTTCACCTGTCGTCTAGCCAGAATAGCCAATAGGTGAGGTTGAGAAATGTTTTTCATCATTTGGATACCTTGCTGACTTACAAAATAAATGTAATAACTCAATGTTATGTGTTAGCATCACAAAATCATATTCACACAGCTCTTACATTATAAAGCTATTAACCAAAAAAAATGTAACAGCTGGAAATCTATCGAGGCTGCATTAGAAGGCTGTACGTCCTTGTATGATTACTACATTGCAGCTATTCATCCTAACAGGGTGGGGCTGCTTTCACAAGAAAGGCGAAGATAGATGCGTGAGCTGAAAGATTTCTTAAAAGTATGAAAGCAGCTGATAGTGTTGAGAAAGTATTTCCATTTGTGTGGGAATCCACATAATTAAGGGTCAGAAATATAATCTAGTTATTAGTAAATCCAATCAAAAACTCAGGAGACACTTTTTTAATCAGAGGGGAATGAGAATGTGGAACCCGTTGCATTCGATATATAATGGGCAAAAGAGAGGCAGAAGTCGACATTGGGCTGCTGGAAAATGACACTGGAGAGATAGTAATGGGAAACAAGGAAATGGCTGAGGAACTGGACAATTACTTCGTGTGGTCTTCAAAGTAGAAGACAGAAGTAATATCCCAAAAATTCAAGAGAGTGAGGGGGCAGAGCTTAGTATGGTGGCCGTCACCAAGAAGAAGGTGCTAGAAAAACTGAATGGCCTGAAGGTGGATAACTCTCCTGAACCAGATGGACAACACCCCAGAGTTCTAAGGGAGATAGCTGAAGAGATAGTAGAGGCATTAGTAGTGGTCTTTCAGGAATTGTTAGAATAAGGGAGGGTCCCAAAGGACTGGAAAATTGCTAATGTGACACCTCTGTTTAAAAAGGGAGTAAGGCAAAATACTGAAACTTACAGACCAATTAGCCTAACCTCAGTTATGGATAAGATCCTGGAATCCATTGTAAAGGATGAGATTTCTGAATACTTTGAAGTGTATGGTAAAATAGCACGAAGTCAGCACAGTTTCATCAAGGGGAGGTTCACGAGAATGGTCCTAAGAATGAAATGCTGAATGTATGAGGAATGTTTGAGGGCTCTGGGTCTGTACTCGATGGAGTTTCGAAGGATGAGGGGGGATTTAATTGAAACTTACAGAATACTGAATGGCCTGGATGTTGGGAAGATGCTTCCAGTGATAAGAGAGACTAGAACCAGAGGGCACAGCATTCGAGTAAAGGGAAGACCTTTTAGAACGGAGGTAAGAGGAACTTTCTTTAGCTAGAGAGTGGTGAATCTATGGAATTCATTGCCAAAGAAGGCTGTGGAGGCCAGGTCATTGAGTATATTTAAGATTGAGATAGATAGGTCTTGAGTATCAATGGTTACGGAAGAAAGTGGGAGAATGGGGCTGAGAAACTTATCAGCCATGATTGAAAGGTGGAGTCGACCCGATGGGCTGAATGGCCTAATTTCTGCTCCTATGTCTTATGGTCTAATGTCTTGCAGCTGATGTGTGACATACCATTAAGCGACATGTTTATGATGTCAACAATGCATCGTGGCATGCGACAATTGAATAAACCTTGCAAAGCTTTTACAACAAATCCGAATTGCTAAGCTTGAGCCCAGACACATTGCAGTCTGTAATTATAGTGTATGTCTGCAAATATCAGCCACACGTTAACATTCAATGTATTGTCCAGTGCTTCCTAACCAATGTCTTGTCCTTATATTATGGGAGCCCTATGTGAGTCATAGCCAAATAGTCCTGGGCATTGGCAATTAAGACAAGGGGCTGAAATGTTCACTTCCACAAATGGGCGTTAAGAGGGGGAATTCGCGTTGCCCTGCTATAGGAAGGATGTTATTAGACTGGAAAAGGTGCAAACAAAACAAACAAGGATGTTGATGGGACTGAAAGGTTTGAGTTATCAGGAGAGTGTGGATAGGCTGGGACTTTTTTCACTGGAGCATAGCAAACTGAAAGGTGACTGTACAGAGTTCTATAAAATTGTGAGAGGCATTGACAATGTGAATAGCAAAGATCTTTTCCCCAGGGCAGGGAAGTTAAAAGCTAGAGGGCATAGGTTTCCGGTGAGAGGGGTAATTTTTAAAAGGGACATTACATACAAGTTCTTCACACAGAGGGTGGTGCGTATGTGAAATGAGCTGCCAGAGGAAGTACTAGAGGTGGGTTCAATTACAGCATTTAAAAGACATTTGGACAGGTACATGTATAGAAAAGGTATAGAGGGATATGGGCCAAACACAGGCAAATGGGAAGAGTTCAGTTTAGGAAATCTGGTCAGCATAGATGGCCTGAAAGGTCTGTTTCCATGCTGCATGCTTTTATGTCTCTATGACCAGGAGCAAAATGACAGATCAGTGCATTTCCCTGTTACATTCCTCCCTTGGACCTCCCTTGATGGGGTCTTCCTAGTTGCAAATAAGCCTTCTGCTGAGGCCAAAGCCTAGCTGTAATCTGGAGGCTCCCTGCAGTTGGACAGCGTGCTAAATAGTTGTCCTTTTAAAGCGCTCAAACCCCTCCCCACCCTACAGGATTCAGGATGACTGCTGTGGCCAGGCTCATTTTTTTTATAATCCCATAATCCTTCAGAAACTGCCTCAATCATGAGGCACAATCAAGGTTTTCTACCTGCAATACCATCAGCCACCACTCCTTGCGTGGCTGCCAGGAGGACCCCACCGTACAGCCTGAGTGTTCCCTCGGTCAGGATGGGGGGGAATCTGCTTTCCATCATTCAGCGGGGCTCCTGGATGAGGCGACTGATGTGGGTTCTCGACCCAGTATCAAACCAGCACTGGAATCACAAGCCAACGAGGAAGAACCAGTCCAACAGGGTTCAGGGATTGAAGTGTAACTGGGTGGCACAGTGCACTAAGGCAGAACTTGATTAAGGTGAGATTGGAGGCAGGAAAATGGGGGGGGGGGGGGGGGGGGGCGGGGGCATGGTGCACAAGATTTTGAAATGAAACCACTAGACCTTGAAACTTAATAGTCACAGCAACTGTTCCGAGAATTGCTCTACCAATGAACTTCCAGCCGTAAATCTGTCAAAAAACTGTAAAAAACTGTCTTCTTAAATCTAATGCACAAACTAAAAAAAAGATAACATTCAATAGGCAGATTGCCCACCTGCCACTAACCAGCCTGAAATTCCTTGAAGCTCAGCATTAAGTGCTTATACCTACATCTCCAACCCCGATGCTGTTAAATTTAGATTTCATCACATTTTTTTTAACAGCAATTTACAAATATGCATTTTTTTTTGCACTAATGATATTTTAGAAGCCAGCATTTGCATGCAAATCTTTTCAGCTGCCGTGAGATTAATTTGGAGGCAAGTAATGAATTCTGTTTTGCTCAGCAAACAGATGGGCTCATTATTGCCTGGGTCAACTGAAAACTGATTCCATCAATTTGTTTTACCTAACCTATTTACAGAGAGGCAGGGGGCAAAATCTGTAATGTGTGAATAATCAACCAAACCAGCACATGCACTTCTTAATGTTTATTTCTGATAGTTTTAAAAAAAGCTATACTATTGTTTCTACACATTATTTGACAAAGGTTCAAGGTACAAAATAAATACAGCTTGCTGGGCTGGTGCAAAGAAAGACAATAAACAAATTCTGAGCCCAGAGATGTGTAAAAATTCAGGGGATAAACATGCTGTACAGACCAATATAATATTGCACAGAGATGGGAAACTCTATGCTCAGATTTAGCTGTGTTGCCATTTAGTACTCTTGAAATCCTGCTAATTCTGGGCTTGTGGGCTTTGTTGGCAATGGCAACATTTTGTTATATCCTGAGCTGCCCTGACAAAATTGATGGAGAAACCACTTCCTTCCTGAATCACTGCAGTCCATGTGCTGAAGCACCAAGTTATGAACTCGGAAATTTCATGATTTTGATCAATGTAGCTCATGTTTGGAGTGGACAGATCAATAATTTTGAGTGCCCACTCTACCCTCTTTAAATTAGTCTTTTTTTTTCATTCCAGCTGATTCCACTTTAGGGAGGGGGAGTTGGATGGAGCTGGAAACATGATGTGAAGAGACGCTAATGAAGACAGTGGTGAGGGATTAGCAGCTAAAACTCTAGGAGGTTCCAGCACCTCAATTTCACTTTGGGCTCTGGATGGCTGTGGGGGCAGGGCATAGTATCAGCTGGTGTGGTGTATTTCTCCATCACTTTTGTACTGAAATCTTAAAAATATTTTGAATTTAGCTCTTCAGTGGAAGACTGCCATTATGTACCTTTACGTGCTAGCCTTTTGATCCTTACTACCATATTCTAATCATCTGGTTAACCACTTGTTACAATGAGACTCCACACAGCATAGTTACTACTTAATCTCCTGTACATGTAATGTTCTCTTCCTTGTGTTACAAAATGAGCTTCCTACAGGATAAACAGCTATGCATCAAACATTGTTGGGCTCAACTAGTGGTCATGGTGTTGATCACACAAGGCACATAAGCTTTTTCTTAATCAACTTGTTCATTTGTATTATGACACACTTCTGGAGCAAGTGAGACTTGAACCCAGGCCTCCTGGTCCAGAGGTATGGACATGGTCACTTCAATTCCCTGTGGACAATGAGTTGGCTGGTCTCAGCCAGATTGGTGGCGTGCACACGGCAATTGCTCCAGTGCCCATTAGGGTAGGTTAATAAAAAACAACCTCCTGATCTCAATCTTTCTGGGTAAAGTGAGGCAGAATAGAATAAGGATACTCTCAAAACTGGCTAGTGTGGTCTTATTCAAGGTTGAGGGGCATCCATGAATAGCAAACACTTGTAGTCAACACCCTGTGAGTGGAAAGTGAGTGGTGTCTGTGACAAAACATGGCTGCAGAATGGAGTGCTCTTTATAGCACTCTGGCTGGTCAGGAGGAATGGGAGAGGGAATGCATTCAGCTTACCCCATGCTGATCACAACCACTCTTTAACTCATGCTGTGATTGCCACTGCTTCAATCTTTTCCCAATATTCCACCAGCCTTGTCTCTTATGGCTAGTTTTCCCATCCTGCTGAGGGCTTGTCTGTCAACTTGACTTGCTGCCAAGAAAATACAGAATAGCAAAATGACCATAAGGTTGTGCTATTAAATATGGCCTAGATCTTTGTGACCCTGCTTTGCCGCGATCTTTGACCTTCCCCACACTCTACTGCCTCACGTAAAAATTGACGCCCACATCTGTAGCCTCCTTCTCTGCAGATCTTACTGAGCTGGTTCAGAAACACACAGGCAAATCAACTGATGATTCTCCTGCATTATTGAACTGCTGATCTGTTATGAACGATATTTGATCCTTAACATCGTTTCCAGCTGTTGTAAGTGATGTGTCACTGTGTTTCGTTTCATGAGGGTCAAAGGACTGAAATACAGTACTGTCAGATTTCTGACCTGACTGGTACTTTTCGCACAAATCTTTTGAGACTGTGCAAATTGTAAATTGCTTGCAGGAGGGCAAGCGTCAAGTATATCACTGTTGACACCTGACCTACTGGTTGGTAGAATGTGCTTTTAAAAAATATCTGGCACTGGGATGCTGTTTTGTTGAAATGTTTTCCTTAACAGCCCAGGCCTTTGACCATATCTGGCAGCAAAGCCTCAGCTGGATGTCAACAGGTAGGAGTGGAAGATTTTAGGCCTAAAGGTGAAACTAGGGACCTTTTGCTGCATGGGGCCCCTCAGCATTCAGAAGAATGGTGAGCGTGGAGAGAGGTGAGGAGTGAAGGTTATCAGGGGAGGGGGAGAAGCCACCATCCTGCTCCTTTAGGTCCACAAGGAAGGCAGAAATCAAATTAAAGACATATGAGTCTGCATCTCTTCTCGCTCCCAATTGCCCCCACCCTGCCCAACACATACCCTGGCAACTCAATGGTAAGGGGAAAATTAGGACCTCCCATTAAAGTAGCAGATCAATACTGCTACAGTGTTGAACACCAACCTGGATGTTGAAACAAGACCCGACCAATTTGAAATGGTTTACCTACTCAAAAGAGCAAAGTAACATTAGGACATGACAGGATGATGGTGGAATCAGCAAGGTAAATAATTCCCATGATTATAACCATATCCTTTTCCCTTCAGATCACTGATGGAGGAGACAGGGAGATAAATTCAGGGCCAAGGTTAGTCAGGCATAGCCAAAATCGCCTTCAATTTCTTGCCCAAAGCAACTACACATTAAGTGTGACTCTAGCCAATAAATACTGGAGTTACCATAATTAAGCTCCAATCTGTCCTCATCTTCATCAACTAAATATTGCTGAGTGAAGGATAGTGATTGCAGTCTATTGTCAATGCAGCTGAGATGTACTGACATCACAAAGATTAGGAATGAAAAGAAATGTCTGGTATGGCTGAATGAAGAGTTTGAGCAAAGTTTGAACCTCCTCAATCATCAGTTTGAATCTGATAATAACGTAAATTCATATTATACTAAGTTAAAGACTGTATCGGAGTGGATAATTTGTAGTCTGAAGGAAATTGTGAGAAGTAATTTGGGACATCTTGGGGTGAAGGTGGCTCCATGATGATACACCTTGTGAAGGAAATTCAGAATCAATTTTAGGGCAAGCTACTCTGCAATATCTTAAGTAACTGATAACGAATGTTTCTGGGTAAAGCTCCTGCCATCCAATACCTTACCATATTGTTGAAGTACATTCACTGAAAAAGACTACAGTGGCTCAAAGTCCAGATCCATCATCAGTGCCCAGGATGGGAGCAATGCCAGGGCCATCCTTGACCCTGCCTCCTTCCACTTTCTCAAGGGCAAATAATGATCAGTTATAAAGGCCAATCTTGTCAAGAAAAGAAAGTAAAAATCCATCAAGTTTCTACAGAAACATGTAAGCCTGTCACTCGGGATGGGACTTTTCCTCTTCAGGCCTTCAAAGATGGCGGTCAGTGGTGAACTGATGGTTGGGGCCAAAGCCCTGCAAGCAGCAATGAAGCCTGGTGTGCCCGATGGAGGTCAGCAGCGGCGGTTGGTGGTGGACGTGAGCATGGGCGGGTGTTAGCTTAGCGCGGAGGAAAGCACCCCTCTTGGGGGAAGCCCTGCTTGGATCGTCTGCAAGCCTATGGCTTCAGAAATGACTAATGTTTGATTTGTTAGCTTCAGTTCTTTATTTTTCTACTTTTATACTGATAAGATTGGAGTGCCAAACTTTTAATTTTTTTTTTATTTTACTATTTCTGTAACTAAGATTTTGTATCTAGGCACTTTGTGCCTAAGATGGTGCTGTGTGTGGTGACATTGTACATTTCTCACTGCACCCTGAGTCCACATGATAATAAAACCTAAATCTAAGATATAAGTGATTTTGGAGAACAGGTGGCCTAATGTGTATGGTACTAATGGTTGGACAAGTAACAAGAAGATGATAATCGTTTGTGTATAGTCTACATTGTTTTAGCTAGTTAATTGATGGCACACATCTCTACATTAGACTTGCCCAAGTCAGGCTGCATCAATGCACACGCAATCTCTTTTGATTGAAGGAAGTGGGTGTCTCACTACAGAGAGATGCCCCGGACAAACAGAGATTTCGAGTGTTTAGGTTCCTTAGTCACCTGATTTTGAGACCGAAACCTAGTGGTGAGTTTCTACATGTGGCAGCTGTCAGACTGATCACAGTAAGAAGCAAACTGTCTGGGAGAGACTGCAAAATGCCACAATGATTTGTACTTATGCTAAAGGCTGTTGTGGAGCAAAAGCAAAATGTTAAGATTCTAACCATTTCTTCAGATGAAGCAAAACATTTAGTTCTTGAAAAAAAGGAAGGAAATGAATGACAACAAAATTCTTAGAATTAACAAAGTGCATAGCCAAGTATTGAAAACCTGTAACACAGCTGGCAATAAACCAAACCTGTTTGAAAAAGACTTGTAAACCAACATTGTAAGGTACAGCATGAAGGTCACAGACAGCACTTGTACATGCAACAGACTTGCGTCAGTGAAAATTCCTGGCAACACCACTGAGAATTTTGTGTCAATTAATTTGCAAAGGATGGAAAGTGCATTTAACTTATACTGACTTCTAATGCACTGAATTCATTTGCTGTGCTTGGCGGCTCAGTGACTGAATGTACGGCCCGGAAATTTAATGGTACATCAGGCAGTTACATTGGTCCGTTGTTATGGACAATGTTTGGTGCGATCAGATTTTATTGGTGATGTGGCCTGTTTCAAGGAGAAAGGATAAGATAGAATTTTTTGATTGTCTTAACATGCTCATACTGCACATCTGTGCATGCTATTTTTGGCAGGTTTTATCCTGTTTCTTTTACAGTGGTTACTCCCAAATTATGTGATCTTAAGAGCACCTTGCTGATTGGATGTTCTAACGCAAGGGCTGGTACAGATAATTGTGCTTCAAAGCCAAATTACTTTACTTATAGAAAACACTGTAAACTTCTGACATGGTTTAGTTTTATTGAGTAATTCATTTTATGAATTTTGCTTATGAATAGAATGTATGTGACAGTGTTCACACAATCGGCAAAAGCTAATGAGTCTGTATTAACGGAGGAACAACACTCTGCCGAGGACATGGAGGTCCTGGGCCTCCTTCACCGTCGCTCCCTCACCACCAGACGCCTGGAGGAAGAACGCCTCATCTTTCACCTCGGAACACTTCAACCCCAGGGCATCAATGTGGACTTCAACAGTTTCCTCATTTCCCCTTCCCCCACCTCACCCTAGTTCCAAACTTCCAGCTCAGCTCTGTCCCTGTGACTTGTCTGGACTTGTCCGACCTGCCTATCTCCTTTTCCACCTATCCACTCCACCTTCTCCTCCCTGACCTATCACCTTCATCCCCTCCCCCACTCACCTATTGTATTCTATGCTACTTTCTCCCCACCCCACCCTCCTCTAGCTTATCTCTCCACGCTTCAGGCTCTCTGCCTTTATTCCTGATGAAGGGCTTTTGCCCAAAATGTCGATTTCGAAGCTCCTTGGATGCTGCCTGATTTGCTGTGCTCTTCTAGCACCACTAATCCAGAATCTGGTTTCCAGCATCTGCAGTCATTGTTTTTACCGCAATAAACTTTAGGTTCATCCTAGCAAATACTACAACTTGATTTACAGAGGACTATGCTAGTGTCAGTCTTAACGAGCTACAAAGATCGATATCTTCACACAATCACACCCATCCTTCTTGTTCTGTTTCAGCTTAAAGCACCAAAACATTTTCAATGCCAATTCAAATCAGTTTGCTGAGGTGATGACTGACTACACTAGTACATTACTTTGTGGGTTTTTAATTAATTCCACCCACCGTACTGGCGAAGATGCAATCTGAAGGTATTAATCGAACAGAACCACAGCATCAGATCATGACTTCTTTCGTATAATGTTCTCAATCTAATTATTAAGAAGGGATCTTTTTCATTAAGGCTGTCCAGTGTTAAAATGAAAATTCTAACCCTAATTTTTTTTTAGATCAATGCATGTATCGTTCCTATTTGTGGAATAATTGCTGTATTCAGCATATTAATATTATCTTCAAATTATAAATACTCAATGACCTAATTTGAATAATACTGAAAAACGTCTGGCAGGATAGTTTAAATTGTTCTTTGTTCTACTAATGCTAACCAAACATAGCAATAGTACGTTACTGAAAGGTTCCCAGTCTGCCAAGTGCAGAGGAATGTCTAGTTCTGGGGTTCGGCTGCATTCTGTGACATGAGGTGGCTCAGGGCCAATTAGACAGCCATTACAAAGAGCTGTCTTTATAGGCTTTAGAGACAGACCACTTCCAATAGGTTTGTGGATAGATAAGCTAGTTAAAGGCATAAAGATCAGAACAGACACAAGCTTGTTGCCCTGAAAGAGCCGATCCTGTTAAGTGTAGGGATATATCAAGCAGTTCTATACCACTGAACTAAAGAGGGTGGAAATTACTGTATGTGAAGTATTATATCACAACATGAATTATGGCATTCAAGATAGGAGGAGAAAACCAAGGAAAATAGAGAGGCTAAAAATGTTTGGTTCTTCAAACACAAATGTAATAGGTTTGCTTTGTTGAAAAAATGTGAACTATGCAATGGCGGCACTAATTACAAAGGAGCGAAGATAAATTGACTAATGTTTAGCACAAGTTCAATGCAATAAAAATAATAGCCAGAGCCTGTAGTGATTCATATCGTTTATGTGCCTGACTGTACAACATTAGTAGGCACAGCAAGAAAGATCAGATGGGAGGATTGCATGCAGGAATAATCCAAACAATTTTTCTGTTCACTTAAACAAACAAGTGTTAAATCAGGATTGCAATCTTCCCCAATCAATTTTCTTTATTGCATTAAATGTATCCAAATGCAACAAAAATAAATCTGCTCCATATTGTTGTATCCTGTTAGGTAAGTAATATAAGAGCAAAAGATATTACTGAAAGAAGGTGCATTTTTTCAAAGCTTTTCATCTTGCACTCATCAAGACACCTTGCAAGCATACCTATTTGGGGAAAACCATCAATTATATTACAGAAAGGATAGTGCTAATTAGTTTGTAAGTGGACTCTCATCAGTAGAGGCTTCTGTGAGGAACGCTCCAATTAATGACGATTGACAGTTCATTGCTAGGCTTTGTTAAAATTTTAAACCAACTCTGTTTGGTAAAGGCATTGCCCTGAGAAATGAACCAGCAAATGACTGACACCTATTTTTCATTTTAAACAGGTGCAGTGTGTGTGTATGTATTCTTTCTGTCTGCAAAGAACGGGGCTCGAATATATGCAGCTTCCAGTGCCTGCCAGTGCACCATACTATGTGTATCCTAAAATAGTTTTCGGCTTAGTCCTCTGTACACTCAGCATTATCAAACAAATGTTGTCCAATTGAAGAACTGCATTCAATGCTGGACACTGTATCACATTTTGCAACGGTGGACTGATTGGTAATGTCAGTACCTTGCTTGTTTCTTCAAGAGTATATTCAACCCAAGGTTGTGCCATTTTTTGTTTTAAAATGTGTTGATAATGCTTGAGTGACAAAGTGTCCCACAAATGAATGGGCCTTTATGTAGGATGTAATTGAATAGATTGATAATAGTATTATTAATTTACACTGGGCCCTATGTTGTGCTTGGTCTGACGTGTGGAAATTTCTTACTACTGGCTTTGACAGCCTTGATTTAGGAAAAGGAAACTTGCTACTGAGTCCCCTCCTGAACTTTAATTAAAGGGAGTGTGTGTGTCTGACAATGACAATTCGGCTCATTTGGGATACTCTCTGCAACTGACACATGGTCGGACAATGTGTTTCACACATGGCTGTTTATGAATTGAGGTTGAATGCCTAAAAGTTGGGGAATAGCACCCAATCAGAATTTTCCAAGGGAAAAGAAAGCTAAAGAAAATAGACATGAGAAATGCTATGCATTTGCGTAATGTCAGTAGTAATCTGCTGATACGTCTACCAGCGTCCTTGTTTATCTTGCCTTCACTTGCTAATAGCCATCAGTCATGTTTAACTCTTGAGATCATTAGTAAAGGTAGGTTATATATCCCTAGGGCCCTAAATAGCTGGTTTTTAATGCAATATCAGCATAATATAGCTTAAAAACTGGAGGTATTCAGCATCTGTGCACAGACTTCAACACAAATTTGCAATGTTGTACAGTTATACTTGTTCTCTGTTGCTGGGAATGAAGGTAGGAGAGAATCCCATATAATAACAACGTGTCATTTACTGACAGCTCCCTAATGCTGTCTAGCTGTCAGACAGGTGTTCTGGCAGTAAAGAGAAGGCAGGCTGCTTATGCATCAGCACTGCAGAGCTTTCCCTCTGATCTGATTTTACCTCCAGCTAATGTGACAATGCTCAGGTTATCCCACCATACCATTAGAAGCTTGGTGCAGACATCATGGTATTGAAGAATCTGACCAATATTTATTACAATGATGTATTATGTACAACTATTACAATACAATTGAGCAACATGCTTCCAACTGTATCTTTCTTCAAGTGATCTCCAGGTAAGATGGAGAATGAAACCTTCCTACCCTCAGGTCATATACTATTCCTGACAATTCCTGACCCATTGACTGCAATCAGTAAGAATAGGCAACAACATCTCCTCCACCATTACCCTCAACACCAGTATCCTGCAAGGCAGCGTACTCAGCCCCCCACTGTACTCTTTATACACTCATGACTGTGTGGCCCAATTCTGTCCCAACTCCATTTATAAGGTTGCTGACAATACCAATGTTGTAGATCGGATCTCAAATAATGGAATACAGGAAAGAGATTGAATGCTTTAGCATCATGGTGTAAAGACAACAATCTCTCTATCAATGTCAGCAAAATGAAGGTGCTGGTCATTGAGTTCAGGAAGTAGAGTGGAGGGCATACCCCTGTCTGCATCAATGTGCTGAGGTGGAGATGGTCGAGACCGTCAAGGTCCTGAGAGTGATAATCACCAACAATCTGTCCTGGTCCATCATGTTGATGTGATGGTCAAGAAAGCATAACAATGTCTCTACTTCCTCAGGACAATAAGGAAATTCAGCATGTCCACAACGATTCTTATCAATTTTTATAGATGCACCATAGAAAGCTTCCTATTTGGATACATCACAGCGTGGTGAGGAAAATGGTCTTCCAAAGACTGCAAGACATACAGAGTGTTATGGACACAGCTCAGTCCATCATGCAAACCAGCCTTCCATTCATTGACTCCATCTACACTTTCCACTGCCTCAGGAAAGCAACCAACATCACCAAAGACACTCCTACCCTGATTATGCTCTCTTCCACCCTCTTCCGTCAGGCAGAAGATGTCAAAGTTTGAATACACATATGAACAGATTTAAGAACAGCTTCTTCCCCGCTGTTATCAGACTTTTGAATGACCCCCTCAAATGTTAATTCTGACCTCTCTCTCTGCACATTCTTTACAGCTGTAACACAGTATTCTTCAATCTGTTCTGCTACTCTGATGCACTTTATATGGTACAATCTGCCTGTATATCACGCAAAACAACACTTTTCACTGTATCTTGGTACATGTGGCAACAATAGAAACTCAATACTGTGACACATAAGAACGTCTCTTCAAGGTATGTTCATATACTGACAGTGATGAAAAATATAGCATTGTCTGATCACAAGTATCTTTTGAAATTAGCCCCTTGAACTTTTCTATTTTTCCTACAGGATCTCCATTCGGAGGTGCCCCTAACATCTCCTAGCTTCTACAGTGCCTAGCTTTCCCCATTGTGCTTTGGAGCTGCTAACTGGGCCAATCAGACCAGCAGCATAGAAAGCTTGCCATTGACCCTAAAGGATTCTGGGCCCATTGGTAGCTAGTTAGCAGGTTACCTGTGGTAAAATTGCTGAGGTGGCCTCATCGTCAGTAAGTCAAGGCTTGGGACCTGCTTTTTAGCATGAGGCCAGGGTCCCAAAGCCCTCAGTAAAATTCAGCCTGTTAATTCTGTCCCAATTCCCACAGACAGCATGGTGGCTCAGTGGTTAGCACTGCTGCCTCACAGCACCAGGGACCTGGGTTCCATTCCTGCCTTGGGTGACTGTCTGTGTGGAGTTTGCACATTCTCGGCATGGGTTTCCTTTGGGTGCACCGGTTTCCTCTCACAATCCAAAGATGTGCAGGTTAGGTGAATTAACTGTGCTCAGTTGCCAGTAGTGTTAGGTGCAGGGGTAAATGTAAGGGGGCGGGTTGCTCTTTGGAGGGTCAGTGTGGACTTTTTGGGTGAAGGGCCTGTTTCCACACTGTAGGGAATCTAAGATGCTGAACATTTCCAGCATTTCTGCTTTTATTTCCAATTTAACCTTTGCTTTGGTTCGCCAAAGCACAGTTACAAGATAACAACATTGGTGTGAGACTAGAATCACTATAGGCCCTACTGGCTAAAGATGGCAAGTTCCCTTTCCTGAAGGACATTAGTAAACAGTTTAATTTTTACAATGATCCAATGGTCACTTTTTAGTAATAGCAGCTTTTATATTTGCAACTTCAAAAATTCACAAACTGGCATGGTGGGATTTGATCTCATGTTCTCCGGATTTTCGCTTCAGCTCTTAACATCCCAATAAATGATTCTGGTTTTCAAGTGTAAGTGTAATGGGTGTTTTAATGGAACCGTGAGTAACGCCACAAATCTATACAACATGGTGCCGGGGGATAAATTGGCAAATGCAAAGGAGGTGCAGGGAAATCCAAAGAAAAGCAAGATCCTGAATAATATGGGTTTAAGAGATTGTATTCAAGCAAAGTAAATAAACACCTTCTATTTAATAAGGCACTCAGTGTAAGTGCATTGATGCTGGATTGTTCCTGTCAGCCTGGATCTATTTTCCTCCTGTCAGATGTTGCTTGCTGTAATCTTTGATGCACTCAACGTTTTTTTACTATTGAGAAAGCTGGGTTATTAGTGGGAGGAATGCTGAATGTTCTTGATAGGTAATAACTGCATACCTAGCAGAGAAGTCATCACCTCCCTTCTTCTTTCATAATCTTTCTGGCAGAAAATCACAATGTCAGATATGTTTCAAGAGAATTGTAGGGGACATTTCATCATAGGAGTCAGTTCTCTAGATCACAGTCTTTTGCAATTAGTTGTTTTTGAGCTGGGTTTGCTAAGTGCTTTTTTGCTCCAGTTTTCTCACCTCTTTTTCTGAAGGTGGTAACTCATGCTGTGTAAAGCTGTGTATCTAGCTGCTATGCATCATAAGAAGGAGTTTGCATTGACAAAGCACTTTTATACAGCCTGCCCCAAGACACTCTACAGTTAGTGAAATATTTTTGATGTGCTGTCACTGTTGTGTAAGTGCATTCAACTTAATTTTGTCTCTCCTCTCTTTTTCGCACTTGGACACTGTAGTTGGCATCAAGCTGGATGTTATAATATGTGCTAACTCATTCAATAACTGTGCAGTGGCTAGGGAAATCAGTGTCAGTGAAACATTTTGTGAGAACAGAAAAAAAGAATTTGTCCTAAAGATGATGCACAAGACCAAATGCGAATCATAGAATCCTTACAGTGTAAATGCAGGTATTCAGTCCATCGAGTCCACATTGATCCTCTGAAGAGCATCCCTCCCAATTCCACACTTATTCCCATGACCCCACACCTCCCATGGTTAATCCACTTAGCCTGCACATCTCTGGACACTATGTGACAATTTAGCATGGCCAATTCAACAAGCCTGCACATCTTTGGATTGTGGGTGGAAACCAGAGCACCTAGAGGAAACTCGTGCAGACACAGGCAGAAAGTGCAAACTCCACACAGACAGTCGCCTGAGGAATGGAATTGAACCCAGGTCATTGGTGCTGTGAGGCAACAGTGCTAACCACATTGTCACCACATCACCCCTTTGTGTTACAGAATATATTACAAGAACAGGGAGCAGCCACTGCCAGAACAAGATAAGGATGTATTGGAATGGATTTTTCCAAGTTATCAGAATGCTTGCACAGTGGGACCTCAATCATTCATGATTTATATAAATAACTTGGATAAAGGAACCAGTGTACAGTTGTTAACTACACTGATGGTACAAAATAGTTAGGAAATTAAGTCAAGAGAGAGGGCATAAGTAAGCTAAAAAGAGATATAGATAAGTTAAGAGAGTGGGGAAAATTGTGGCTCATGTAATGTTGGAAAATAGGCAAAAGTGAGGACTGCAGATGCTGGAACCCAGAGTTTAGATCAGAGTGGTGCTGGAAAAGCACAGTAGGTCAGGCAGCATCCGAGGAGTGTGGAAATGTCCACTTTGGCAGGAAGAATAGGAATGTGACAGAGGCCTTAAATGGACAGAATGCAGAGAGCTTTGAAGCTTCAAATGTTGACTTAAATGCTGAGATCTATTGCCTTTAATTTACAGGCACCCAATAATGCAGAGCTAGTAAATAAATCATTGGTGTGCTGAAAGGGTCTTGAACTTAAAGTATTTAAAAAGTTTAATTGTAAAGGTAACCTGGCTAAGTAATTCCCACTTGAATAACATGATATATCCAGAATGTAAGTGAAATTTGATATGTCCCATGTGACAAGTCGAGATTGGAAGGAAAATGCCACATGACATAACAGTAGAGGAAAATGACAAGATTTGCTTAGATTTTCAGTACTTTCCAACGTATTTATTACCAAAATAAAATGTTATTACTCAACTTAAGTTGATGAAGTATTGTTTTCTGAGTATCAAGGAGACAATATCAAGATACATTATTAAAGGCTAATCTTGCAACTTTGTGCTGTCAGTGGGAATCTCACTCATCGAGTCATAGCGATGTACAGCATGGAAACAGATCCTTTGGTCCAACCCATCCATGTCAACCAGATATCCCAATCTAGTCCCACCTGCCAACACCTGGCCCATATCCCTCCAAACCCTTCCTATTCATATACGCATCCAAATGCCTTTTAAATATTGCAATTGTACTAGCCTCCACCACTTCCTCTGGCAGCTCATTCTATACACTTACCATGCTCTGAGTGAAAAAGTTGCCCCTTAGGTCTCTTTTATATCTCCCACTCTCATCTTAAATCTATGCCCTCTAGTTCTGGACTCCCCCAACCCAGGGAAGAGACTTTGTCTATTTATCCTATTCATGCCTCTCATGATTGTATAAACCTCTATGAAGTCGCCCCTCAGCCTTCAATACTCCAGGGAAAACAATCCCAGCCTATTCACCTCTCCCGATAGCTCACATCCTCCAACCATGGCAACATCCTTGTAAATCTTTTCTGAACCCTTTCAAGTTTTACAACATCTTTTCGATAGGAAGGAGACCAGAATTGCACACAATATTCCAGCAGTGGCCTAACCGATGTCTTGTACAGTTGCAACATGACCTCCCATCTCCTGTACCCAATTCTCTGGCCAATAAAGGAAAGCATACCAAATGCCTTCTTCACTATCCTATCTACCTGCAACTCCACTTCCAAGAGCTATGAACCTGCACGTCAAGCTCTCTTTGTTCAGCAACACTCCCTAGGACCTTACCATTAAGTGTAAAAGTCCTGCTTAGATTTGCTTTTCCAAAATGCAACCTCGCATTTACCTGAATTAAACTCCATCTGCCACTTCTCAGCCCATTGGCCCATCTAATCAAGATCCTGTTGTAATCTGAGGTAACCTTCTTTGCTGTCCACTGCACCTCCAATTTTGGTGTCATCTGCAAACTTACTAACTATACCTCTTATGCTCACATCCAAATCATTTATATGAATGATGAAAAGTAGTGGACTCAGCACCGATCCTTGTGGCACTCCACTGGTCACAGGCCTCCAATCTGAAAAACAACCCTCCACCACCACCCTCTGTCTTCTCCCTTTCAGCCAGTTCTGTATCCAAATGGATAGTTCTCCCTGTATTCCATGAGATCTTACCTTGCCAACCAGTCTCCCATGGGTAACCTTGTCGAATGCTGTACTCAGGTCCATTTGATCACATCTACCGCTCTGCCCTCATCAATCCTCTTTGTTACTTCTTCAAAAAACTCAATTGAACTTATGCGACATGATTTCCCACGCACAAAGCCATGTTGACTATCCCTAATCAGTCCTTGCCTTGCCAAATACATGTACATCCTGTCCCTCAGGGCTCCCTCCAACAACCTACCCACCACTGAGGTCAGGCTCACCGGTCTATAGATCCCTGGTTTGTCCTTACCACCTTTCTTAAACAGTGGCACCACGTTTGCCAACCTCCAGTCTTCTGGCACCTTGCCTGTGACTCTCGATGATACAAATATCTCAGCAAGGGGCCCAGCAATTACTTTCCAACTTTCCTAAAGAGTTCTAGAGTATATCTGATTAGGTCCTGGGGATTTATCCACTTTTATATGCTTCAAGACATCCAGCACTTCCTCCTCTGCATTATGGACATTTTTCAAGGTGTCACCATCTATTTTCCCACATTCTATATCCTTTTCGACAGTAAACACTGATGCAAGATACTCATTTAATATCTCCCCCATCTCCTGCGACTCCACACAGCAGTTGCCTTGCTGATCTTTGAGGGGCCTTATTCTCTCCCTAGTTACCCTTTTGTCCTTAATGTATTTGTAAAAACCCTTCGGATTCTCCTTAATTCTATTTGCCAAAGTTATCTCGCCCCCTTTTTGCCCTCCTGATTTCCCTCTTAAATATATTCCTACTGCCTTTATATTTTTCTAAGGGTTCATTTGATCTACCTGACCTATGCTTCCTTCTTTTTCTTAACCAAACCCTCAATTTCTTTCATCATCCAGCATTCCCTACACCTACCAGCCTTTCCTTTCACCCTCATAGGAATATACTGTCTTTGGACTCTCGTTATCTCATTTCTGAAGGCTTCCCATTTTCCAGCTGTCACTTTATCTGCAAACATCTGCCCCAAATCAGCTTTTGAAAGTTCTTGCCTAATACCGTGAAACTCAATTAAAGTATGCATCCATATACAGGTTGTTCTGCCACAGCACACATTTCGGTAACACAAATTCACTATGATACTATTGATGAATTGGAGACACTGTTTCTCAAGCGCAAAATTTTAAAGCGTGTGTTGGTTGTAATGCAATTCCATCCCTATTTATTTAAATGGTACTGCTCTTACACGATTTTCTTATAACACAGGATTGCATGAGAGTGGAACTGTCACGTTAGAGCAGATACGACTGTATGCACTGCTCACACAGTGCTCCTGTTTGCTGATTATTCAAAACAATACCAACAACAACTTATTATTATATAGCATTTTTAATATTTGAAAATATCCCAAGACACATCACAGGTATATTATATAACAAAACATGATTGAGCAACGTAAGAAGATATTAGGGTAGATAACCAAAATCTTGGTCAAAGAGGTAAGTTTAAAGTGTTGTAGTAAAAGCAGAAAGTCAGGTAGAGAGATGGAGAAATGGAAATCCAGAGCTTTGGCCTTGGCAGTTGAAGACACAGCCATTATTGGTGGGGTGATTAGAATTTTAAGCTCTTCAAAGGCCTAAATTAGAGAAACTCAGGTTTCTTGGAGGACTCTAGAGCTGGAGGAAATTACAGAGATGGGAAGGATGAAGACATGGCCATGTAAACAAAAACAAAAATCTTAGTATATGGCCTTGCTGAACATGAGGGTGGGTCAGTGAACACAGCTAATGGGATAATGGCATTTGTTCTGAGTTAAAACAAGGCAGCATTACTTTGCATCATCTCAAATTTAAGATGGTAGAATATGGAAGGCTGGTTAGTGTTAACAGCATGTTAACCATATTGCTACCCTGCATAGATAAAGGTCATTGTTTGATTAAGTGCTTAGATGACTGATAATGAGTGAGAGCCAGGACACTGTCTTGGTGAAATGTATGATGCTGCATTCTGTAAATGAACCTTTAAGTAAGAAAAGTGTTAGCATCTAATTTCATTCCTTCGCATCAAATAAAAATCCAACAGATTTTTTTTTTATTCATTCAAAGTGTATGGGCATTGCTGGCTGGGTCTATATTTATTGCTCATCCCTAAGTGCCCATGAGAAGATTGGACATGGATGAGCCCCTTTGGGTCCCACAAGGAAAAGTTAACTTGTTTTATCTTGAGAACTCCCCAAGTTACTTCTGAGAGTCCCTTTCCATGACTTATTTGAAAGCTGAAGATCATTCTCTGCACTCTGATGTTGCATTACCATCTGCCAACCAACCAGCTTACAAAACCTGACCAAATAACATATCCACTTCAGTCTCCACCCAACTGATTCTTATTTAAAGTCGAGACTTTAATTTCTGATTAAAAACATGTTAGCTCAAGTCTTTGCAAAATATTTGTTTTGAAATCTTCTGTGTTTCAGTAGAAGTACAATGCAATCAGGAAAAATATTAAGCCTGGAAAGTGTGGAAACCTGTCAAATGCCAATCTATGTTGAACCGGATGACAGATGCCAATGCTGAATGCTGCCATTTTAAAAGGTTGTTGGAGATGTGGAGCATATAAGCTATGGACTCAAAGCATCCCAGGAGGACAATAAAAGACATGAATCTAGACGTCAAATATGAGGATGCTGTCAGTATGTGCATGAGAGTCAGCAGAACAGTTAAGCAAGTGACATGTAAAGTAATAGCTGCTAAAAGGGAATCAAAATTTCAATGTCATAAAAGGTGATGCTCTAATAAAGAGTATTCAGGGTGAGGAGGGTTGCTTTCAGCTGTGTAACAAATGTACTATTTTATATATGTGAGAAAAAAAATAATCTCAGTAAGAATCCAGGCTTTTGAGAGCTGCTGTTTTCTAGTTTGGTCCTTCTATGTCACTTCAAGTCAATCACATTAAAACAGGATCCCTATGTTAATATAAAATTGCAGCATTGAACATTGACAAGCTTTCTTGCATCCCATATGGTGTGAGAAAATGAGAATCCAGAAGGCTCATTCAAAATAAGACAGATTTTTGTAAATCGTATCAGAATAACAATTAGAAGGGACTCTTTCCAAGCAGTAAATACTCTATGACTCTTCCAATGCTCTATGAAACTCAATGACAGCAGTTAATAAGATAAAGAAAAATACAAATCAGGCTCTGGGTTCTGTGAAGATTAGTTGATGTGACATTTAACCTGATAAATTGGATACTGGTAATGCTAGTGTTGACAACAAAGTAGTTGCTTTTGAGATTTTTGGCTTTGAAAGTTAGCTGACAGGCTTTTTCTTTGCACCGGTGACTTCACTAGCCTGACTGGCAGCACGCAGAGCAGGAGAGAGTCTTTCTTTATGTGCAGTGCAGGTATATCGAATGGTTGTGCAATTCAGAGCACACTGGACAACATTAGCCCATAAACACACACAGACCAGGGGTCGTAATTGATTTCGAGTCGAAAAGACTGGTGCTGGAAAAGCACAAAGAGGTCAGGCAGCATCTGAGGAGCAGGAGAGTTGATGTTTCAGGCATTATTCCTTGTGAAGAGCTTATGCCTGAAATGTCAACTCTCCTGCTCTTCGGATGCTGCCTAACCTGCTGTGCTTTTTCAGTGCCACATTTTTGATTCTGAAAGGTAAGGACTGATTAGGGACAGTCAACATGGCTTTGTGCGTGGGAAATCATGACTCATAAACTCAAATGAGTTTTTTGAAGAAGTAACAAAGAGGAAGGTGAGAGCAGAGCAGTAGATGTGATCTATATGGACTTCAGTAAGCCATTCAAAAAGGTTACCCATGGGAGACTGGCTAGCAAGGTTAGATTTCATGGAATACGGGGAGAACTCGCCATTTGGATACAGAACTGGCTCAAAGGGAGAAGACAGAGGGTGGTGGTGGAGGGTTGCTTTTCAGATTAGAGGCCTGTGACCAGTGGAGTGCCACAAGGATCGGTGCTGGGTCCACTATTTTTCACCATTTATATCAATGATTTGGATATGAGCATAAGAGGTACAGTTAGTAAGTTTGCAGATGACACCAAAATTGGAGGTGCAGTGGACAGAGAAGAAGGTTTCCTCAGATTACAACAGGATCTTGATCAGATGGGCCAATGGGCTGAGAAGTGGCAGATGGAATTTAGTTTAGATAAATGTGAGGTGCTACATTTTGGGAAAGCAAATCTTCTCAGGACTTATACACTTAATGGTAAGGTCCTAGGGAGTACTGCTGAACAAAGAGACCTTGGAGTGCAGGTTCATAGCTTTTTGAAAGTGGAGTCACAGGTCGATAAGATAGTGAAGAAGGCATTTGGTATGCTTTCCTTTATTGGTTAGAGTTTTGAGGACAGGATTGGGAGGCCATGTTGCAGCTGTACATGACACTGTTGGAATATTGCATGCACTTCTGGTCTCCTTCCTATCGGAAAGATGTTGTGAAACTTGAAAGGGTTCAGAAAGGATTTACAAGGATGTTGCCAGGGTTGGAGGATTTGAGCTATAGGGAGAGGTTAAGTAGGCTGGGGCTGTTTTCCCTGGAGCGTCAGAGGCTGAGTGGTGGCCTTATAGAGGTTTACAAAATTATGAGAGGCATGGCTAGGATAAATAGACAGAGTCTCTCCCTGGGTTGGGGGAGTCCAGAACTAGAGGGCATAGGTTTACGGTGAGAGGGGAAAGATATAAAACAGAACTGAGTGACAACCTTTTCACGTAGAGGGTGCTACGTGTATGGAATGAGTTGCCAGAGGAAGTGGTGGAGGCTCGTACAATTCCAACATTTAAAAGGCATTTAAATGGGTATAAGTATAGGAAGGATTTGGAGAGATTTGGGTCAGGTGCTGGCAGATGGGAGTAGATTGGGTTGGGATATCTGGTCAGCATGGATGAGTTGGACTGAAGGGTCTATTTCTGTGCTGTATATCTCTATGACTCTATGACTATATCTGCTGGGGCTGAGAAGAATAAGTGGGGATCTCATAGAAACCTACAAAGTTCTAACTAGATGAGACAGTGTAATTGCAGAAAGGATGTTCCCAACGATTAGGAGGTATAGTTTAAAGACAGGGGCTAGGCAATGTAAGACTGAGATGTGGAGAAATTTTATTGCCCAGAGACTGGTGAGCCTGTGGAATTCTCTGCCACAGAAAGCAGATAAGGTCAAAAACATTGAATGGCTTCAAGAAGGGGATCGATATAATTCTTAGAGCTAAAGGGAACAAAAGGCCTCCTGCAAAAACAGGAACAGTGTGTTGAGTTGGATGATGTTTATCCCCTGTTCCTGTATTCTATGTCGCTACCTTTCCATATGTTGATTGTATGTGTATTTTAAGAATGTTTAATGTATCCGTAATGAATCCTGAATTATATCTCATTGTCAAAACATCATCATTTAGTCAAATTGTGAATTCATGAGAAGTTTCCTTACCGACAAAATGATCAGGATGTGGATTGTGCTACCACAGTGAACGGTTACGGCAAGCAAATACCATCTATGTTGATATTGTTGGATTAGGAAGGATGGGATGAGGCTCAAAAGAACTGAAATGACTGCACAGAAGCTGGTATTCTGTCACCAAGTCACCCTTTATTTACACGAGCACAGCAAATGGACTCTGACCAGCTCGCTCAGTGCCAGTCCCTAGAGTGAGGAGACTCTCTGATTCTCCTGTTTTTATCTGTCAGCCAGGACTCTCTAATTGGTCCTGGTTAACAGCCCCAATCAAGGATCTCGTATGCAAAGAGATCCACCTGGCCAACCTCATTCCAATCACTGCAGGGAGCATAAATATCATGACTAGTTGGACTGAATACTTTGCTTCTACCCAGTTTATTTTGGGTAATTTTGCGTGCCATCCATTTATTTGTCCTAACATTCGCACATTCTTTTATTCTTTGGAACAGATGATGGCAGCCACAATGTGAGCAAATGCCATGTTGCTGTCTACTTTTTAGGTCTGGCAAAGTACTTGTCCCATTGGCAACAGCTTTAACTTGACTGAAGAAGGATGCATGCAGGAACCTTCAGTATTCTGAAACCACCATGTGCTTCAATTTAAATGGATGCACATATTGGATGATGGCCGAATGTGCTTCCTTGACAACAACGTTAGAAATCTGTCGCTGTTATTTTAAATGTATCTTTGAAACTATAACATTACCGTCCAAGCAGATGCCCATTTCGTGGTGTTTTGCATTGTTGGTTCTGTGTGTTTGCATTTGAATGACAAGATTGTTAATTTTTGAAAACTTGTTCCCTAAGATGTTTGTAAATGTTTCATAAAATCAATTCCTGGTTCACAAACAATTTGAAAATACATTAAAATAAAGGCAATTGGAGAGTCCGTTATTTACCTTTATGGCACTCTTAGCCATTAGGTACCCAACAGAACATAGTGGATTCTAGCAACGCTAGCTTAACTGACAGCAAGAAAGTAGCACCCGTACCACACCATGAAGTGGAGCAATTAGCAAGGCAGCAGTTTTCAGGAGGTAACCACATTTCATTCTGACTTCCCTCAAGAAATTGCAAACTTGTCACATCATGATCATCTCAAGCTTGTTTCCAGACAGTCTTTAGTTGCTAAAACAGAACTTCTGAAGATGGGTCACTGGACCTGAAACGTTAACTCTAATTTCTCTGCACACATGCTGCCAGACCTGCTGAGTTTGTCCAGCAATTTCTGTTTCTGATTTCCAGCATCTGCAGTTCTTTTGGTTTGGAAGTTTTTAAATTGTAGTCTGCATTCCGAGCTAATGGGCTGTAAACCTTCAGTGGGAGGTTTTTGATTGAACTTTCACTTCCATTGTGAGGGTTTGTCTAACAGCTTGGATCATGTGACTGCGCACTGCATTAAAGGTGGGGTGAGCAGAGGAGATTAGATCAGAGCTTCTATGTGGGTGGGCTTCCCGTCATGATGAGCTTGTGGGTTGTGTTAGGAGCCTCCGCATGTTCCAGGCCAAAATCGAATTCTCTGTTAAATCTATCAGCAAATAGAAGACTAAGATTACAAAAAACGTCCCTTTCTGCACTGATTCTGTAAAATTGCCATAGTCCCACTGGATAATGGGCCCCCTCTCCTTAGAGAGAGAGATACCAGGTTTAATCGGAGGGTCAGCACACCTCAGTTGAGGGGAAAATTTGAGTTATTCGTACTAATCTCACCCAGTGTAGGAATTGGACCCCACACAATTAGGCATCACTCTGCTTTGCAAACTAGACACCCAGCCAACTGAGCTAATTGACCTCCTGAGTCTGAGATTGGTTCTTTGATTTTCTTGTTGGTTTTGCAATTATTTGTAATATTAGTTAAAATGCAACATCTCCGAGGTTTTAAATACAGATACAGTTTGCAAGGCCTTCTAGTTATGCAGGTGTTTAATTTTTTTCAGAACACTCAAGGCTGGAAATGAACGTCCGTCCGTCCGTTGTTCATCAGCAACCCTTTAGTTGCAGAGCAAGTTTCCACAGATTGTTTGACAACACAAGGCATCACACGCCGGATTCAGTCCTCATTTAACATCCATGCAGGACATGCCGCTGGCTAGTGATCAGAAATGGGAACCCTGGAAGTTGGGAGCGACAGGATGGAGAGGGGGATGGTGTTGTGGTGGATGCGGGGGGGAGGGATGAGGTTGGAGTAGGGGCAGAAGGGCGGCGGGGGCGAGTGGTAGTGTGAACTAAATTTAGTTTGAATGCTGTTATTGTTGTTTTGGCTGAACTCGGTTAAGTGTGGATCACGGATTTTTAAATCTATGATCTTCCATGTGTATTTAATATGGGGATTATCACAGATAGAGCATGTGCCCTCTGAGTCAGCTTGGGAGGTAGATACAAATCCAAACTCACAAAACAAGGATTTATTTACTTCATTGTTTCTCCCATGAAAAGGTAGCCTTTTGTAGCTCTGGTGTTACATTAATTTCCTAATCCCCTATCCTCATAGGGGTGCTGTCTGTGATTAATGGGTGCAGTTTTGAAATTCACAGGCTTTGCTGCATTTTATGTTATTTCTGTGGTGTCTTTGAAGCTGTTCATTAAAAAAACATGCTGCAGCCCGGGATTCTGCTAACATCTGGTTTGGCAAAAGATAGTAACCTTATTCTGGAAAATGACTGCTGCTCCCTTGCCAAGTGTGAAACTCCTAGAATTCTTAATAACCTCTCTATAATCAGAGGCCTAACTCAAAGGACAGAACTTTATACTTTAGAGGAAGGGACTCCACCTTGGCAAAATAGTCAGTGAACCGATTATATTCCGTAAAAACTAAGAGCCACTCTGTTACCATGACAATGATTGGAGAATCGTGCTCATATCCTGGAGTTTTTTTTTACAGGGGTTAATATAGGTCAAACACACTGACTTCAGTTTTGGGTAAACATGGTTGCACCATTAACCCCTTGCTAACTGAAGCAATTTCATAAAATGTAGATGGTGCAAGGAAATGAAATGAGCGTAAATGATAAAGTTAGTTTTGATCTCAGCAATTTGTTGTGCAGGAAATTGTTAGACAAGAGGAAAACAAATGAACTAATATAACTTGTTCAATGGGTGATCCTGGAAGCAGCCTCATTCTAGCTGTTTATTAAAAAGCCACTGAGAATTCATTCCCACAAATTTTAATGGGATAAATAACTAATTAATCTGTTTTACTTGTCTGAGGGAGTAACACTGACCAGGACACAGACAGTGCCATCTCCAATAACTATGTTACTTCTTGCTGAATTGACTGACTTCTGTCTTCTATAGCAGTGGAGGTGCTACAGGTGATATAAAACAAAGGGCTGTCTTCTCACTTCAGATTACAAACCATTGATTACAGTTTGAAAGATATGGCTGCGGGTGCCTGTTTTGGCAGGTACATCCTCACACCTGGCCAGTTGACTGACAGTCTGTTAGCCCATAGAACCATAAAGGTCAGAGTCACTGCCTTGGGTGTAGAGGAGCTGAAGGTAGAAAATAAAATCACCTTGACAGTATTTTGAAGGTCAGATAATTGATAAATGAGGGCTTCCCAATAAGGATTAACAGGTTGCTAACACGAATATGAACACAATGTTAGTACTAGACACTGCTCCTGAGTGAATGTTAAAGGATACTTTTTAACAATTACAGTCCGACACTTATGTTGAAATCAAGTTTGAGAATCCTGCTGATACCTGCTCTTTGTTTGCAGGGATTTTAGTACAAAGTGGTGCTGGAGTGAATGTAGTACAACACCAAGCAGGAGCCACACTGGCACAAACACTGTACTGTAAGTAATGGACCAACTGCCCAAGGATAATTACTATCACTGCAAAATGGGGATGAAGAGCAAGCAGTGCAAAACATGTCAGTGAAATCAATATACAGTGCTATCATACAGAAACCAATTGCTGCTGCAAAGTCTCAGGCACAGAAATTCCTATTCGTGACAGAGGGGAAAACTAGCAAATCTCAAATAAGTGGTTTGCGAAATGAGGCAAACCTTGTTTTGTCCTTTTTTTCATAATAGGTAAGTGTGGAATTTTCCCAGATGACCCTTTGTGGTATCTTTGCTACCTTTGCCAGTATGTGGTACAGAGTAAAGGTTGTTTGAGGTAGTTCCCTCATTTATTCTTTGTCTTGGGTCTATCTAGTAATTAATGGAAGATGATCTACCATTATAGAACATCTACAGAAGGTGCCTTGTTCTTAGATAACAAGAATTGGTTGATGGCAATAAGTACAGCTACATTTGGGCAGGGATATTAATAATACTTCAGGGAGGTGGTACAGATGAACCTGTTCCCTCTGAAATCTAGAATGGAATTCCTTATTTTTTCTCCCATAGAAGAAATATTATATAATCATGTGCAAAAAATATTGCATTTTAGGTCCTCCAGTGTGTGGTACTGGGTTTGAAGTCGTTCACTTCAAGAAATCCTCTTTTTACTTTGTTTTATCTTGGGCCTATCTAGTAATTAGTGCTAAAAGACAAACCACCTACAAAAGAGGCATTCTTCATGGATAACAAGATGGTAACATGTTCATGACATCAATAAGTACAACTGCATTTGGTCAGGCATAATTCCTGGGACCGGAGGGAGTTGATACAAAAACGTCTGCTATCTCTGAAAGCTACAATATTCCATTTACATTAGAATCGGTGGAGTCAATATGATATGAGCACGATGTAACCCCTTCAGAACCAATATCTTATGCCACAGAACTGTGAGGTGGTTGATGTGGGCAGAACATTTGCTTAGTTCCCTGTAGCAAAGGATGCAGCTATGTAAGTCTTTGTAATGATGGGCTACAGATTACAAACAATCGGGTTTGCCTGTTAGTCCGTGGTGATTAGTGCCAGTGAAGAATGGAGCTATGTCTGGGAATGAGTTGGCACTTTGCTAGAGAGTCAAAGATGACTTTTATAAATTTAAGGGCCTTTTTGAGCATCTGCTTTTAGTACTGGAAGTGCAAATCAGGAATTAGAATGCACACCGAGCGATTTAACCATGTTGTGCTCTCTCAAGCACAACAGCAGTAAAAAATGATCAGTGTGCTTCAAATTAGGAGTGTGTCTGTTGAACAATGGAAAAGCAAGTACTCAAAAGTCTTTTGGCAAATTTGATGCTTTAATGTTTCCAGTTATGAGATGTGAATGTAAGCAGCCGTTTGTGCTATTCTTTGCTCAGTGTCAGCAGGTTCATCGCAGAGAATTCTGACGGTAAGAAGTTTAAGTTGAAACTTTATTGCTGGAACAGCACAGCAGGTCAGGCAGCATCCAGGGAACAGGAGATTCGACGTTTCGGGCACAGGCCCTTCTTCAGGAATGAGCAGAGAGTGTTCAGCAGGAGAAGATAAAAGGTAAGGAGGAGGGACTTGGAGGAGGGGCGTTGGAAATGTGATAGGTAAGAAGTTGAAGCCCTGATGCAGGTAAAATTGCTGAATGCCACACTAGCTCAGCAGGGTGTTCAAAGACATTCCCTTCAATGAGGATTTTGTTGCAGTATTACTGAAAAAGCCATGTGGACCCAGCCTGCCGACATGAAAAGCAAGAGAACAGACCAGGCCCATTTCAGGTAGAAAAATGCAATGTAAAGGAATCATTTCAGACTTGCCCAACAACGTCAGCCTGCAATTATAATATTTTGAGAACACTCATTCTAATTTTAAACTACTTTACCACAGGGAAAAGGTGTTTCCTATGACAGTCATAGCTTTTGTCACTTGGGATTATTCACATCTTTTTGTGGCAGTTGTGTAAGAAATTAGGCTTGCCAGCTCTCAATTTTGTATGTTACCACTCTCACTGGAGCTTCACAGTGGTGTCCGCAGCTCATGGAGTCAATTGCATTGGATGGACTGGGGCTAGTACCTGTGGGGTGAACGGTTGCCTGAAGTATACAGGATGGATCATGATGTTGCTCAGTGTGTAATGCTGATTGGATGCCAAGGTATCATTTTGGATGTCAATGCTTCAGCTCACATTACTGTACACAGAGTTTGTTTTTTATTCATTTGTGGGACAAGGGCGTTGCTGGCTAGGGGTCAGCAATTATTGCCCATCCCTAATGGCCCATAGGGGAGTTAAGTGTCAGTCACATTTCTGTGGGTCTGGAGTCACATGTAGGCCTTACCAGGTAAAGATGGCAATTTTTTTTAGATTACTTACAGTGTGGAAACAACCCTTCGGCCCAACAAGTCCACACCGACCCGCTGAAGCGCGACACACCCAGACCCATTCTCCTACATTTACCCCTTCACCTAACACTACGGGCAATTTAGCATGGCCAATTCACCTAACCTGCACATTTTTGGACTGTGGGAGGAAACCAGAGCACCCAGAGGAAACCCACGCAGACACAGGGAGAATGTGCAGACTCCACACAGTCAGTCACCTGAGGCGGGAATTGAACCCAGGTGTCTGGCGCTGTGAGGCAGCAGTGCTAACCACTGTGCCACTGTGCTGCCCAATTTCCTTCCCTAAAGAGCAAAGAATCATAGTCATAGAGATGTACAGCATGAAAACAGATCCTTTGGTCCAATTGGTCCATACTGACCAGATATCCTAAATTAATCTAGTCACACTTGCCAGCATATGGCCCATACCCTCCAAACCCTTCCTATTCATATACCCATCCATAGAGTCACAGAGATGTACAGCACAGAAAGCTGTGACAAATTCCTGACTCATGTCTTCTGGCTGTTATGAAGATACTACAGATTAAATTAGATTAGATTCCCTGCAGTATGGAAACAAGTCCACACCAACCCTCTGAAGAGTAACTCACCCAGACCCATTCCCCATATTTACCCCTGACTAATGCATCTGTTAACACTCTGGGCAATTTAACATTACCAATCCATCAGACCTGTCCATCTTTGGATTGTGGGAGGAAACTGGAGCACCCGGAGGAAACCCACACAGACACAGGGAGAATGTATAAACTCCACACAGACAGTCACCCGAGGCAGGAATCAAACCCGGGACCCTGGCACTGTGCGGTAGCAGTACTAACTACTGAGCCACATGCTGTCCCCACTGAGCCAGCGTGCCAGCAGATATTTACTGCTTTCTGTTGTTCTTTAAGGGAGCAGTGTACAGATGCTGAGGAACCTTCTGCTGACTTTCAGGCCTTTGCACAAACCACTCATTCCCAAACTTGAGTGATATTGGTCTTGGGGAATGAGTGAGATAAACTGCTGTGAGAATGAAAAGGGAGAAGGAAGAGTAAAGCATTCAACAGGAGGTCAGGGTATTCAAACAACAATTCCGTCCCTGACCATCCATGAAAAGCAATGACCAGGACGTTCCCCTGCTGAGAAGTAGCATGGCAGGTGGTGGGATAGGCAGAAAACCAGGTGGATTGGTGCCAATGAGATATGTGCTCCCTGCCCGCTGCTCAGAAATTAAGTTCTGGGCAGATAGGCACATGATCAACCTTCATGACCCGCTGCCCTTAAATAGTTAATTAACAATCTCTTAGAGGCCTCATCCCAACTGGTTTGCAATTACTTTAACTCCAGGCTGAATGGGAAAGAGCCGGCCCACCCAACACTATGGGCAGGATGATTTGGATGCTTTGGGTAGTGGGTGAGGGCACGAGTCTGAGTAAGCATGACAGACTAATCTGAGGATAGGGTTTGGCCTCCGAGAGCCGCCCCACACTTTCCTAACTTTGAACCCTGACCTCTCTCCCCGCCGCAGCATTGCCAAGGTCTGCAGATGCTGGCCTCTGATTGGTGGGCAGCTCCAGACAGGCAGGACTTGACTTCATAATGACTGCAGAAAGTCCGGACTGATGATTGATTCATTGGTTTTCTGAATAAGGTACATAGTGTCTTTTTCTCTGCTTGAACACAGGAAAATCCCATCCTATGCGTGAGAATTCTGCTCTTCAGTGAGGGTACCCTGACTGAAACCTGCCAATTGCTGCAGCCATAATGGCAGTGTCAGAGTGGGCCCACGTGGCATTGCCAGTGGCTAATCTAGCCATGACCTGAAACCTACCTTAACCTCAATCTACCTGATTCCTTCCCAGGTTGGAGTTGGAGATGTTTGCAACAATTCACAGTTTTCTGACCACAGTTGCACAAGGGATGTTCAATGAGAGCTACCTGAACTTCATTCACTCTCTTGGCTGGGAGAAGCTTTGCTGGGTCGATTGGCTTTCCAAGTCAGAGGGTGACATTTATTGTATGCATGCACTGCACTTCCAATCGCAGAAACAGATGGGATTTCATTTGCGCAACAATCCAATGTAAGATCAGTCACAGCCAATCATGCAGTTGGTACACTGGCAGCAGTAATGGTTCTTTGATGTCACTGATCGAATATGCTTACTGTATTTGAATCACCATGGCAAAACAAAACATAACTACAGGATAACGTGAGCTGTCTGAGATAAAGCGAGAACTGCAGATGCTGGAGAGTCAGAATTAGAAACTGTGGTGCTGGAAAAGCACAGCAGGTCAGGCAGCATCCAAGGAGCAGGAGAGTTGACTTTTCGGCATAAGCCCTTCATCAGGAAAGTTTGAGGGGGGGGGGGGGGTTGGACACTGAGAGATATGGGGTGGAAATGGGGCTGGGGTGAAGGTAGCTGGGAATGCAGTAGGTGGATGCAGGTGGGAGGTGATAATGATAGATCTGTGGGGAGGTTGAAATGGTTAGGTGGAAAGGAAAATGGACAGGTAGGACAAGTGAAGAGGGAAGTTCTGAGATGGAGGGTTGGATCTGGGATTGGTGAGGGGAGGGGAGTTTTGGAAACTGTTGGAGTTGATGTTGATGCCGTGTGGCACCCAATGACTCCACTGCTCTGTCGTTGATCACTTCGACACCCCCTACAACTCCACCAAGGACACTAAGTCCTGGGCCTCCTCCACCACCAAATCCAAGCCACCCGATGCCTGGAGGAAGAATACCTCCTCTTCCACCTTGGGACTCTTCAACCACACGGCATCAGTGTCAATTTCACCAGTTTCCTCATCTCCCCTCCCCCAACCTGATCCCAGATCCAGCCCTCCAACTCGGCACCGCCCTCTTTACCTGTCCTACCTGTCCATCTTCTTTCCCACCTATCTACTCCACTCTCCACATCAACCTATTACAATCACCACCCAGCTGTATCCACCTATTGCCTTCCCAGCTACCGTTCCCCCCACCCAATCCTTGATGAAGGGCTTATGCCCGAAACATCAACTCTTCTGCTCCTCAGATCCTGCCTGACCTGCTGCACTTTTCCAGCGCCACTCTTTTTGAATAAGAATCATCTGCTGGGTATCTGGGTCACTGCACGCATTCAAGGTTGAGTTAGGTATTTTGTCGAGGGAGTCAGGAGTTATGAATTGAGACCACAACCAGATCTGTCATTATCTTACTGATTGGTGGAGCAGCCTGGAAAGGACAAGTAGTCTCCTCCTGTTCCTAGGACCAATACTCCTGCTGGAGGAGATAGCACACGGCTCTGATGGATACAATGAGCATCCACGCAGTGAAAACCACGCTGCCCTATAAAATGTGATAATGCGCAAGAGCATTTCCATTGCTTGCATTTCCCTAGATTAGACCTGCAGCAATTGACAGTGCAAACATCAGGATTAAGGCTGGAGCCAGAAAATGTGTTACCTTTCTAACAATTACAGCTTTTGCGATGTTAAAAGCCTCTATTAAATTTGCTACGGAACACCTTGACTCAGTTGCCTTTTCTGGTTATTTTTGAAGTTGTTGCAAACTTTTTAAAAGCATTTTTAATTTTCTTTGTCATATTTTGATTTGAATTTTTCAAAACAAAATAGTTTCAATGCCTTTTTCCAACCCACAATTTCTGCTCAAATACCCTTTCAAGATTAATTTTCTCCCATGTGTGGTTCAGTTCCACATGGTCAGCAGATCTATGAATTCAAGCAAAAAAGGAACCTTTGCAAGCTGTTTATATTAAAAAAAAATCAATGAAAACAGAGGTGAGCTTTACACGATAAAAAGGATAATTTAGTGTAAGGAGATCCTTTTTCCGAATCTGAGAAATGTTTCCTGGTAAACACAGCCAAGGTGTAAATCAATAGCTGCACAATTTTGAATTATTCACACTTTATCCAAATAAGACTGAAATATGTGCTGAATGATTACACGTGTCCTTGTGTAAGAAGTTTTATGAGCCTCTACTTGTACTGACCTCCATACTTCAAACTGTCTGATTTTACCGAAAGCTTGCTGTAGCTTAGCAATATTAAATCACAGGTATATTAGCTTCACAAAGTAATTGGACACTTGGGATTATTGAGCTTCACCATTTAATGTGGGTTGTCCTGAATTCTAGGCATTACATCCCTAAAGGGGAATACATGCTCAGAACTCTTCTGCACAATGCTGCAGGCAAAACATGATAGACACCAAATGATCAGATCCCTAAGGTGAGGGAAGAGTGCTGGCAAGGACAGGAATTGAAATCTATTTTTGTACTGCAGAATGGCCTACTTCTCCAATAGCTGCTATTATTCATTATATCAGACAATTGAGTTTGTTAATTTTGCAAAGATTATTCCATTGTAACTATTGTTAACAGCAAACAGTTACAATCTTTTCTTATTGGAGAAATGGTGATATGACTAGGCAATTAATCCAGAGGACCAGTTTCGTACGCTGGGAGCAGGAGTTAATTCCTACCATTACAGTTGGTGGAATTTAAGTTCAATTAATAAAAGATAATCACTTAAAAAAACGACATCTGGCATTATAAACTAGTTTCAGTAATGGTGATTATGGGTAACCATTAACCATTAAAAAAAAACCCAACTGGTTCATTTTTGGGAAGGAAATCTGTCATCTTGAATTGGTCTGGCCTATATGTAGTTTCAACCTCAAAGGAATTGTTCCAAGCTGGTGGGGATGAGCCATGGCTATTCTTCATTTTAACCCTCTCTTAATCAGTCACAACAAATATCTTTTGTGTTTTTCCCTTTTAGTATGAAACTATCACACTTCAATTAAACTTAGTTAACTAGACCAAGATGTAAGTGAGCTTATTCCAAGATTTTCTTGACTGGTTTTCTTTGTGACGGGACAGTGGCTCAGCATTTACTACTGCTGCCTCACAGTGCTAGGGACCCAAGTTCAATTCCACCACTGTTTGTGGAGTTTGCACATTCTCCATGTGTCTGTGTGGGTTTTCTCTGGATGTTCTGGTTTCCTCACACAATCGAAAGATGTGTGGGTTAGGTGGATTGGCCATGATAGTGTCCAGTGATGTGCAGGCAGGGTGGATTAGCCATAGTGTTACAGGGATTGGGTGAGAAGATCTTTGGAGAATTTGTGTGGACCGAGTGGCCTGGTTCCACGCCCTAGGGATTCTATGAGTGGAAGAACGTGCAGTTTTATTACTGCCCCCAAGAAAAGTGACAACAAAGACACGCACAAAAGCACAGGGATTGAGTATCTCAGGCAGGTTGGGGAAGCAGGGAGAGTGCAGACAGAAAGACAAAGGCAATTGCAGTTTATAATTTTGGTTTTGCAAGAGTGAAACCTAATGGCTTAGGTGCTGTCCTGTTTCCCCAGGTGTGACAATTTTGAAGAAGGCCCCCAATTTCTCAGTCAACTGAAGTTTCTGCAAATAAAAGCAAAGCTGACAATCTGAAATTAAAAGAAAGGAATTGCTGGAGAAACTCAGCAGGTTTCACAGCATCTGTGGAGAGAGAAACAGAATTAGCGTTTCGAGGACAGTACGCGTCTGCTTCAGAACTCCAAGTTCGTTGCTCCCCATAGGTAACTCTTTCATCTTTAATGTGTGAAGTTATTATTACAAGTATGAGTAAAACAAGAGATGGGAATCTCCTGACATATCACTGGGTTTTAGTGCTTCTTGATTATGTTTCGACATGGGACAAGCCCCTCTGCTAATTTAAACCCGACACACAGAGAAGCTCACCTTGCGCTGTAATCTGTTAGATTGAGAGAGACTATCCCAGAGATCACCATTTAAAGTAAAAATTAACAATTTTATTTCTGAGCAACAATTTACAACTCCTGTTCTTAAACCTATTTTTACCTCCCCACTCTACAATACCAGTCCAATAAAAACCTTGATTAAGATTTACAAAAAAAATCCCATTTCAAAACCAGTCAGCTTTGTTGATTTTGTTTTGTTGATTTTCTTTAAGATTAGATTCCCTACAGTGTAGTAACAGGTCTTTTGGCCCAACAAATACACATTGACCCCCCGAAGAGTAACCCATCCAGACCAATTCCCTTACATTTACCCCTGACTAATGGACCTAACACTAGTGGGCAATTTAGCATGGCCAATTCACCTGACCTGCACATCTTTGGACTCTTAGATTTTTCCCTAGGTTGGCTTTGATGTTCTGCTGCACAAATTTCTTATGGGCAGGTACCTTTTAGAGAGCTCTTTGGCTCGCAGTTTATACTTGTTGGTCTTCTTGCCAGTTCTCCCCCTACTGATCAAAATATCTACCTCACAACATCGGATTATTTCATTGGTTTGATGTTGTTAAATACTAAAGTCAAATTTGATAGGATTTTGGCATCTAGGGCATAATTTAAAATGATTGTCCAAATTTGAATTCATTTTTTGTATCATGGCAACTCGTCTGCACTATTGGTTTCACAGTCAAATGTTACACCTTCATAATAATTAAAACTGCAATTCTTAGACAGCTGTTTTTGTACGTAGTAGGTGGATTACCTGGGCTCATCAGATGGTCACAGTCACCACTTTAGATCAGTGATGTTTTATTTTTAAAACCATTTTTAGTCCATGATAGTCTTAAGTCTTACAGTCAGATGATTAGTATTGATCATTCATTTTCATTGTGATTGCAATACAATTTTTAAAAAATTGACTGGCTCTTAAGGACAATTTGGAATGAGCAACTGATTCTTACCTTGTCAGCGACACCCACATTCGATGAACAAACAAGGTGACAAGAGAATGAACAACAGTTTCTTTAAATTATATTGTGTTTTAAAGAAGAAAAGTGTCCAAAACTTTTTCCTGGGACTGATTATGAATCAAGAATTGGCATTGACAGGACAGTTGAGAGAAAGTGAGGACTGCAGGTGCAGTAGAATCAGAGTCAAATAGTGTGGCGCTGGATAAAGCATTTTTGGCACTAGCCCTTTGACAGATGACTGAAAGTTTCATCAAAGAGATGGTCTTCAAAGAGTTACTTACTAGACAAAAAAAGATAGAAGGATAAAGAGGATGAGAGTTTCAGGGTGAGAATTCCAGAGCTTAAGACATGGCAGTTGAAGGAGCAATCGCCAATGATGGATTGAGGAAATTTGGGGAAAGAGGCCAAGATTTGAAGGGCACGGAGGTCTGGGAGGGTGCTAGAACTGGAGGAGATTCAGGGATAGGATAAAAGTTTTAAAATCAAGCTTTCATATGATAGAGAATGAATTTCGGTAATTAAATATTGAGATCATTGTCAATCAGTCGATTGGAGGAATCAACAAGTTCTGGATAGGCCCACACTCTATGGAGTTCTCAAGACATATATCGATACCACAGCCTGAGGCAGAGCCTGATTGATAACTGGCCCTGCAGTCAGCAGGGAAGTCCTACCAGGAAAAGGGCAATGACTAGACGGACAGTCCATAGGGTGGCATTTGATTCAAAGAGTGCAATTAATTGAAGGGTTTAGGAGGATGATTGGTTGTAGGGTAGGGAGTCTGGACAAGATGTGGATTAGGGCCAGAGGCAAATGGGGTGCTGCTTTGTTCAAGAGTGGAGAGTATGGGAAAGGGGGGTTGGGGTGGCCAACTGACTGGGAGTGCATGCTTTTCAGGGATGAAGATCATGGGGGACACTGATATTGCAGACAGAGTTGGGGCTCTGGGGGAGGGGACAGGATGTGATACGTGATGTTGATGGTGGAGGAATCAGGACCTGGTGCTGATGGGGGAATTGAGATTTGGTTGGTGATGGGGCAAATCATCAAAACAGGAATAGCAATAGGTCGCTCTGTTCACTGAGCCCACTCCATCACTTAATGTGATCACGGCCAATGGAATCCTTCAATGTCTACATTATTCCCATAACCCTTTACACTATTAGCAAGTAGAAATCTATCAAACTCCTTTAAACAGACTCAAAGACTGAGTTTCCACAGCTCTCTGAGGTAGAGAATTTCAAAGACTCTCAACCTTTGAGTAAAAAGCTTTCTCTTCATCTTGGTTTTTATAGTTTTTAAAATAATTGTGCCCCCTGGTTTTATGATCCCCAAACAGGGGAAACATCTTTTCTGCATCTAACCTCTACCATTGTAGTATTTTGTAGGTTATGATGAGATCATCTTTCACTTTTCAAAGCTCGAGAGAATACAGGCCCAGCTTTCTCAATCTCTCTTCCGAGGATAGTCCTGCTCTTCCATGAACAAGTCTGGTGAAACGTTGTTACAGACCTTGTATAGCAATAATATCTTTCCTGAGATAAAGAGACTAAAACTGCACACAGTATTCAGGTGTGGCCTAACCAAGCTCCTGTGCAATTGAAGCAAGACTTCACTACTCCCGGACTCAAATCCTCTTGTCATAAAGGCTAACTCTCCATTAACTTTCCAAACAGCTTGCTTTATCTACATGTTAGTAGCTTGTTGACAAGGACACCTAAGTCCTGTTGTGTACCTATGTTTTTCAATCTTTTAACATTTAAGAAATACTCTGAAAATTTATCCTTCCTACCAAAGCGAATAACCTCATATTTTTAAGGTGATTGGTGCCTGAATGAGATACTTGTGGGATTTGAGACCAGGATGTAGATGATAGGGTGAGTTGTGACATGCTTGGGAGGGGAGAAGATCCCGTGAGAAAGGTCATTGCAAGGGGCCCCAATCATGGGAACACCTTAGGCAGGAACCTGGCTCCAGGAGATGAAGACACTCACATCTTGGATCTATCAAATCTTCACCTTTGAGAACTTGCCAAAATCTTCAATGCTCAATCAATCCTGCGAACAGCATGTAATTTTCAAAAGCTTCATGACAATAATGCTTGCAGTTGGCTTATTGTATTTAAATCTGTGACTCAGCTGTTTGGGACACTAACCTAGACCTCGGCTTCAGTTAAAGTTGGTGGATTGTAGACAGATTAAAGTCAGGATTTAGGTTCAAAGTTTGGGTGAAGATTTAGGTTTCTAAAACTTTTATCCTCTCTCCATTTAACCCCTAACCTCTCAGTTTTAAGTTATAATTGAGCCCTTTATTTTGAGGATGGCTCTTTCATTATCCTCATCTAACTTTGTGATACTTCAGCAAAATGTAGACAATATCCCGGTTTGTGTTGAGAAGCGATAAGTAACATTCATGCATCAAGGAGCAATGACCATCACAAATAAGAGAGAATCTAACTTTCACTTCATGATATTTAATTACATTACTAATACTGAATCCCCCATTCTCAAAATCCTGGGGATTACCATTGACCACAAACTAAACTGGACTTGTCATAGAAATACACCGATTACAGCAGCAGGTCAGACCCAAGGAATCCTGCAGCAAATACTTATCATTTGACTTCCAGAACCTGTCCACCATCTATAAGGCAGGTCAAGAATGTGATGGAATACTCACCACTTGCCTGGATTGATATAGCTCCAACAATACTCAAGAAGCTTGACACCATCCAGGACAAAGCAGTTGCTTAATTGGCACCATGTCCACAAGCATCCATTCCCTCCATCACCGACACTCAGTGCGTACCACCTACAAGATGTAGTGCAGAAATTCACTAATGATCCCTGAGGTAGCTCCTTTCAGATCCACAACCATTACCATTTAGGAGGACAAGGGAACACTGCCACCTGCAAGGCACTTCCCATTTGACTTGGAAAATGTTGCCATTCCATCACTGACACAAGGTCAAAATCATTACCATCAATACCATCAAAATCATTATCAATCATTCCATCTCTGTTGCCATGTCAAAATCCTAGAAGTGCCTCCCTAACAATGTTTTAAGGGCCCTCAAACGCTCCAGTTCAGCACTTAATTTATGAAGCTACCTCATTTTTTTATAAAGTTTAACTCAATTTTATTTTCCTTTTCATCTTTGTAAGAGAGTAACGTTCCTTCCACTTGCATACAGATGTATTCAATATAATGGAAATAATTTAGAGTTCGAGTTAGGGCCAGAGTAATTGACTGGCTGGATTAGCTTTGATTGCCCTGGTGGGCTGGAGAAGAATTTTATAGGTTCATTCCCATTTAAGATTGTCCTTGGTTTCATCTGGTTTCTCACCCATCCTAGGAGGTCAATGGTTTCAGACAGGATGCAGACTGTACAGGTGTCATGAAATGAAAGGTAGCATGGTTCTGAGAGTTTGGCTGGTTGAACCTGGGAGCCTTTACTTGCCCATCATTGTTCAAATGTCTATCTGTTTTGAGTGTCTTGTGAAAGATAGGCCTGATATTTGATATTTGTTGCATGTTGCTATTCAAGAAGCATGGAGAAATTGTACTCATTCTGACACAATGTTAATTGAATTTAAATTTAATGTCATAATTCTGGTCATGATGCTTTAAGGTAACAAAACAGCCACTTTATCCCTTATCCTGGAAGAACTTCTGGGGGTTAACAAGAATAATAATGGTACCACTGAGTGATATGAAGCAACATCAGTAAAGCAGAAGAATGAATCATTTGTTTAATGCCTCTGTGTAGGATTTATGTGCAAAGAATTGAAACTTCCTGATGAAGGGCTTTTGCCCGACACACCAATTTTCCTGCTCCTCGGATCCTAGTTCACCTGCTGTGCTTTTCCAGCACTACTCTAATCACAGTATGCACCTGCTCATTCATCTTACAAGAAAAGGTATACTGCGCAATGGAGACTGAAATAAGAAACATGGCATTTGTTAATATAAGTACAGTCAGTTCTGCTACAATACATCTTTCGTTAATGCGAATTGACTGTAATGCGAGTGGTGAATTGGGAACGCTATTTCTAAACCACGTGTGTTGGCTATAAAGCAATTAGATTGCCAATACTCTAAGTGTTATGTGCATTGCGTGACCTTTGTATAGCACGGGGTCACACAGGAACGGAACTATCACATTATAGAGAAAATGACTGTAACTGGTTGAAAAAGACAAAGCTTTGGAAAACAAACAAGGCTTTGAAGACTTAATTGCACAGTTCATTCCCCATCTGAAACAGTGTTTCAGTTCACCCATCGAATTTGGTCAAAAACATGAACAAAATAATTTAATGCTTAATAGATTTTAATCATCAAGCCATCTAGAGGATGCCTATTCTTTGCAGCTTGACCTGGTCTGATAAATGTTGAAATATCAGTATGTTTACTCACTTTGGAAGAAATGCCGTGTCTGCATTCTTGATGTGAATTAGAGGTAGTTGGGAGGCCTCTGGTGGACATAAGCTTGGTAACCATGGGATGGTGGAAAAGGGCGCGAGAACAACACTTCACATATCCTAAGTGTCTTGCAATTAAAAGGCTCACCTTAAAAATATGAAAGTAATATTTGTTGGTAGCTTAAAATTTTTCTATCTTAATAGTTTTTTCTTAAATGAGAACTTTATCTCCTGTTTTATTTAGCTATCCTTCCCCCCTGTGCCTTACATTTCTTTCAGTTGAGGAAGTGTTTTCTCAGTTTTTATTGTCTGTATCTTCTGTACAATGACAACAATCACAGTAACTTGTATTTTTTGTGTGTTTAATGTGACAAACTGCCCCAAGGTCTTTCACAGAAGCCATGATTTGGAGTGCCAGTGTGGGACTGGGATGTACATCATGTGGGTGGCATGGTGGCACAGTGGTTAGCACTGCTGCCTCACAGTGCCAGTGACCCGGGTTCAATTCCTGGTCTGGGTGGATTGCGCTTCGGCGAGTCGGTGTGGACTTGTTGGACCGAAGGGCCTGTTTCCACACTGTAAGTGATTGAAGCAGCAGTGCTCCAATAGCTAGCACTTCCAAATAAGCTTGTTGGACTTTAACCTGCCATTGTATGATTTTTAACTTTTCACAGGAGCAGTATTAAACTTGAAGTGATACTTGGAAGTGTCATTACATTCAAGGCTGTAGATCTAGTGTGGGAAATTATGACTAGTGTAGGTACTAGTATTTTATATGGCGATAAGATTTGATGGGCCAAAGGGCCTCTTCCATACTGTATGATTCTATGATCCCATGATTCCGTTTAAACAAAATATGGTGCCAAGTCTCACAAGGTGATAAGAAGTTGGATGACTAAAAACTTTGTCAAAGAGGTAGGCCTTAAAGGAGGTGTAAGTATTTGAAAGCTTACGGTCAAGTCACTTGAAGATCTGGCCACTAACGGTGCAGGCCTTAAAATTAGGGGTTTTTGAAAGGCATATATCTTGGAGTGCGAAGGGTTGTGAGCCTGGTGGAGGCTACACAGATGTAGAGAGAGGTGGTCAGTAATCAAATATCAGCCTCGATCAATCTTAGGAGGGTCAAACAATTATAGTGCCGCATAAAACAACTTTTACAGTTAAATAGCAGGATACAGATTTCTTACCACTTTAAGATTTACACAAGTAAAAATATTGCTCAGTTAAGGTTAATATGATCTGAGAATGGAGGAATATAACAACAGGTTGCCAATGTTAAAATTACAATGTTGCTTGTAGAGAAGTTAACGGAGATCACGGAGTACATAGCTAATAGGGAACATATTGGAAGCAGAAATTTGGATTACGTCAGGTTTATGGAGGTAGAACATGGGAGCCAGCACAGATTGTATTGGAATAGTCAGATCCAACAGAAACAAAGGCATGAACGAGGATTTAAGGGTTTATTTATTAAAACAAGTATAAGTTCCTGCCTCTTCCATGATACAGCAAGTCAAGCTTCTTCATGATAAATGATAATTTAAGTGATCATTACAAAATGCAAATGTAAATGAATAGAGACGTCACACATTCTTATGATTCATCTACACCTGTAAGTAAGAAGAGCAGAAGCTTCACTTCAGTAACCTATTTAAATCTGAATAGTCGTAGTTACTAATGCATGCTGATGGAAACTGTTAAATTCCTGACACCCATCTACATTAATCTGTTAATTAATTCATCATCCCACTAGACACTCTATTCACATATCAGAGCAAAATAGTCTTACCGTTTTAAAAAGAAGGACATTACTATGTTTTGTTTGTCTAATCATTATTCATGATTCACTTCAAAAACTGTTTTACAACTTTTATCATTCATTTATGAATGCAGCAGTATCTGCTTGCTTAAAGAGGAGAGAAACCACTCAATCTTTTATCATTCATTTCCCTTCTGGCTGTTTATCAGTGCATTCAAAAAACCTTCAGAGAAAACACGGGTGATAGCAAAGCAGCTAATCATTGATGCATAATGTCAGTGTATGTAAATAATCATAGATTCTACAATGAAAAATGTACAACATTAGATTTAGAAGAGAGAAACTTAAAGAGGCAGTTGGGATTCATGTGCTTTGTGCAGAAGCGGTGAGGGCATGGGGAAGAATTCTAACTGAGTTCAAGAATGTTCTGAATAAATCCTGGAGATACATTTACCAGAGGATTATGAGAGAGAGAGGTCTTGTGCAGGTTCTGGTCACATGCATTTGGAAAGATGCGATGCTCCTTGAGAGGAGACTTGTCACAATAGTTCCAAGGCTGAAGGGTTTTAGCGATAAAGTTTGGTTGAAAATGCTGGAGATTGTTCACTTTGGTGCACCATGGATTGAGGAGAGATTTGTTTAAGAAGTGTAATAATAGGACAGGTTCACATAAAATAGACAAGGAAAGGAGTTTCCCATTAGCTTATGGACAAGGAATGTTGTTCACAGATTTAAGGTTTTGGGCAGAGAGACAGGGGTTATGAGGAAGAAATTTTATCATGTAGTGTGTGATAATGGCTTGCAACTCACTGCCAAAGAGGTTGATGGATGCGAAGACAATGAACAATTTTAAAAGAAAATTGGATGGATATTTGAAGGAAATAAACTTACTGAGGGCCAAAGTGGTAGAAGGGAATTGCTTTACAGAGAGCTAGCACAGACTGGATGGGCCAAGTGGCCTCAGTCTGTGCTACAATGGCTTGATGAACTGCATAGTTGGTATTATATTTCCTAGTTGAAACTTTATTGCTGGAACAGCACAGCAGGTCAGGCAGCATCCAGGGAACAGGAGATTCGACGTTTCGGGCACAGGCCCTTCTTCAGGAATGAGCAGAGAGTGTTCAGCAGGAGAAGATAAAAGGTAGGGAGGAGGGACTTGGAGGAGGGGCGTTGGAAATGTGATAGGTGTAAAGAGGTCAAGGTGAGGGTGATAGGTCGGAGTAGGATGGAGGCGGAGAGGTCAGGAAGAAGATTGCAGGTCAGGAAGGCGGTGCCGGGCTGGAGGGATTCGGCTGAGACAAGGTGGGGGGAGGGGGGATGAAGAAACTGGTGAAGTCCAAGTTCATCCCCTGTGGTTGGAGGGTTCCCAGTCGGAAGATAAGACGCTCCTCCTCCGACCGTCGGGTTGTTGTGGTTTGGCGGTGGATGAGTCCAATGACCTGCATATCCTCGGTGGAGTGGGAGGGGGAGTTGAAATGCTGTGCTACAGGGTGGTTGGGTTGGTTCGTCCGGGTGGCCCAGAGGTGCTCTCTGAATCGCTCCGCAAGTAGGCGGCCTGTCTCCCCAATATAGAGGAGACCACACCGGCTGCAGCGGATGCAGTAGATGATGTGGGTGGAGGTGCAGGTGAATCTGTGGCGGATATGGAAGTTTCCTTTGGGGCCTTGGAGAGAAGTGAGGGGGGAGGTGTGGGCGCAAGTGTTGCACCTCCTGCGGTTGCAAGGGAAGGTGCCGGGAGTGGAGGTTGGGTCGGTGGGGGGTGTGGATCTGACAAGGGAGTCGTGGAGGGAGTGGTCTCTACGGAAAGCTGATAGGGGAGGGGAGGGAAATATATCCTTGGTGCTGGGGTCTGTTTGGAGGTGGCGGAAGTGACGGCGGATGATGCGCTGTACATGGAGATTGGTGGGGTGGTAGGTGAGGACCAGTGGGGTTCTGTCCTGGTGGCAGTTGGAGGGACGGGGTTCAAGGGCGGAGGAGCGGGAAGTGGAGGAGATGCGGTGGAGGGCACCGTCGACCACGTCGGGGGGGAAATTGCGGTCCTTGAAGAAGGAGGCCATCTGTGTTGTACGTATTTTGAACTGGTCCTCCTGGGAGCAGATGCGGCGGAGACGATGGAATTGGGAGAATGGGATGGCGTTTTTACAGGGGGCGGGGTGGGAGGAGGTGTAGTCCAGGTAGCTGTGGGAGTCGGTTGGTTTGTAGTAGATGTCCGTGTTGATTCGGTCGCTTGAGATAGAAACCAACCGACTCCCACAGCTATACTACAAACCAACCGACTCCCACAGCTACCTGGACTACACCTCCTCCCATCCTGCCCCCTGTAAAAACGCCATCCCATTCTCCCAATTCCTTCGTCTCCGCCGCATCTGCTCCCAGGAGGACCAGTTCAAAATACGTACAACACAGATGGCCTCCTTCTTCAAGGACCGCAATTTCCCCCCCGACGTGGTCGACGGTGCCCTCCACCGCATCTCCTCCACTTCCCGCTCCTCCGCCCTTGAGCCCCGCCCCTCCAACCGCCACCAGGACAGAACCCCACTGGTCCTCACCTACCACCCCACCAATCTCCATGTACAGCGCATCATCCGCCGTCACTTCTGCCACCTCCAAACAGACCCCAGCACCAAGGATATATTTCCCTCCCCTCCCCTATCAGCTTTCCGTAGAGACCACTCCCTCCGCGACTCCCTTGTCAGATCCACACCCCCCACCGACCCAACCTCCACTCCCGGCACCTTCCCTTGCAACCGCAGGAGGTGCAACACTTGCGCCCACACCTCCCCCCTCACTTCTCTCCAAGGCCCCGAAGGAAACTTCCATATCCGCCACAGATTCACCTGCACCTCCACCCACATCATCTACTGCATCCGCTGCAGCCGGTGTGGCCTCCTCTATATTGGGGAGACAGGCCGCCTACTTGCGGAGCGATTCAGAGAGCACCTCTGGGCCACCCGGACGAACCAACCCAACCACCCTGTAGCACAGCATTTCAACTCCCCCTCCCACTCCACCGAGGATATGCAGGTCATTGGACTCATCGACCGCCAAACCACAACAACGCGACGGTCGGAGGAGGAGCGTCTTATCTTCCGACTGGGAACCCTCCAACCACAGGGGATGAACTTGGACTTCACCAGTTTCTTCATCCCCCCTCCCCCCACCTTGTCTCAGCCGAATCCCTCCAGCCCGACACCGCCTTCCTGACCTGCAGTCTTCTTCTTGACCTCTCCGCCTCCATCCTACTCCGACCTATCACCCTCACCTTGATCTCTTTACACCTATCACATTTCCAACGCCCCTCCTCCAAGTCCCTCCTCCCTACCTTTTATCTTCTCCTGCTGAACACTCTCTGCTCATTCCTGAAGAAGGGCCTGTGCCCGAAACGTCGAATCTCCTGTTCCCTGGATGCTGCCTGACCTGCTGTGCTGTTCCAGCAATAAAGTTTCAACTTTGATCTCCAGCATCTGCAGACCTCACTTTCTCCTCATTATATTTCCTACAAATGAGAACTGGGATTTTCACTGTGCACTAGCTCATGATTTAGTTTTCATAAAAATGATTGGATGGATAAACTTTCACATTGGGGAGCACGGAACCAGTAAATTCCACTCTGAGACCAGATGGTCTGAAATGGTTGTTTCTCATTCTATACATTTCTCTGTGTCCATGCATCTACAGAAACATTGCTGACACTGCTCCAGCATTATCTTGTTTGCTTTGCAAAGTATACAATTACTAAGAACAAACTCTGACTATTTTTTTTCTCTTCCTTCTCAACGTAAGGAACACTTCAGCCCAGTTGTAGAAATCAATTTGTTACCCTGTTTGAAATTAATTCACTGAAAGCAGAGCTTCCTGATTTGGATGACTCAGTAATAGGGGGAGAAGAGCTTTCAGTGAGGAAGTGATCATGAGAACTCTTAACTGTTTTGCAGACTTTATTCAGACATGCTTTAGGGAATTAGTCAACATTGTTTGAGCATGTGTTCCAACTAGCATCTTCCCTTCTCACAATACAGCTTAATACATGAAAACCAAGCCAACATTTAAAAATTGAGAAACACAGGGAGTTTCTTCATCTTTAATTTTATTACCAATAATGCTGATAGGGTCCATATTTCTTCAAACCTTCCTTTGTGTAGTTTGTCCTTTGTTTGTCAACCTGATTATCTTTCTAAATTAAGAACTTCTCAATTAGCAAAAGATGAGTTTATGAGGTGTGGAGACCTGTCTATCATGTATGTTGTGTCTTTTTTGAATATTAATGGAAAAAGAAGGCTCAGGGTTGGGTGTCTATATTGGAAAGCAACTCTTAAAATTGATATCAACCAAAATCACAGGACTCTAATGTACAGGGGTTGTTTCGGGGGTCTGGTGTCAGGCATATGAACCGAAGCCTTAAAGATATTCCTTTGGACTGGAGGACATGTCTTTTGAAGGAAGGTTGAGGGAGCTAGGGCCTTTCTCATTGGAGTGAAGAAGAATGAGAGGTGACTTGATAGAGGTGTACGAGATGTTGAGACGCATGGATAGAGTGGATAGACAGAGACTTTTTCCTTTGGTGGAAATGTCTATCACAGATGGGCATAAATTTAAGGTAATTGGAGGAAGGTTTAGGGGAGATGTCAGAGATAGTTCTTTACACAGAGAGTGGTGGGTGCGTGGAATGCACTGCCAGCAGGGGTAGTAGAGTCAGACACATTAAGAACATTTAAGCGACTCTTAAATAGGCACATGGAAGTTAGTACAATGAAGGGTATGTAGGTTAGTTTGATCCTAGAGTAGGATAAAAGGTGGGCACAACATTGAGGGCTGAAGTGCCTGTACTGTGCTGTACTATTCTACGTAAATACTCATGTTATTAATTTCCAATAATTTATACATTACATTGTCATTCATTTACATTTACAATAAATTTGTAGGTTTCTAACAATTTATGCAATGTAACATGAGTAACATTTATGAGTGTGTGAAAACCTGAAAAAACTGGAAATACAGATATATCAGCATTCGTAAAGCAAAAGTACAGGCTTATATTTTGACTTGAGGCCATTCATCAGAAATGGTGAAGGAACTGAATCAGTGTTTGCATCACTCTTCACATTGGGAGCCACCAGTAACACTCCAGAACTTCAAGAGAGTCAGGGGACAGAGGTGAGTGTAGTGGTTATCCATAAGGAGGTGCTGGGGAAGCTGAAAGGTCTAAAGGTGGATAGATTACCTGGACCAAATGGACTGGATCTCAGGGACCTGAAGGAGGAAAGCTGAGGAGATTGTGGATACATTGGTGGTGATCTTTCAGGAATCACTGGAATTAGGGAGGGTGCCAGAGGACAAGAATATGGTGAATGTAATATCCCTTTTTAAGAAGGGATGGAGGCAGAAGACAGGAAGTTATAGGTAAGTTACCATGGTTTTAGTCATTAGCAAGATTTTGGAGTCCATTTGTATGTGCTGGGTAAAATAGGGCTGAGTCAGCATGGCTTTATCAAGGGGAGATCATTCATGACAAACTGCTAGAATTCTTTGAGAAAGTTGTAAGGGAATCAAAGGCTATGGGGAGAAGGCAGGAGAATGGAGTTGACAAAATAAATGATGTAAAAACAATGACTGCAGATGCTGGAAACCAGATTCTGGATTAGTGGTGCTGGAAGAGCACAGCAGTTCAGGCAGCATCCAAGGAGCAGCGAAATCGACATTTCGGGCAAAAGCCCTTCATCAGGAATAAAGGCAGAGAGCCTGAAGCATGGAGAGATAAGCTAGAGGAGGGTGGGGGTGGGGAGAAAGTAGCATAGAGTACAATGGGTGAGTGGGGGAGGGGATGAAGGTGATAGGTCAGGGAGGAGAGGGTGGAGTGGATAGGTGGAAAAGGAGGTAGGCAGGTAAGAAAAATCCGGACCACCGATTCCCACAGCTACCTGGATTACACCTCTTCCCACCCTACCTCTTGCAAAAATGCCATCCCGTATTCCCAATTCCTCCGCCTCCACCGTATCTGCTCCCAGGAGGACCAGTTCCACCACAGAACACACCAGATGGCCTCCTTCTTTAGAGACCGCAATTTCCCTTCCCATGTGGTTAAAGATGCCCTCCAACGCATCTCGTTCACATCCCGCACCTCCGCCCTCAGACCCCACCCCTCCAGCCTTAACAAGGACAGAACGCCCCTGGTGCTCACCTTCCACCCTACCAATCTTTGCATACACCAAATCATCCGGCGACATTTCCGCCACCTCCAAAAAGATCCCACCACCAGGATATATTTCCCTCCCCACCCTTTTCCGCCTTCCGCAATGACCGTTCCCTCCATGACTACCTGGTCAGGTCCACGCCCCCCTACAACCCACCCTCCCATCCTGGCACCTTCCCCTGCCACCGCAGGAACTGTAAAACCTGTGCCCACACCTCTTCCCTCACCTCTATCAAAGGCCCTAAAGGAGCCTTCCACATCCATCAAAGTTTTACCTGCACATCCACTAATATCATTTATTGTATCCGTTGCTCCCGATGCGGTCTCCTCTACATTGGGGAGACTGGGCGCCTCCAGAGCGCTTTAGGGAACATCTCCGGGACACCCGCACCAATCAACCACACCACCCCGTGGCCCAACATTTCAACTCCTCCTCCCACTCTGCCGAGGACATGGAGGTCCTGGGCCTCCTTCACTGCCGCTCCCTCACCACCAGACGCCTGGAGGAAGAACGCCTCATCTTCCACCTCGGAACACTTCAACCCAAGGCATCAATGTGGACTTCAACAGTTTCCTCATTTTCCCTTCCCCCACCTCACCCTAGTTCCAAACTTCCAGCTCAGCACTGTCCCCATGACTTGTCCGGTCTTGTCCTCCTGCCTATCTCCTTTTCCACCTATCCACTCCACCCTCTCCTCCCTGACCTATCACCTTCATCTCCTCCCCCACTCACCTATTGTACTCTATGCTACTTTCTACCCACCCCCACCCCCCCTCTAGCTTATCTCTCCACGCTTCAGGCTCACTGCCTTTATTCCTGATGAAGGGCTTTTGCCCGAAACGTCGATTTTGCTGCTCCTTGGATGCTGCCTGAACTGCTGTGCTCTTTCAGCACCACTAATCCAGAAACATAAATGATGATGACTCATCATTTGATGAGTTGGGAGGAGAGGAGGACTCCTGTATTTAAAGCTGGTAACTGTGGAATCCTGTGGAATGTTGAACGCCTTGTTTTTAGGAATAAGCAAACATTAGCTGGTCTTTCATCTTTCATGAAAGGCTGTCACATTGTAACCTCTAGAGGATTCATGTTAGCTTCCAGATTGCAAATTGTGTAAGGTGGGGTTGGGTTGGCTTCTCACTCTGCATTTCTTTCTGGTCAAGCTTGGACTTAAGGGATCTGATATCAGCTACTTCATCATTGACCTTCCTTCCATCATAAGGCCAGAATTAGGGATGTCCATCAATAATTCACTCCTCAAATACTGAAGCATTCCATGTCAAAATGGAACAAGGTCTAGACAATATCCAGGTTTGGACTGATAAAGTACAAGGTTATGATCATCTCAAACAGAAGAGAATACAATTACCGTCCCTTGATGTCCACTGGCATTGCTAGCATAAAACCCTCTACTATCAACATCTGGGGGTTATTGTTGACCAGAAACTGAATTGAGCTAACCACATAAATATAATAGCTGCAAGAGCAGGTCAGAGGCTAGCAAATTCAGGGAAAATAACTCACTTTCTGCCCTCCTAAATCCTACAGCATCTACAAGGCACATTGAGGTATATGATGGCATATCCCCCACTGGGCACAGCTCCAACCCTCAAGGAGCCTGACACCATCCAAAGTGGACAACATAGTCCACTTGATTGGCACTACATTGACATACATTTATTCCTCCCACTACAACACTCAGTAGCAACTGTGCACACCATCAACAAAATGCACTGGAGATGTTCACCAAGACTGTTTTGATAGCACCTCCAAAATCCAGGACCACTACCACCTAGAAGGACTTCAGTAAGGTGCTTGATAAGGTTCCCCATGGGAGATTGGTTAGCAAGGTTAGATCTCACGGAATACGGAGAGAACTAGCCATTTGGATACAGAGCTGGCTCAAAGGTAGAAGACAGAGGGTGGTGGTAGAGGGTTGTTTTTCAGATTGGAGGTCTGTGACCAGTGGAGTGCCACAAGAATTGGGTCCACTACTTTTTGTCATTTATGTAAATGATTTGGATGCGAGAATAAGAGGTATAGTTAGTAAGTTTGCAGATGACAACAAAATTGGACGTGTAGTGGACAGCAAAGTAGTTTATCTCAGATTACAACAGGATCTTGATTAGATGGGCCAATGGACTGAGAAGTGGCAGATGGAGTTTAATTCAGATAAATGTGAGGTGCTGCATTCTGGGAAAGCAAATCTTAGCAGGACTTATACACTTAATGTTAAGGTCCTAGGGAGTGTTGATGAACAGAGAGACCTTGGAATGCAGGTTCATAGCTCCTTGAAAGTTGAGTCACAAGTATATAGGATAGTGAAGAAGATGTTTGGTATGCTTTCCTTTATTGGTCAAAGTATTGAGTACAGGGGTTGGAAGGTCATGTTTCAGCTGTACAGGACATTGGTTAGGCCACTGTTGGAATAGTGCATGCCATTCTGGTCTCCTTCCTATCGGAAAGATGTTGTGAAACGTGAAAGTGTTCAGAAAAGATTTACAAGGATCTTGCCAGGGTTGGAGGCTTTGAGCAATAGGGAACGGTTGAACAGGCTAGGGCTATTTTCCCTGGAGCGTCGTAGGCTGAGGGGTGACTTGATAGAGGTTTATAAAATCATGACGGGCATGGATAGGATAAATAGACAAAGTCTTTTCTCTTGGGTGGGGGAATCTAGAACTAGAGGGCAGAGGTTTAGAGTGAGAGGGGAAAGATATAAGAGACCTATGGGGCAAATTTTTCACGCAGAGAGTGGTATGTATATGGAATGAGCTGCCAGAGGAAGTGGTGGAGGCTAGTACAGTTGCAACATTTAAAAGACATTTGGATGGGTATATTTGAATGGGAAGGGTTTAGTTGGATATGGGCTGGATCTTGCAGGTGTGACTAGATTGGTTTGGGATATCTGGTCAGCATGGATGAGTTGGACCGAAGAGTCTGTTTCCGTGCTGTACATCTCTATGACTCTATGACTCTATAATAGCAGATATGTGTGAGCACCATCATCTGTAAATTCCCCTTTAAGCCACTCATCATCCTGACTTGGAAATATAACACTGTTCCTTCAGTGTCACTGGGTCAAAATCCTGGAACTCCTTTCTTCATGACATTGTGAGCCTACCTACAGAACATGGACTGCAGCAGTTCAAGAAGGCAGCTTATCAACACTTATGAAGTAGGAATGTACAATAAATGCTTGCTTAGCCAGTAACACATCCTCTAAGTGAATCTTTTAAAAATCCAGGAAAAGCATCCTTCTTGATTGGCACTGCATCCAGCACTTCCTATACTTATTCCCTTCACCACCGATGCAGCTGTGTGTACCATCCATAAGATGCCCAGCAATAACTCACCAAGGCTCCTTCAACAGGACCTTTCAAGATATGACCACTACCACCCAGAAGGACAAGGGTAGCAAAAGCATGAGAACACCATCACATGTAAATTCCATCTAAATCATAGACCACCCTAACTTCAAACTATTTCACTATTCTTTCACTGTTGCTGGGTCAAGATCCTGGAATTCCCTCCCTAGCAGCACTGTGAGTGAACTTCCGCCTGAAGGGTTGCAGCAGTTCAATTTGGCAGCTCACTATCTCCTCCTCCAGAGTACTTAAGGATGAGCAATAAATGCTGGTTCAGCCAGTTACGCCCACACTCCTTGAATGGTTAAAAAAAAATCAGACTTTAGAGAAACATGCCATTTGAAGCTAAATTAATTGCAAAAGATCAAATGTTTGACCTGATGAACTCTTCAGCATATTATAACAAACCATCCAATTGCTTCTATTGTACTTATTTGACTAAATCTAATTTTAGCAGTACCATAGAAGTCAATAGCAATCAAATTTTCTAGACAAAGGTCACACATTTAACAATTAAAAGAGCCTCCATCGTCAAAGAAATGTAGTCATGGAATTAATGAATTAGTGAATTACTAAAGTGGGATAAAGTCAATGGAAAGGCCATGATTAAGTTTGCAGAGATAAAGAAATCAAGAATTTAACATAACTGTTAAATGGGTCACAGATCAGTCATGTGTCTTATCAGTGTATATCTACTTGCTTAAATGTCAAAGTATTATAGTTACTATGGTGATAACCTGCCTTTTAGGAAGTGTAGGCATTTTACACCTACACACAACAGGTAATATTAAGGCAGACATTTTATTTGTATTTTTTTCCCTTTTAACAACCACCACATTTGTCCTCTCAAATATTATCTCAGTTACTAAGTTACCTCTGTGGAAAACACCTACTGATATAGTTACTTTCTGAATAACGCAAGATTGTACAAATATGGTATATTTTTAAGGGCTCCATTTTGAAAAAAGTACAAAGCACTCTGGGAGATTGTCTGAAGTCAAATCTCTGACTGAACAGTTGTCAACTTAAAATCTTGAGAAGATTTGGCAGTTGATCAATCTGGCTGAAGACAAGTTTTCTTGAGATTGTGTCACATGATTTAAGAATCCAGAAGGACAAAATGGGAAGGAATAAAATGATAGTAGTAATCCATGGATAGGAGTGTAGTGAGTGACACCTCTCAAGATATGAAGTACCTCAGTCTACATCTGAAGTGCTCAGTGAGTCCCATCACAGTGAAACGTTCAAGTTGTGCACTTTGACCTATTAGACTTTCCATTTCAAGTAGGCTAGGCACATATTCCTTAATGTGCTGGATATTGTAAGGGTAGAGAATGCTTAAAACTACCCCATTCCCTCACATAGATCAGTCAGGAGCTGGACCTTAAAAAAGGCTCCTGTTATCAGCATGCATTGTAACCATTGAAGGGAGCAAAAATAAAACTGAAAACAAGATTTAATAAAAAATAGACTCACTATAAAAATGAATTTAAAAAAGCCTGACTGGATTCCCAGAATGTGTTGAGATCCAATATGCACTTAAACGAAAGGCTAGTAATTAGATTGTCCAGATTATGACATTAGAGCAGAAAAATGAAATTTCATTATCATGTTGGCACTGTACATCCCTTTCCATTATCAAATCTTTGTGAAAATCCTGGAGAAATATGATTCTGAAGCAGTAAATTAGAGATGCTAAATAAAGCAGCAGCTACAATGAAAAGAGGCTAGATGAATTCTTGATAGCTACATAGAAAATTGCTTTCTCATTTCATGGAAGAATCTCTTTAGGATTCAAAGAAGGTGTTTGTCATCAGTCGGAAAATATTGTTTATTAATAGTAGCCCTTGTGGTAAGGAGGACTCCTTGAGACAGTGAGCAACTGAATGATTACAGGTAAAAATGAACATTGGCTAACAACTGGGAGTGATTGCTACAAAGTCAACCTCCTGAAAAGTGCTATGTAGTACATTATCCAGTCTCAGAGGTATCTCCTACTATAAAAGGAGGGTTAGACTTTATGATGTCAAGTGAGAGCTCACCAAAATTGGCAACAGTTGTATGTTGTCATTTTTACACAATACACATGGATGAAGAATTGGTATTGTGTTCATTTCTGACACTTGCTCTCTGAAGCTGAAAGATAATCCCAATATTTTCCCCAGAGGCTGGAACTTTCCCCGATCGCTGCTATAGCTTTGGTAGAAAAGTGACTCTGCATACATCGCATTTCCTGCCAATCCTCTGCCGATAATCTCAATTTATATTTGACAGGTGGTGCACATCATTATTTCACCTTCCCCTTCATTTTCATACATGCTTTCATTTTACACTACCATGGCTCAAAAGGCTCTTTCTTTCCAACTTTGTGATTTGGTCTAATTACTGAGTTTCTGCCTTGAGTAATTCAACATCTGTACAGAAAACTGTGACATTCATTCTTAAGTCCATACAAAAGCAGGCATTGGATAGCACCCTTTTCTCCTGTGTTGAGCTTGGAATAAGCAAGACTCTTAATGAGGCAGGATTTCTGTCACACCTAAACCCCTCCAGTTTCCCACTTCAGCCAGAATTAAGTTTGGACTGGGAAGGCCCATGTGGGACAATCCTGCCCTGCTGCACTTAGTTAAGGACTACTTAAGGGCTTCTGACTGCCGGCATGGTGATGAAGCGAGCTGCATGCTGGACCCTCACCATGTGGCGTTCCCGATAGCTACTACTCTATGGCAGCATTTCACCTGAAGTGACCTTTTGATCAAAAGCAATCGATGCTTGATTGAATAATTGACATCAGGCATAGGGAAATCCCTAAGAGACACCCTACTACCCTTGTTTATGACCCTCTCCCTCCCACCCCTCCATCACCCCCAAATGGAGAATATCCCAAATCACTCACTTTTGTGCTGAGATCCTGAGACTCAAGGTGTGTTCTTCCACCAGCAGCTACAACCTCCTCCACAGTGCTACTGAATGTAACATCTGGCAACCTCTGATTGGCTGACAGCTTTCACTGGGTGAGACTTCCAGTCTTGGAGGCCTTTATTTTGGGGCATGGTTCTACAGTTGTCCTAGAGGAGTAGAGTCATAGTCATAGAGGTAGTCAGCATGGAAATAAACCCTTTGGTCCAACTCGTCCATGCTGACCCGATATCCTAAATTAATCTAGTCCCATTTGCCAGCACTTAGCCCATATCCCTCTAAACCCTTCCTATTCATATACCCATCCAGCTGCCTTTTAAATGTTATAATTGTACCAGACCTCTGACCCCTCAACAAGATTTCACCTCATGTGCCAGGAAGTAAAACTTGTAGCTCCTCAACACATTTATTTGATGGTAATTCATCATTTGTGTGCAGTTTGGAGAACTAGAATTAATCTGATACTTCACAGCTAAGAAAAACAAAGCTTATGTTAATGCAGCACTTGAGTGTGTTGTCAGAATATCTGAAAGCACGTCACAGGCTGTAGATAGTGGAATGTCCCTTAAAATTAAATAACAGCTCTTTTGGGACATTGAAAGCAATATTGGTCAATTGAATGGCATGTTGGGAAAATTGGCCAACTGAACACTGAGTTCGGAATTGGATCAGACCAGGCAGACAGGTAGGCAAACTGGTTAGCTTGACTGATTTTATCGAATAGGTGTTAATGAGACAGTGGAACTGAGAGATTAAGCCAGGAAGCTTGTAGTGTTCACTGTCAAGCCAGACAGATATTAAGCCATTCACTTTGATTGACTATTGAATAGGTTGCTTATAAGACAATGTGGAACTGAGGAAGGGTCACTGGACCTGAAACGTTAATTTTGATTTCTCTTCACAGATGCAGCCAAACCTGCTGAGCTTTTCCAGCAAATTGTGTTTTTTGTTTCTGATTTACAGCATCTGCAGTTCTTTTGGTTTTTACATTGTTACAGCAAACTAATGCAAAGCTACTATACTCGGAAATAACCCAGATAATTAATTATAAGAAGCCACACAAACCAGAGAGGTCTCACACATACTTCAGAGAACATCAAGACCAAGAAGCAGGAACTTTAGGAGCAGGAAGAACAGCCTCAACCCCAATTTGACCAGCTGCAATTGGGGTAGTATACACTTTTTAACATTTCCCACTCCAAAAGCAGATTTTAAATTAGTGTGTGGGCATAAACATTTAAGAACTGTAAAGTTACTTGGGATATTAAATGGAATGACTGGTTTTGTAAAGTTGTATATATACTTCTATTTTGTGTTTCAACGATAATAAACCATGTCTCATGGTAAACCACATCTCATTATTAGTGTTTAAAATGAGTCCCACTAAGTAAGCAAGTAGATCAGACATCATGAAAATGAACCGTAGAAAACAATGAAATATCAAGATGGAGATAACTGTGACAGAAGATTTCGCCAAGCAGAGTCCAACACAGATTAAATGAAAGGATCTATTTTTGGTGGTGTGGGTGTGTATTAGCTAGAACTAGGAGAGCTCCCTTAATCTGCAGTTGCTAATAGGCAGGCACATGTTCCAAAAGACAATTTAAAAAATCCATTCACAGATAGTGCCAGCATTTATTGAAAATTGCATGCCTTGCTTGATCACTTCAGAGGGGAGTTGAGCCCACAGCATTGCTGTGTGTCCACAGTCACATATAGACTGGATTGGTTGAGAATGTCAGATTTCTATCCCTAAAGAATATTAATGCACTTGCAAATATCTAACAGAGACTTTACAATTTCAGTTTTTACTGAAATGTTACTTCAGATTAATCACTGAATTTGAATTCCCCAACTAAAGAGAGAGGATTTGACACTGATTACTGCATCTTTAATATGTCCACTATTACTAACTTAGCACCATAACAATGACCACTTTACCCCTTGAGGTATTTTTGACAATTCAGAATTCTGTTAGTACTGTACTGAAATGTCAGACTAGATTATGTAATCTAGTGGGTCTCTAGTGCTGCAAACATTATTTTATTAGAAATTCATACAAGTTTAGTCAGGAGTGCAGTTATGTAGAGGAAAGAAATGTTAATTTACAGAATGTATTCCATCATTACCATATCTTTTTACATCACGAAAAATGTATCTTATAATGATAGAGAGGCAACATCCATCTGGATCCTAAAAATAGCAGGTTCCAGTTGACTCCCCATATGGTGGACTGTTTAGTAAATTTATGACAAATACTTAACTGCATCCTGTTTCAGAAAATCTCAGAACAAAACTCATATACGAATGAAGATACTTCACTGATCTTGATGTGATCCCCTTGCCCTAACCCCAGCTCCTTTCCTATCCTTTCTGAACTCTTTGTACCCATGAATATTTAACATGCATTCATACCCATCCTTGAGCAAAATCTGCTATCATACACCATCATATTGCCACCTGGCAATCTGACATCCAGTCTTATGTACTGTACTCAATGCTTTCACATACAAGCACAATAATTCTAATCTGTACTTAGTTACTTTTTCACTGACTCTCTGACTCTATCTATTAACTTAACACTCTCTATGATGATGCTATCTGTCTGTTTAAGTATGCTGTGATTTCTGCTATCTTTCTCCAGTATTCTCTCTTGAATAGAAGCCTTACGCATATTTAAGGCTGAGATAGATGAAGTTGTAATCAGAAGGGGAATGAAGGATCCGGAGAAAAGGCAGAAAAGTGGACATGAGGAAGGTTAGATCAGCCATGATCCTATTGAATAGCAGAGCAGGCTTGAGAGGTCGAACAGTCTCCTCCAGTTCCTGTTTATTAAGGTCTAAGCACACTTCTTAAATTGTACATGGGCTAAATTGGCACTTGTACAAATGAAAAAGATGGGTGTAGGTCTCCTTATGTTTTGAAGAGTAATTTCTGGTTTGTTTCCTTGTTACATGATTGACATAGTTTACCATATTTAAATATCCTGTCTTCAATTGTGCCTTTTTTTCAAATTAGGGTGCAGATGACATAATACAGCACATAGTTCATTTTGATACCAAATGCTCATGTCATAAATTTTGGATGAGCTACCTTAGTCCTAGAATCATAGAGATGTACAGCACGGAAACAGACCCTTCAGTCCAACTCATCCACGCCGACCAGATATCCCAACCCAATCTAGTCCCACCTGCCAGCACCCGACCCATATCCCACTAAATCTCTCCTATTCAAATACCCATCCAGGTGCCTTTTAAATGTTGCAATTGTACTAGCCTCCACCACTTCCTTTGGCAGCTCATTCCATACATGTTCCACCCACTGTGTGAAAAAACTGCTCCTCAGGTCCCTTTTATATCTTTCCCCTCTCACCCTACACCTTTGCCCTCTAGTTCTGGACTTCCCCACCCCAGGGAAAAGACTTTGTCCATTTATCCTATCCATGTTCCTCATGATTTTATAAACCTATATATAGTCACCCCTCAGACTCCGACCTCCAGGGAAAACAACCCCAGCCTATTCAACCTCTCCAAGAGCTCATATCCTGATAAATCTTTTCTGAACCTTTTCAAGTTTCACAATATCCTAAAAAGCTAAGTTGTGCTGTGTCCTGAAGTTTACCAAATAAGTGAATTTCTGCTGTTACACAGGTTTGACACTGATGCAACTACAGCTTTTGTTAAATTTAATTCAGATTTCAGAGATCCTTGTGGATATTGCACAAACAATGCCTTGATTTAGTAGCCCATTAAAAGAGGAGTAATTAGTGTAGAATCAATAGATAGTCAGTGAACCTACAACCATTTCGTGCTTTGAAGGACAGGCATTAACACTCCAGCATTACAGTGCACCTTTTGATTGGGTAAGGATGAAAACTCAGAAACGGATTCAGTGAAATTTGGGTGAAACAAAATCAATTCAACTTTTGGACTTTGGCAATTAATCAATTTCTCCAAAGTAGAAAGTCAAGTCAATACCAACTAAAAAAAAAACCAAATAATTCAGCTTTGATTACCAAGTGTAAAAGCTCCAAAATCTAGTCCTTTATTCAATTTACAGACAGTCCCTCAACAGATTGTCTCATGCGTGACTGTGTTCAATTGAACCCAATTGATCTTCATTGCTGCTTCTCAGACTATAAATAGTAACTGAACAACACAAAAAAGCCATGTGTTGGGTGACAAATCAATATGCGGAATCTTGTGTTTGCTATCACAGCTTTTTTTTTCGAATGTTTTGACCCTCTTCCCCGGGCAGAAGTTTGGCTCAGAAATGGCCGGATGTGTGCCCTCCCATTACTGACCGGTGAACAGGTTTCTTGCCACCAACCCATTCTCATGCCATTATAGCAGGCTGGTTAGAGGGCAGATTGGTTGTCTTCCCCTCAAGCAACAGCTCGCTTCTGGCCGTCAAGGTGCTGATTATCATAGACGGGTTGGGATCGGCCTGTGGGATTCCAAGGCAACAGGAAGACGGCAGTGGCCTGAATGTGACCTTCTAGTGGCAGATTAGGAGCTGGTTCCACCCTCATTCCCCACGCCCACCAACTGGGCCACATCTGTGGCTTCAACGTGCCCCATGAAGTTCTCTCACCATCCACTATGGTGGCATGGCTTCTATAACCACATTGTATTTTGGAATTATTAATCTTGTGGTGTAGGCACTTAAATGGATGTGCCTTCTCTCTTCCTTACCAGTACCTGCAGGCTGTAGTTTCTTCCTTGCTGGAATGTCTCTGGTTGACCCTCTGGCTTTGGAAGCCTAATTGGATGGTTGGAGTAGATGCTGGCTGCTAATTGGCCAATTCAAATTAAATGACTGCTGGCAACTCAGTGGCAGAATGAGAGTTGAATTTGACGCTGAGATCCAACTTCTAATGCGAAACCTTCAGTCTCTAGGCATTAGTTTATTATATATTTCAGTTCCCTCAGTCCTTAAAAGGAATCTGCAATTAACAAGTTAACTTTTAATTATTTTAACTCTGTTAAGGTGGAGTGAGCAGGAGCTGGCTGCACCTGAAATACATGGGCCTTGAAGGAACACTGCTTGTCTCTCTGTCTTAATTCTGGATTAATGGTGCTGGAAGAGCACAGCAGTTCAGGCAGCATCCAAGGAGCAGCGAAATCGATGTTTCGGGCAAAAGCCCTTCATCAGGAATAAAGGCAGTGAGCCTGAAGCGTGGAGAGATAAGCTAGAGGAGGGTGGGGGTGGGGAGAAAATAGCATAGAGTACAATGGGTGAGTGGGGGAGGGGATGAAGGTGATAGGTCAGGGAGGAGAGGGTGGAGTAGATAGGTGGAAAAGGAGATAGGCAGGTAGGACAAGTCCGGACAAGTCATGGGGACAGTTCTCTCGTTCAATGCTAGCCCGATTCTCCCATTTTCAATTACCAGGTTATTTGTCACTGCCAAGATACCCTGTGATTCCTGGTGCATGTGCCATCTTTAAAAAAAAAGGCCATTTTGTACCCAGTCAAGTGCTGTCAGTCCCAAACTGCTCTGTACGATTCATGGCATTCACCCCAGATATGACAGACAAGGGAAATTGATGTCATACTTTGCAGATAGGTACTCAGAAGTTTTGATGGACAGGGTAGCAGGGAGAAGTGCTATTCTCTTCCCCTAGGACTGGCACAGGACACAACAACAACACCAAACCCTTCCAGCCTGGTCTGTGGTTATCACTCACCCTGATGAAGGGCTTCTGCCTGAAATGTCGATTTTCCTGCTCCTCGGATGCTGCCTGACCTGCTGTGCTTTTCCAGCACCACTCTGATCTAAATTGTGGTTATTACCCACCCAGGTCAGTGAAGTCACAACTGTCTGGAGAATTGCCCTGTGCTGTTGGAAGAAAGCAGTTGACTTCCTGAACTCTGTCAGCATAAATGCAACTATCGTTTTTTTGAAATCTCACACTTATTCTGTCTTTGCTACTGTACTCACCTCCCATTGATACTCCTGCTATATCACTCTCACTGTTCCTTGCAACATGTTCCCCACACCCTCTCACTCACCCAATCACCTCCAGCACCACTAACCCTGCACTGCCTGTTCCCTCGCTACTTTTCACCAGCCTGTGCCAGCAGTAACACTCTTGCCACCCACTTTCCTCTCACTTAATCCTTTCCTTTCTCTAATTCCAGGGGAAAGTGGCCCATAATAGGTCCATAAGAACCAAGATGGGTGATGGGGTTGCCTGACGTGTGGTTCATCGTTCTCTATGATGGTAGGGACCTGACCCTGATCACTTCCCAAACATCTGACTGACTGTGTGGAAGGCCCTAGTCAGATATCAGAGGCTGCCCTTGACTTACTGTGCAATGGGTGTCTCCCTGAAATTTGCTGAGGACTAGTCCCTTTCAACTTTGAGGCAAGGCTGTTTGCTTACAGGACATGATATGGGATTGATGTAACAATTTACCGTACAGGAGTATGTCCCCCAATATGACTGATCACTGATGTCCAGCAGGATCAAGCTGCCTGGCTATGTGACTGTGTTAATCTGCAAAGCAATGCAGCAGTACTGTGAGCCTTTAGGCTTTGGCTAAGGAGGAAAGTGCAAATAGCATCCAGGTAGGTGCTAAGTGAGTGAGTGATTGCTAAGAGAACAAGTGAGCAGCTTGGAGGTGCAAACTGGTCCGATACATGACGTGGGTTCCTGCCCTGCATCCAAAGTATTCTTGCAGCAGCATTGCAATGAGAGGTGCTGGAGCACTCTGAAGTACAGAAGTGGAAGTGTGGAAGCAAACTGAAGGTGGTTCAGGCATTGGCCACGATGATATGGAGTGGTTGATGGTATGCCTTGGTTCTCAGCATCTGTGTTTGGGGTGCATACAACTGCTGACCATAGAGTGTGTCCTAAAATATTTGTGCCAAGTGTCCAAGATGGAGGTCCAGAGGAGCAAGCATTAAGTCAGATTTACAATCTCCATTAATGACTTGGATGAAGGAGCAAAAGTAATGTATCTAACTTTGATGACAATTCAAATCTAGATAGAAAGGTAAGCTCAAGGAAATAGTCAGGTGAAGTGAGTGGAAACCAGATTGCAGATGGGGTATAAATTAGGGAAGTGGCAAGTTATTACATTGGTTGTAAGAATAGAAAAGCAGAACATCTTTCAAAGGAAACTTGTAAGTATTGATATTCTTGGAGACTTAGGTGTGCATGTACAAGAATGAAGAAAATCCGAATGCAGATGTACAAAGCAGTGAAGCAAACAAGTGGCATGTTGGCCTTTTTTGCAATGGGTTTGCTGTACTAGAAGAAGCCTTGTTAAAATTATCTTGTTTTGGAGAGACCACGTCTAGAGTACTGCATGCAGTTTAGTTCTCCACATTTTTGAAAGGATGGATTTGCCTTAGAGACAAACAATGAACGGTCACTAAACTGGTCCATTGGGTGAGGACACTGTCCTGTGATAATAGGGTGTGTAAATTGGGCCTATTCTTTGTAGTTTCAAACAATGAGAACTTTTGAAACATACAAGATTTGGAAGGGGATTGATAGGTTAGATGCTGAATGATAATTTCCTCAAGTTGGTGTTTTTAAAGAACAGGGTGATAGGTTTAGTATAAAGAGATAATTGGTTAGGATTAAAATAAGGAGAAATTGCTTCACTCAGAGGGTTGTAAATGTATAGAAAACTGTGTCCCAGGGTTGGATAGATACATTTTTGATCTCTCAGGGATTCAAGGGATGGGAGAATGGGCAGGAGGTGGCGTTGATCTCCAAATCAGCCATGATTGCATTGAAAGGTGAAGCAAGCTTGATGGGCCATATTGTCTGCTCCTGCTTCTATCTTGTGTACTTATGTCTCTGAGAAGTCATAAATGGTGCTGAACATTGTGCAATCATCAGTGAACATCCCCTTATGATGGAAGAAGGGTCATTAATGTAGGTGCTGAAGGTGTGTGGGCCTAGGACACTACTCTGAAGAACTTTTGTAGCTAGATCCTGGGATTGAGATGATTGACCTCCAAAGGTCACCAATATCTTTCTTTGTGCAAGATGTGATTCTCCCCAGAAAAGAGTTTTCTCCCTGATTTCCAATTACAGTAATGTCCCTAGTATCTGGATTGCAAGCATCTGGAATTCTCATGCAACCAGCATCTGAAGTTCAAAAGGGAATTCTGGATGCTTGAGGTCAGGATAATGGAAATTTTACTGGCATTAGTAATTGGAAGGGAATAATGCTTTACTAAAGCTTGTTCGATTTATCAATAAAGTCAGAATCACTTATCACTGCCAGGTATACAGATATTTGTGGGCAGGCCTAGTCTTCATTATTAAAATAAACATTTAGCCTGTGGTAGAACAGGTCAAGTTCTCCCAGGTGCCACTAATATTTGCATACAACTGGCAGATTCATATAACTGGAATCCCCCAACCTCACTTCTGCTTGTGCAGGATACCAGGAAGATTACTGCATTTCAGTTTACCCAGGGCTCCTTGTTACCACATTTGGTTAACTGCTGCCTTGATATCAAGGGCAGTCACTCTCACCTCACCTCTCGAGTTTAACTCCTTTGTATATTTGGACAATGAGGTCAGGACCTATGTATCCTGACAGAATCCAAAGTATGTGTCAATGAATAGTTTATCGCTGTGTAAATGTAATGATGGGACCAGCTATAACCACTTAGCTGTGAATCTAGAGTAGACTGACAGGGCTGGGTCAGATTTGTCCTGCTTTCTGTGGACAGAACGTAGTCTGAGGCAATTTTCCATATTGCCGAGTAGATGTCAGTGTTGTAGCTGTACAATTTGGCAAGGGGTGGAGCTAGGGGTCCAGACTGAAGCATATGCTTTCAGTATTACTTAGGAATGCTGTCGGAACCCATTGTCTTTGCAGGAACATGTACTTTCAGCCATTCCTTGATAAGGTGTGGCTCAAGATTGGCATATGTAATGTCTTTGAAAAACAACTGTTGTATATTTAATTATGAGAGGAAATTACGATTAACAAGTTTGATATCAGTTAGGATGTATTCATTACAATGTCTATAGATGTAACTGTGTCTGTATATGTAACTGACCATGATTGAATGAGGGGGATTGAATATTAAAGATGCAGAAAAAAAGTGAGTTCACAGCGTTCAGAATTGTTAGTGTGTAACAAAAACACAAGCATTTTTGGCTGAAGCCAAGGAAGCCAAATTTGGGTTCATGGTTGTAACTTCTGCCGTTGCATTATTAACCTCAGCAAACCTGTCATCCTCTCCTAAATGTAAAAATAATTGCTGAATTTGCCACATTATTAAAAATTATGCTTATGTGGAAAGTTAGTATCGCTAATTCATTCATCAGGACGCTGTTAATTAATGTTCTAGTGACTGGGAGGGTGGGGGATTCACAGAAATTTAAATTCAAATTTACTTAGTTTCTTTGGTATACTTTCTATTTTCTGTTTTACCTTCTGTGGGTATACAGCTTGGCAAAATCTCTCAAATGTTATGCAGTGTTCCCTAGACCACCATCAAATTTGAACTCCCTCTCTTTTATTATGATTGCCGAGGAGCATTAATGTAGACATTCCAGTTCATTTTCATATGCTTGCCAAACATGTACTGATTTTTGCTCCAACACCACCCTATCTTGGCTTAGTGCTCATGCAAAAATAATATACACAAATGTAGTGTGAGCGTGTTTAATGAAATGTTTAAAATTTAATGTTTTTGCTTGAACATCTGCACTTTTTCACTCTCATTGTATTCCTACTCCACAGATTTGTGGGGCAGATAAATATTTTTTAATCCTCAAAGCACAAGAGCTAGCAGTTACATATTTGTGGTTAGACCATGGTTAGATCCTCCTCAATTAAACCATTGTTTAACAAAACCATTGTGCATATACTTTCCTACTGATCCATTATGGTCCAGACATGCAGTTATTATAGAGGAGCAGTACATGTTTCTGGTAGACTATTGAGGTTTTACATAAAATGCATTAAAAAAAGGTCATAGTTTCAAATGTATCAGATACATATTTGGAGGCAGAAGTAAGAGCCACACAGTGAGCATATGGGATTATAATTAAATATGAGATATTTGCTGTTTCTAACATTTCTTCCTTCCTAACTACATCATGCAATATCCTCAACAATAGTAAACCCATGATGGGATCTGGAAAATGGCTATATTAAAATGGAACAGCTGTCTTGGACACAATCCCAGGGCTGAGACAGCTTTATAAATTATAGAAGCTTTGGATTCTTAATTTAGGATGTCATGTGAAGCCTTGAATGTATCATAGTGTTGGAACACATTTTATTGAAATAAGCATTTTCTGAACTATGAGAAACACCAGCCTACTCATTTTCTAACCCCAACTGTATTACTCTAATGGAACTAATCACAGAATTTACCACACATATTTCAACAAATACAGCCTGTTGGATTGCAATGGGAGGGTATCCATGCACAAATGGATATTGAAGAGAATGAATGAAATATTCATAAGCAGACAGACATTCTATGGAATGTATTTCATAGGACATCATGCAAATACCATAATACCGGTGCTTTATTGCATAAAAACATGCACTGATGGTTTGCTCAGCATTAGAAATCATCTGGAAGGGAATATCCAACCTAAATTAACCCCGAGAGAGGATACTTCTTAGGAAACCCAGAACTGTCCTAGCGGTACAATAAATGCTTATTATTTGCATCTTATTGATGTGTTTATTTAAATTAGTTTTCATTTTATATTTTAGCATAATAGGAATCAGGGTCTGTTATACCACTGCAATTTATTGTTAAGCTGCTAACAGCAATTTAGTGATATATGCAAATGTAATAATAAACCCATCATATAAAACAGCTGAGGATGTTAGAAATTTGTTAGAAATGCATAAATGTACGTGTACAGAACAGGTATTATTTTCTACCAAGTTTGAAACAAGAAGATCCTTTCTCCAGGTATTTTATACAGTGCTTGCTATGTTTAAAATCCGATGCTGTCAATACCCTTATAGTTGGTAAGTCTACCTCTCAATATGGTAATCTGCTCTTGCCATTGATAAAATGTCAAGTATAATCCCAATCACCATGTAATTGCTTCCTGCTCAACTATAATCGGGTGAGACAGAATGGTGAGGTCAGTAGACGAATAATCCGAGACCCAGGCTAATGCACTGGGGCCTGGGTTTCAATGGAAATTAGTGATACATCCTGAAACTCAGATCTAATCTCAGTAGGGTGCCATGTAACTTCCACAATTTAATAAAATCCAATTTGGTTCACTTTAGGGTAGAAAGTCTACTATCCTTACCTGGTCTGGCCGACATGTAACTCCAGGTCAATAGCAATGTGGTTGATTCTTGGACAATTGGGAATGGCTAATAAAGGCTGGTCGTATTAGCACTGTCCATATACCAGGAAAAAGTAACAAAAGGCAAAGGGAACGAGGAAGAATTAATACAAATTCCTGGAATGAATAGCTACTGCTGAAAAATGGAGTCTTGGTCAATAGATCTGATCTGGATAAAGCCATAGAGATGTACAGCATGGAAACAGACCCTGCGATCCAACCTGTCCATGTCGACCAGATATTCCAACCCTATCTAGTCCCACCTGCCAGCACCCGGCCCATATCCCTCCAAACCCTTCCTATTCATATAACCATCCAAATGCCTTTTAAATGTTGCAACTGTACCAGCCTCCACCACTTCCTCTAGCAACTCATTCTACAAACAGTACCACCCTCTGCGTGAAAAATTTGCCCCTTAGGTCTCTTTTATATCATTCCCCTCTCACCCTAAACCTATGCCTTCTAGTTCTGGACTCCCCCACCCCAGGGAAAAGACTTTGTCTATTTATCCTATCCATCCCCCTCATAATTTTGTAAATCTCTATAAGGTCACCCCTCAGCTTCTGACCCTCCAGGGAAAACAGTCCCAGCCTGTTCAGCCTCTCCCTATAGCTCAAATCCTCCAACCCTAGCAAAACCCTTGTAAATCTTTTATGAACCCTTTCAAGTTTCACAACATCATTCTGATAGGAAGGAGACCAGAATTGCACACAATATTCCAACAGTGGCCTAACCAATATCCTGTACAGCCGCAACATGACCTCCCAACTCCTTTACTCAAAACTCTGACCAATAAAGGAAAGCATACCAAACGCCTCCTTCACTATCCTATCTACCTGCGACTCCACTTTCAAGGAGCTATGAACCTGTACTCCAAGGTCTCTTTGTTCAGCAACACTCCCTGGGACCTTACCATTAAGTGTATAAGTCCTGCTAAGATTTGCTTTCCCAAAATGCAGCACCTCGCATTTATCTGAATTAAACTCCATCTGCCACTTCTCAGCCCATTGGCCCACCTGGTCCAAATCCTGTTGTAATCTGAGGTCACCCTCTTCGCTGTCCACTACACCTCCAATTTTGGTGTCATCTGCAAACTTACTAACTGTACCTCTTATGCTCGCATCCAAATCATTTATGTAAATGACAAAAAGTAGAGGGCCCAGCACCGATCCTTGTGGCACTCCACTGGTCACAGGCCTCCAGTCTGAAAAACAACCCTCCACCACCACCCTCGGTCTTCTACCTTTGAGCCAGTTCTGTATCCAAATGGCTACTTCTCCCTGTATTCCATGAGATCTAACCTTGCTAATCAGTCTCCCATGAGGAACCTTGTCGAACGCCTTACTGAAGTCCATATAGATCACATCTACTGCTATGCCCTCATCAATCTTCTTTGTTACTTCTTCAAAAAACTCAATCAAGTTTGTGAGACATGATTTCCCACGCACAAAGCCATGTTGACTATCTCGAATCAGTCCTTGTCTTTCCAAATACATGTGCATCCTGTCCCTCAGGATTCGCTCCAACAACCTGCCCACCACCGAGGTCAGGCTCACCGGTCTATAGTTCCCTGGCTTGTTCTTACCGCCCTTCTTAAACAGTGGCACCACGTTTGCCAATCTCCAGTCTTCTGGCACCTCACCTGTGACTATCGATGTTACAAATATCTCAGCAAGAGGCCCAGCAATCACTTCTCTAGCTTCCCACAGAGTTCTCAGGTACACCTGATCAGATCCTGTGGATTTATCCACCTTTAACCATTTCAAGACATCCAGCACTTCCTCCTCTGTAATCTGGACATTTTGCAAGATGTCACCATTTATTTCCCTACAGTCAATATCTTCCATATCCTTTTCCACAGTAAATACTGATGCAAAATATTCATTTAGTATCTCCTCCATTTTCTGTGGCTCCACACAAAGGCCGCCTTGCTGATCTTTGAGGAGGCCTATTCTCTCCCTAGTTACCCTTTTGTGGATGTGGTGCTCTCCACCATTATTGCCCTCCTGAAACTCACTGTCAAAGACCACACAAAAGAAATGTTCACTTATACCATGTCTCAGCAGAGTGCAGACTGACTTTGCAATGTTAGCAGATAACACTTTCAGAAGAGGAGGAGACATTTTTAAAAAAATCTGAGATCAATTCCTATTTTGACACATGCTCAACACCATATCACCAGCTCAACAGCAGAAGTCCTTGACTTTCATCCATCAAAAATAGTGGACAGCAAAATCTACCAAATCTACACAGAGCAGAAACAGTGGGATTGCCATCCTCATTTGTGGAAGAAGGGATGGTCTAAAGTATAATCATGGGCAGGAGTCCCATACCATGGAATACAACAGATTAATCTGCCTAAGATCAGCAGTAGGAGGTAACATATTACCCCCCTTGGCATCTCAGGTTATCATCAAATGGATTTCCAAAAGGTATCATAATAAAAAGTCCTCCCACTATTAAAGACAGTAGCAGTATATAACTTGTGTAGTAATTGCAATGAGGTCAGCCAGCTGGACCTCATAGAATATGAGTTCACTGAAATGGAACTGTTAATCGGGTCCAATCAGGGAGCCCTGACTGACAGATAAAAAGGGTGAGTGCCAGAGATACTGACACTCTGGTGCCTGACTCTGTATGAGGCAGTACTATAGTCAAGGACTGTTCATGTGTAAATAAAGGTTGACTTGGTGATGGGACACTGACCTATGTACAGATATTTTAGCCGGTACCCAGGCATTATGGTTATCCTCTTATAGTGGCCAAAATGCTCTGATTTATATCAGCATTGCTCAGCAAATCTAAACTTAACCAGTCACAATCTTCTGATTTGTTTAGTAATTTTCAGGCATATTGTTTGCTGTTTATTTACTCCAAAACAATTATATGTTTGCAAATTAACTAATTATTTAAGTCAAGATGAGGTTTAACTGAGGGTCAGACAAATTCCAGAAGAGCAGAATATTACACTTAGAATCATAGAATCCCTACTGTGCAAATAGACACCATTCAAGAGAGTGGGTCTGCACTGACCCTCCAAACAGCATCCCACACAGACCTACCACCCCTCCACTTGCCTATGCTATCCCTGTAATACTACATTTCCCATGGCTAATCCACCTAGTTTACATATCCCTGCACACTTCGGGGCTATTTAGCTTGGCCACCTTATCTGCACAGCTTTGGACTGTGGGTGGAACCTGGAGCACCCAGAGGAAAACCATGCAGACATGGGGAGAGCATGTGAACTCCATGATGTGGAGGTGCCGGTGTTGGATTAGGGTGGACAAAGTTAAAAATCACACAATACCAGGTTATGGTCCAATAGGTTTCTTTGAACGTTCAAGCTTTAAGAGCGCTGCTCCACCATCAGGCAGCTAGTGGGGCAGGATCATAGGACACAGAATTTATAGTAAACGATCAAAGTGTCATACAACTAATGTGATGTATTATGAGATTTGTTCAATAAATCGCATCAGTTGTATGGCACTTTGATCTTTTACTATAAATTCTGTGTCCTATGATCCTGCTGCACTAGCTACCTGATGAAGGAGCAGTGCTCTGAAAGCTTCTATGTTCAAATAAATCTGTTGGACTTTAACCTGGTGTTGTGTGATTTTTAACTATATAAACTCCACACAGCCAGTCACCCAAGACTGGAATCAAACCTGGGTCCCTGGCGCTATGAGATAGTATTGCTAGCCACCGTACTACCGTGATGCCCATTGTTATTCATAAAGTAGAGAAAATCAAAATCTTCTCCATTCATTCTTGACAGGGCTGCTCATTGATGGTTTGTTGCTTGGAGATATCTATTTTTAATCAATTGTTCAGACATGTAATGACACACTTTTGGAGCAGGAAGGAGAAAGTGAGTACTGCAGATGCTAGAGATCAGAGTCGAAAGTATGATGCTGGAAAAGCACAGCAGGTCAGGCAGCATCTTAGGAGCAGGAGAATCGATGTTATGGGCATAAGCCTTTCATGAGGATTCTCATTCTCCTCAGATGTGCTGTGCTTCTCCAGCACCACACTCACGGCACTTCTGTAGCAGCTGGTTCTTGAACCTAGGCTTTCAGACCTGGAGGAGGGATACTACCACTGCACCGAAAGAACCCTCGACATTGTTGCTTATATCCAGAAATGAGATGCATCAGAACATTGAGAGCAGAGCCTCATTATTCTTTACATTAAAGTCAACCGGTTCTCCACTTTTAGCACTTGGTGACCAGCCAAAATGTACTGCCGACTGATATCCATTATTTAAAATCCACCCACGTATTTCACTACTTGCTATGTGAAATATCAAAAGATCCACAATGATAATTAAGATTGAGTCTGTTTTCTATTGCTCATCATGCATCCTGTGGTACCTCGTAACTCAACTAGCACGCACTGTGTCACAATACATTGCTAACAAAGAAACAGTGAACCATTTCATTAAATAATCAGATTACTGTAACAAGTAAAGATTTTCATTTTGCTTTACCCAATTTATTTACGTGACAGTGTAATTGGTTTCAATGCAAATCATTTAAAATAAAAATATACTGCTAAATCACAAAGGACTTGGAATTCTTCTCTGTTGGGTGGTGCAATCAGATTGGTTAGTGTATGCAATGAAACTGAATATGAGGCAGGACCCTATGCTGGGGCCTCAACTTTGCACATCAATAACCTCGATGAGGCATGGCAGCTAAATTTGCAGGTGACACAGGAAAGTATATTGTGAAGAAGATAGAAGGATATAGACAGAATAAGTTAGTGGTCAAAAAACCTGGTATATGGATTATACTGTGTGAATAAAGGGAAGTTGTTCATTGTGGCAAGGTGCAAGACAAACAGTCACTGCTACAGCACCTGCTTAAGAAAGCTAATGAGAAGCTATCCTTTATTGCAAGAGGAATTAAACATAAAAATAAGAATGTTATGCTTGAGTTATGCGGGGCATTGGTGAGATTGTTTCTTGAATACCGTGTGCAGTTTTGATCTCTTTATTTATGAAGGAATGTCAATGAAAGATTTACAAGGATGTTGCCAAGGTTGCAGTGTTTGAGCTATAGAGAGAGGCTGAGGCTATTTTCCTTGGCATGTCGGAGGCTGAGGGGTGACCTTACAGGAGTTTATAAAATCATGAGGGGAACAGATAAGGTGAATAGCCAAGGTCTTTTCCTTGTGATGAGGGAGTCCAAACTAGAGGGCATAGGTTTAAGGTGAGAGGGGAAAGATGTAAATGGGACCTAAGGGGCAACTTTTTCACACAGAAAGTGGTGCATGTATGGAATGAGCTGCAGAGGAAGTGGTGGAGGCTGGTACAATTACATTTAAAAGGCATCTGGAAGGGTATACGAAGAGGAAGGATTTAGAGGGATATATGTCAAATGCTGGAAAATGAGACTAGATTTATTTGGGATATCTGGTCAGCATGGATGAGTTGGACCGAAGAGTCTGTTTCCGTGCTGTACATTTCTATGACACTAGGTTGCAGGCGGTTCAGAGGAGATTTACTCAATTGATACTTGGAATGACTGGGTAGTCAATGGGGATAGGTTGGACAGAATGAGTTTATTTCCACTGCAGTTTGGAAGAGTGAGGGTGATTTAAAGTTCATCAGATACTGAATGGTTTTGAAAAAATGAACATGGAAATGATGTTCCCTTTTGTGTTTCTGTTCACAACTTGGATCCACTGCTTTAAAATCAGGGGTTGGCTTTTTAGGATAGAGATGAGGGAATTCTTTTCTCTCTGAGGTTATAAAGCAATGGAAGCGGCGTCATTGAATATTTTTAAGGTGGATAAATTCTTGTTAGACAAAAGAATCAAGGGTTATCAGAGGTAGTTGGGAATGAGGAATTCAAAACACAAACAGATCAGCCATGGACCTTTTGAATGATGATGGAGTTGTCTCAAGTGGCCATATGGCTTACCTCTGTGTTTATTTCATATGTATCTACTTTCAGCCACTTTCCTAGATATATGTCTACTCCAAGGCTCAAGGTAATAATGAGCTATGAATACCTCAGTATCTAAATATGTGCAAATTTTATGGAGATAGAAAGCAAATAATACCGTCCTTTGTCAATATTGATGAACCTATTTACAGGATTATATATTAAAACTATGTAAATTTGTTCTAATTTCCCAGAGACCTGCAGCAGAAATTTGGCAAGCCTTCACAGTCGAACAGTCCTCCTTGAGGTTACTTAACAGTTACAGAGGAATTGGATGTGAGCCCAAAAGGCTGGACTTCAGAGGACTCCTTAAACCTTTAAATGACAACAGTTCTGAGCTCCAGGCAAGAAGCCTGCTGGTTTTATACCATTTACGTAGATCAGATTAAATAGAGAATCTAAACTGTCTCTGTCAAATTCTATAATAGAGTAAGGCTACATTAGGAAGCATCTTGATCCATTCAAACAGCAACTAGAAACTATTACCACATGAAGCATGTAAGGAATCTCTGTGATCATAAAATGTTGCAGGCCTGACAGGTGCCAAAGGTACCTCTAACAGGAAATAAACCCAAATTATTACTTCAAAGTAAACCAAAAAAAGTAGCACAGATACTTGGGGATATGAGTAGGAATTGATGAAAGAGAAATCTGAAACAAATATCAGGAGGAACTGCCAGTCAGGCTCGCTACTGGAGTTGATCAAGGCACATTGAGATGCACTAAGAGGACTTAAAACACAAGGAGACACAATCTTTGATTATCTAAGTGCCTGACAATTGAGAAGTAGATTCATTCATTACTTAAAATTTTGCAATAATCAGCTCTTCAGTTAAGTTAAAAATACTGCGTCTATGTGGTCAATTATGTATTTGTAGATTGAAATAAGGAAAAGCAATTTATTGTTGGTCCTTGGTCTTGTATTTGTATAGATGGAATTTCCCACATCTCATTCCTTGTGAAATAGGATTGCTCCTCCACTGAACTGAGAATTCAATTATTGGATTCTATTCCTTGGAATGGAAGGTTACTGTTCCATGCTTCTAGCGAAACATAGCCTTGGCATTTAAATGATCCTGCCTCCAGGATTTGCAATGAAGTCACTAGCTGACCAAAGCAGCATGCAAAGGTCAGGCTACACCATTCCTGTCCTCTTACAGACGGCACAGAGATTTTAGATCTAAAGTCTAAAATAAGATTTGAAACTACAATGACATCTTCCCTCAGTAACTGGTTATAATGTGGAGCTTGCTGTCACACATCTTCCATTCCAGAAAACCTGGTGGTGAATGATAGCATTGCAATCAGTCTTTACAGGATTTAATTACAGAGCTATGCTTTATAAACGCATGGTTTCTAAGTAGTTTCAGTCTTCTGCTGCATGTGGGAATAGGAGTGAATCTCCAGTTAATGACCACCTCATGCAATTAACACCTTGGAGTGGTTGACATGATAACACTGGTGTATTTAAGGTGAAACTATAACAGTCCATTTGGGAGAAAAGGCGGGAAGGATATCCTGATCAGGTTAGATGAAGCAGGAGGGGTGCTGGCTTGCATCGCACATGGACCCCAGTATGGACCATCGGGCCTTCTGCACATTCTATGTAATTATATGTGAATAAAATCATTACAGATTTTACAATAACATTTTCAGCTTCAGGTTTTTTTGCATTATCTGAAAGGCTTGGCAAACAGTTGGGACTTGAATTCCAACTGACTTATTTAGCAAATGATAATACATATTAAGAAATTGTGTTCTGTCCTTACTGTTCCAACAAACAGTGAATGATAAACCTATGAAGGTAGCTTCTTTGATAGTTAGAAAAGCAACTTGCCTGTCATTCATCAAGAACATATTGCTCCTGAAAGGTTGGTTAAAAGATTTCAGGGTATAAACTGTAATACCAATTCAGCAACAGAAAGTGTTATAACTAATGTGCACACCTTTTTATATCTCCTGCATGGTCTATCACATTTTTAAAGACTGTTTTAGAAATTAAATACCAGTTACCAGAACAGAAGTCAGGCAAATCTAAAACTATGTAATGCCCTAACCCTACTGCTATCTTTTTCATTCTTGGTTGAGACCATCTATTCAACTGTCTTTACCGCATCTATTTCTCTTGCTCATCAAGTCAAGGTTCTTCAAGGGCATCCCACACCATCCTAGCCCTGAGTTCGTGATGCCCCGCTCAAATTGCTCCACGGCTCTTTTCCCATCTTGTATTGTCCTCCAGCCTTCCAACAGACCAAGGATTCTGGATGTACCCAAATCTGCCCTCTTGTTCTTCAGCAGTCAAGCTTTAAACTCTGATATTTATGTTTGTATAGCTGCTTAGCTGCTTTAAGACACTCCTTAAAACCAACTTAATTGACCAAACCTTTAGCCATCCATCCAACCTCTTGTTAACATCAATCTCATTTTTTCCTCATTCAAGAGTGAGGGAATAAAGTACCAGTTCGGAGCAGCATTTGTTCAGTGGGAAGTGGATAGGTGCAACGTGGTCAGAGATGTCATTACACACGTCCAGAGCAGGTGAGACTGGAACTCAGATTTCCTAGTCCAGAGGCAGGGACACTACCACTGCACCTCAAGAGGTCCAGATTAGCTCTTGTTAATTGCAGTGATATTGCTAATGTGATTCTAAGGGCAAATAGAATCCAACAGAACTGTAACTTGCAGAAAACTAGTTGAATTCTGTGGAGGTTGATTTAAACCAAACAGGTAACCATGGCCTGACACTGAGAAACCCTTACATGGTTAACAAATGAAAGATAATTTGGGAATTCACTAACCAATTAACAGCTATGATGGACTCAAATAATTAATCAGCCTCCTTAAGAAGGCTATGCATGAACATTTTCACAAACTGTATCCTGGATGTAAACCTCTGAAGAGGTCCATGCACAAGACAGGAGAGATGTATGGATGGGAGAGTCCCGGTGAAACAATCAGGAAACTCTCAGGCAAGGGTCACTCCTAAATGACTTACAGTCATCTCTGGTCAACCATGTTAAGGGCTAAGTGTATGATTTAACTGAAAGCATGTTTAACATTCTCAATAAAGATGTTTCTTTTGTGTGAAATTACGTCAATTTTAATTCTTGGTCTCCAGACCTAAGAAAGAAGTAAAATTACTCATGTTCATCTATGAGACACATTTAGCTATGTTTCTCTATGTTCAAAATCTGATGCAGATGAATCGTATAGTTGGGGATGGTCACTGACTGTTCAGGATATGTTTGTGTCTTTTGAAGGATGCCAGGTGGGACCCAGACAGATAAAATCAAAATTGTGTCATACAATTTCTTAAATGGCATCCTCCACATTCTTGGTGACACATGTATATTGATAGAATAGCAGTGAAATGTCATAAAATGACAGATGCTATTTCTGCACAGGGGAAATAAACACAGCTGGGACTACAGTCTATTACTTCAATTACCAAAACAATAAGGAAGATCAATTGAATTTAAATTGCATCCATCATTCCATGTTTTGTTCCCATTAACATCCTGTGCAGCTATATGGAGACAGATTCATCAGCCGATCTGTAAACAATATTAGAACTAAAATGCCGTAATAAGTCACAGAAGCAGATGCAATCGTTCAAGTCGCACATAAATAATATAGTTAGGATTTTAGTTTGATGAGTAAAGGACAGCAATGCTTCTAATTTGCAATACTGATGTCTCAAAACAGAAATTTAAAATTAATCATGCCATTTTATAATAAATTATTGGCCAGATTATTTTGTACATGTATGGAGTTGAGCTTTATCGTGTAGCAGTTAATTGACCAAGCACGAATACAACAACCGTAGTATTTTTAAAAAGATGCCCTGGAAACCTGAAGCTAAACACAAAAAAAAAGGAGTCTGTGAACACCTTGTAAGTATTAATTTATTATTATGGGAGTATATGGTATGTCAGGATAAATAGATCAAGGTGGGGAATAGCTGGACCACTGTATACAGATTATTGAAGATTTTGCATTTTGAACTCTTTGAGGCCCTGGGAAAGTTCTGGTCAATCTTTGATTTCTTTGATGGCCAACAAAGCCATTCTGAGGTATGATTTGCACAGTTGTAGAAAAGGGTCCCATTATATTCTTGCCATTTAGATATACTGTTTAGGGTTGTACCTTCCACAATGCAGTCTATATTCGCAGCGGAGAGGAACTGAGCATTAATTCTGCTCTGGAGTGCCTCAGCGTTTTTCACATGATTAAATAGCTCTCTGTTCACATATGAAAGCCTGAGTTATGGCCAGGCAGAAGTTCGAAGTCCCTGTTGTTACCTTGTCATAGTGCCATTTTTAAAGGGCACTCTTTCCCTGTAAGCCAGAAGCATTGCCCAGAGCTTGGGAGTGGAGCTAAGCATTCTGACCTTTCATCCCACCCAAGTCAGCCTGCCTACCTTCCTTGGACAGGTGTAGACCTTTGACAAGCCTCCTTGACCAGTGTTCATCACACACCAACATCCCTCTCTTGGTCATCCCCTATGCCCATGCAACTCAGATTACCATCTTCTGGTTCTAAACATGGCAAGGCTGAAACAAATATCTCCCAATGAGGGCAATGTCATCCCATTTGCCCCCCTCCCCACCCCACCTCAGTTGAAGTAAAACGCTTAGAGACACAGTATAGTTTTACCTCCTTCATCTTTACTCTTGGCCCTGGGGGGAGAGAGAACGATCGCCCATGTGCACAGAGACATGATTTCACAGTTTTCTCTAGAACAGCATTTTTTCTATGAACTACATAGTAATTTTACAGGAAGAAGCATCCAGATATGGGAACATACATATTAATTGCGTGACTGTTACAATCAACGAGTATCAACAGTAAAAACTAAGCTATCTGCTGTTACACAATGAATGTTCTTAACCTCGTTAACTGGCTTCACATAATTAATACTTTTCACCTTATTAACTGACCTTGCACACTGAATGCTTCCAATATTGTTTAGTGGCTGTACATAATGACTGTTTTTCCACCTTATTAACTCATTACCCTTGCCTCCAGCACCCCTTTGTTATCTGATCTGAGTCATGGTCAGCTGAATCTCCAGTTTCACAAAACTCAGAACTTAACTCTTTTCCTACTTGCTCATACCCGTACACATTCTCAGTCCCTCTTTTTATCATTTCATGATAACCACCGAGATGGCACTACCAGTTTTCATAAGACTCTGACAGCCAGTATTTAAGCAAATTATTGACACACAGCATGCAATGATTATAATTACTCGTCCGTTACAGTAATTAGAGTTTGAAGAATCCTCCCATGTGGAAAAAAATTCACTAGTAAAATTCTTAAATCCACAGTCCTCAGTGACCACTCCATGCCCTCCAAATCGAGTGGAAAAGAGCCAGTTCTCCAAAACTCTCCTTCAGTAAATTTAAACCTGAAAACAAAACCCAGTCTGTCCTTGCACACCACCCTACAGAGAAATCTGAATTCTTGGATAAGAGCAGTTAAATACTTAACAAAACTAATGAGACTTCCATCCTTCCGGAGATGTTTCAGATGGGGGATACCAGCGCATCTGAGTGTGCAGTGCAGCAGCTGCAGCTGCAGGCTCGGTGAATGCAGCATTCTGTGCTGCTTCTGCTCCTGCTCTGCTGTTAAATTAGATTAGATTAGATTACTTACAGTGTGGAAACAGGCCCTTCGGCCCAACAAGTTCACACCGACCCGCCGAAGCGCAACCCACCCAGACCCATTTCCCTACATCTACCCCTTCACCTAACACTACGGGCAATTTAACTTGGCCAATTCACCTAACCTGCACATTTTTGGACTGTGGGAGGAAACCGGAGCACCCAGAGGAAACCCACGCAGACACGGGGAGAACGTGCAAACTCCACACAGAGAGTCGCCTGAGGCGGGAATTGAACCCGGGTCTCTGGCGCTGTGAGGCAGCAGTGCTAACCACTGTGCCGCCCATGAATGTAACAAAGCCAACTGGCTGTTGTGATGTTAGCTTGATCAGTGACCTTCATATACCTTAAATGATCGAAAAGCAAGGTTTAATGTCTGTAGGAAGGCCACTGACAAAAAACAAACTGACCTTCTCTTCACTGTTGTTAGCTTCTTCACTTCTCATGCTCATGACTGGGGAGCTGATTGAATCCATTGGATCAAGTTGTGGAGGGGTCGTCCGTTGTCCGAATTTCAAACAAATCAGGGGCTCAAGGCACTCAATCAATTTGTTTTAAGGTTACAAGTTTGATTATTTTTATTAAGGACATAATGTTATACAGTTTCCATGGAAAAACAAAATCTGCCCCATTACACAGCCCACAAAGCACATTGAGTTGAGATCCTGATTCAAATAAGGCAAAACAGTTTCTTAGAAGGATTTTCTGAACCAATATTTTAACAAACCAAAACTTTTAAACATCAAACACTCTCAGCGTGGCACAATTTACATTGAAACTTTCCTCCTTCAACCCAAGTATTATACAACTTAACTTCAGCGTTTCTCATTTTTGTTTTGCATCCTCTCACTAAGATTACACCTACAAAAAGAGAAAGCCCTGGCAGTGGACCACATGGTGCTGTAGTCCAAGCCACTCTCTTCCCCCAGAACAAAGACTCACAGAGCCTCAAGTTTCACTTCTAGAGGACTTTAACCCCTTTCTTACTTTACTCCTCACGGGGACTCAAACCCCTCTTAAACGCAGAGAACCCGAATCCCACTTAAACGCAGAAAGCTCAAAACCCAATTAAACACAGAAAACTCAAATCCCAATTAACACAGAAAACTAGAATCCTAATTAAACACAGAGCTTGAACCTCATCTCATTCACAGAGAGCTCAAAGCTCATTTAAATACAGAAAGCTTGAACCTGAAACACAGAAGGCTCGAAGCTCAGCACAGTGCGGAGGACTTGGACCTTAAAACAACCCACCCAGTAGACTCGAATCTCAGTATCGCGCAGAGGACTGGAACCTCAATCACATCCCTCCTCAGGGGACTCAAAGCCCAGTACCGCACAGAGGACTCGAACCTCAATGACACACCCCCATCCTCTAGTACCATGCAGAGGACTTGAACCTCAATCACACCCCCCTCCCCACAAGGCAGCGCAGAGGACTCGAGCCTCTACCTGCCAGCATGCTTGCAAAACTGTGTCTCTTGACTGAACTAATGACCATTCAAGTAATCTGTACAATGGGGGTGATTGAGCGAGGGAACCATCTCCAGCACACAGGAATATTGAGAGGGACCAAGGTTCAAAATATTACCTTGTGGGCCCATCCGTCTCAAGACACCAATGTTCTGGGTGGCCATTGACACCGTCCGATCGTAACTGTCCATTTGGATCCTGCCGACTGCGCCAATATTGTTGTCCCATTTCCTCCCATCAGTCGAAGTAAAGCACTCAGAGACACAGTATATTTTTACCTCCTTCATCTTTATTCCGGGTCCTGGAAGGAGAGAGAACAACCGCCCATGAGTTCATGGCCTTCTCTGGAACAGCAGTTTCTCAATGAACGATATAGTCATTTTACAGGGAGGCGCATTCAGATAAGGCAACATAGATATTAATTGGGTGGCCGTTACAATCAACAATTATCAATAACAGAGACCATGCCCTTTACTGTTATACAATGGATGTTCTTAACCTTGTTAATAGGATTCATACAATGGATACTTTTCCCCTTGTTGGCTGATCTTGCGTACTGAATGCTTCCAATATTGTTAAATGGCTCTACATAATGACTGCTTTTCCACCTTGTTAACCCATTACCCTTGCTTCCAGCACCCCATTGTTAACTGTAAGTTATTCTCTGATCTGAGTCATGCTCAACCGAACCTCTTGTTTCACAAAACTCAGAACTTAACTCTTTCCCTGCCTGTTTATACCCTATACATATTCTCAGCAAGACTGCGGAGTTTCACTCAGAACTTCAGCAAATCCAGTCCTTTGTCTGCTATATTGGAAACCAAAAGGGACACATTTCTCTTTTGCAAAGAAATTAATTGATAATGGGAGCTTAATTTGGGTGAACTGGCCTTTTAATAGCAATGCATATGATGCAAAGACATTGTAAAAGGGCTTCCTAACACTTGTTGTTAAAGGTCTGAGAATTTAATGAGAAACTTTCATCCCAGAAACGTGGTCTTTGGTTTCTTGTAAGATTAAGCTCCCATCCCAGATGCAACTCAATATTTCACGCTAGAATGATATTTTATTAATGTTTTTGTTTTTAATTCTCGTGTCTGATCATTGTGTCTTGGTGCAAACAGAGTGCTGGGAATACTCAGCAGGTCTTGTGACATCTGCAGAGAGAGAAAGATGTCACTATTTCTAACTGATGAGCCTTCATCAGCATTATACCTCAGTGTCTTGTTTATGTGGATGCCTAAATCTTTTAGTGAAACCTTAGAGCATGGATTCCATGGCAGTTTGAGAAACAGAGGCAATTTCTGCCTGATATGCTGGCCAATGTTAATCACTAGGCAAAGTTGAGGACTGCAGATGCTGGAAATCAGAGTCGAGATTAGAGTGGTGCTAGAAAAGCACAGCAGGTCAGGCAGCATCTGAGGAGCAGGAAAATTGACATTTCGGGCTAAAGCCCTTCATCAGGAATTAAGGCAGGGAGCCTCCAAGGTGGAGAAATAAATAGGAGGGGGGGGGGGGGTAGGGCTGGGGAGAAGTTAACAAAGAGTACAATAGGTGGATGGGAGTACGGATCAAGGTGATAGGTCAGAGGAGGGTAGGGGAAGATAGCAAAGATGCCCTGGGGTTGAAGTGTTCTGAGACGGAAGATGAGGCGTTCTTCCTCCAGGCGTCGGCTGGTGAGGGAGTGGTGGTGGAGGAGGCCCAGGACCTGCATGTCCTTGGCAGAGTGGGAGGGGAGGGTTGAAATGTTGGGCCGCAGGGCGGTGTGGTTGATTGGTGCAGGTGTCCTGGGGATGTTCCCGAAGATGCTCTGCGTGAAGGTGTCCAGTCTCCCCAATGTAGAGGAGACCGCATCAGGTGTAACAGCTACAATAAATGACATTGGTGGATGTGCAGGTGAAACTTTGATGGATGTGGAAGGCTCCTTTGGGGCTTTGGATGGAGGTGAGGGGGGAGGTGTGGGCGCAGGTTTTGCAATTCCTGCAGTGGCAGGGGAAGGTGCCAGGAAGGGAGGGTGGGTTGTTGGGGGGTGTGGACCTGACTAGGTCAATAATATTGTACAGAGCATAAATACATTTGGGCATCTGACATTGTGATAGTTGCTATCTAAATGCAAACTTTTTTTATCGTCCTCTCCATGGATACTGTCTGCTGACCTATTGAGCATTTTCAGCACTTTCTGTTCAAACACAGGGTTTCAGTGACCTCCACACCTGGGAAAATAGTTACTTATTTGGAAGATGTTGTTTCTTGAGCTGCCTTCAAAAGCATAACTTCCTGCTGCAGCAGGGATTCCAATCAGAAATAAATTGGAAATACTCTCAATTTGTTTAACAAAAAGTAGCCTAATTATCCTCTTAGCACTCATTATTATTGAGCTCACGGATGATCAAACATGGTATTACAACAGTAAGAAAACCTTATTCAAATATTATGAGACAAAAGTAATATCAATAGATTGAAAACACTGTTGTCAAATACAAAATGGATGATAAAAAAGGCGAGAGTGATTTCCAATCAAAACCTACTTCCAAGTAGCAAGGTAAATAAAGCGTATGCTACTGGCTCAGTGGTTAGCACTGCTGTCTCACAGTACTAGGGTCCCAGGTTTGATTCTAGCTTCAGGCAACTGCCTGTGTAGAGATTACACATTCTCCCCGTGCCTGTGTGGGTTTCCTCCCACAGTCCAAAGCTGTGCAGGTCAGGTCAATTGGCCATGCTAAATTGCCCATAGTGTTAAGTGCATTAGTCAGAGGGAAATGGGTCTGGGTGGGTTACTCTTCAAAGGGTTGGTGTGGACTTGTTGGACCAAAGGGCCTGTTTCTGCACTGTAGGGAATTTAATCAATGCAATCATAATAATTGAAAATCTTTAACAAGACATCAATATAGCTACTAAATCAATTTAGTTTATATGAGTCGTTAAGACATTGAAATAGTGTGTGGCAACAGGAACAAAGTCGAAAGTATGGTGCTGGAAAAGCACAGGCGGTCAGGCAGCATCCAAGGAGCAAGAGAATTGATGTTTCAAGCATAAGCTCTTCGTCACTATCCCTGATGAAGAATTTATACTCAAAATGTTGACTCTCCTGCTCCTCAGATGCTGCCTGACCTACCTGACCAGCACCATACGTTTTGACTCTGATCTCCAGTCCTCACTTTTGTCCTGTGGCAAGAGGAAAACTAGCAGCTAATTAACATGTTAACCTTAATACAGCAGGAGCACTCTTCCTCTGGGTCAGAATGCCGTAGGCTGTCATCCCATTCCAGAGTTTTGAGTACATTGTCGAGTTTAAGATTTCAGTGCAGGACTGAGGGACTGTTGCACTGTGGAAGGCTTTGCCTTTTGGATGAGATGTTGAACCAACTGCCCTCTTAGTTAGGTGATTATTTTTGCCTTGCATAGAATTAATGGGCTGAAGCAGCTTTTTATATGCTATGGACCTGTATGATTCTATGACTCTATTAAAAACAACCTGGTCAGCAATTCTATTGCTACCTTTTGCTGTTTTCCTATGCATGCGTTTCCTGCACTACATAACTAATCAGAAGTCCAAAACTATTCAATTGACTGAAAAGCTCTTTGGAATGTTCTGAGGATGCAAAAGGCAGTCTATCAATCTAAAGCTTTCCTTTAATCACATATATGATGTTGAATTGAGTAATGCCAATTAAGGTAAGTGAGTTTTTAGGGAATTATTATAGGGAGTTGTTATACAAAGGCAAGGAGAGGAATGTTTGTGGTGTAGCGATAGTCTAACTATCCCTGACCCAGAAGTCCTCCCTGGCCGGGATGCCTATTGTAACATGCCTGAACAGGTTCATTTTAGAGTCTTGTGGTAAAATGGTAATGTCCTTACCTCTGAGCTAGGAGATCCAGATTCAAGTCCCACTACCACTAATGTGTCATTATTGTGTGTGAGTGGGTTTATTAAAAATATCTAAAATTAGAGATGCAAATATTCAAGTTTCCTTAATTAAAGCTGTTGTCAAATTAAGGTTGATATAACTGTTAAAGATTGGATCTGGAGTAATTTACAACTCAGCCTGACATGGGTAGGTGTGAAGTACTGCATTTAAACAATCTAATTATGCATTAGAAAGATCTAACTAATGTGTTACTGTGATGTTAAGAGAGGGGCTTTGACTCCACTTATATGTTCATGCAGTGGAAATTGGAAAAGATAATCCTAGAATTTCATTAATATGCTGAAATGTGACAATTGATCTGGAGAAGGCTGTGACAAAAACCTGCAGGAAGTGTTCTAACTATTCTTGTTTTGGACAAAGAGTGAGTGGTTTTGAACAGATAAATGTCAGGAGTTAGTGAGAAGGAATCTGCCTTCCTGAGGGTGTCAGGATTCGAAAACAATCCAATATATCTCCTATGTATCTCATGTATCAGTATCATGCAGCAGAGAGACTTCCACCTGACAGTAACTATACAATGTGGTGTGGCTGCATGTGCTCTGCAATCCTCTCCAGTGACTGAATATGAAGAAGCAGATTAACAGCATGGTTTGAACTAAATGCTTTTTATATTGGTATTCACTTCAGGATGCCAGCAGTCAGGCAGGGCTGTGTGACCTTTCAATTTCACTCTCCCTTTTTGCTGCATTTGACAGGAGGCTAATGGGTAAATTAGACACTTGTTTTTCTACACCTCCAAGCTCAGGTCTCAGGAACTGCATATTATTGGGTCACAGATGTTGTCAAATGTATGGGGTTTGCTCATCCAAATGATAGTGCAGGTATTCACTGTTGTTTGCAATCGATCGGTATGAAACTCCCTCAAAGAAAAAGCAGACTTACATTAATATAACATCTTTTATGACTACAGAGTATTTTGAAGTGACTTACAGTGAAAGATAAAAATCACACAACACCAGGTTATAGTCCAACAGGTTTAATTGGAAGCACACTAGCTTTTGGAGCGACGCTCCTTCATCAGGTGATTGTGGAGGGCTCGATCGTAACACAGAATTTATAGCAAAAATTTGCAGTGTGATGTAACTGAAATTATACATTGAAGAATTGATTGTCTGTTAAGCCTTTCATCTGTTAGAATACAGTGATGGTTTCACTTCCTTCATGTATAAATCACAAAACCCTTTGTTTTAAAGTTGCATTCTCGGGTTAGCTGTTAACAATGGTGATAGCTAGACAATATGTTGAAGGTGTTAGTCCCCTGTGTTCTCTGTCTATGACCTGATGTTTAGATTGATTCCAATCTAAAAAGTGAGATAACAGAGTATTACATAAATTCATGCAGTTTTTGAGCTCAGAGTTCTACATGAATGTATGTGGTTTTTGAGCAAAGTGCAATGTAACTCTGAAAGTACCAAAAAAATTCACCACACAAAATATATGTGTGCATGTGGGTCTTTGTCTGTCTGTGTGTGTGTCTGTCTGGGGTGGGGGTTGTGAGTGTGAGAAAGTGTGTGTGTGTGTGTGTGTAGTGAGTGCAGAGTGTCTTAATTCTGTGAGGGGGTGCATGTGTGGGAGTATGTGTGTCTATAAGGGTGTGTGTGTGTGTCTGTCTGTGTGTGTGTCTGTGTTTATCTGTGTCCGTGTGTATGTGAGAGTGTGTGTGTGTAGGAATATCTGTGTGTGTGTGTGTGTGTGTAGTGCAATGGTGATCACCTGTAATGTGACATGAACCCAAGATCCTGGTTGAGGCCCTCCCTATGGGTACCGAACTTAGCTATCAGCCTCTGCTCGGCCACTTTCCTCTGCTGCCTGTCCCGAAGTCCACCTTGGAGGATGGTCACCCAAAGGTCCGAGGCTGAATGTCCTGGACCACTGAAGTGTTCCCCAACTGGGAGGGAACCCTCCTGTCTGTTGATTGTTGTGCGGTGCCCATTCATCCGTTGTCGTAGCCTTTGCTCGGTTTCCCCAATGTATGTTTTGAAGAATGGTCACTGTGTAATTCCCCATTAAAGCACAAATGGAACCTTCTATGTAAAGGGCACCTATTCTTACTCTCTCTGCTGGGGTAGGCAGAGAGTATCTGAACTGGAACATTCAGTCACAGATGTTGCTGCCCAAAGACACTCCTGTTCCTTCTCAGGGGACCATCAACTTTCCTGTATCTGTCCTGTGTGTGCAGATGTTTAACCTTGGACTCCTGGGGACACAGTTCAATCCTCAGAGTCTGATGAAGAGTCACGAAGACTCGAAACACGAGGTGGCTCTCTCTCCATTGATGCGCAAAAACAATGACTGCAGATGCTGGAAACCAGATTCTGGAATAGTGATGCTGGAAAAGCACAGCAGTTCAGGCAACATCCTGACCGGCGAAACGTCAATTTTCTGTTCCTCGGATGCTGCCTGAACTGCTGTGCTTTTCCAGCACCACTAATCCAAAATCTCTCTCCATTGATGCTCCCTGACCCGCTGTGATCTCCAGAATTTTTTGTTTTTAGTTCTAAGCCCAGTAGCTTAATTCTCTGTCACCATAACACTTGTCAAATAGACTGTGGTAGAAGCCTGCATATGATCTTGCCAAATGTGGAGATTTTGTGGGGCTCTCATAATCCACATGATCTCGACAGGTTGGTGATCAAATTTCAGTGACGTGTCAAACCACAATGATTGGGACTCCCTTGCTGCTATTGTCTTCTTCTGCCTTTGCAGTGAGTGAAACACATACTCTTAGGACCTCTTGGATTACACTCCTGATAGGCCACACCCTGTGACCTTTCCACCATGGGTGGGTCTACCAGGAGCCAGGGACCATATCAAGATGATAATTCGAGAGCAGCAATGTGATAATGATGAAATAAGCTTTTTAATTGTAATGTGGATTGAGGGGTAAATATCCAGAAGGGCATCATTGTGTAATATAAATATGGCGTTGGGAGTGATTTCTGATACAAGAAGCTGAAGATTAAGGAGTTTAAAAGAGCAGGAATAGAGTGTCATTGCAATGTACTAATATCAAGCAGGCATTGCAGTCACCAATCTTGTACATGGAGCTGGTAAACCTCACACAAAAAGCCAATAAATGACACTAAGTGTGCACATTTACAACTCTGTTAATTCCAGTGTCAGAATCTATCAGCTTAAGGGAGCCAAAGTTGCATCTTCATGAAAGTGAAGATGAATGTAGATGATTGAGGGAGATTACTTGCCTCTATATTGAGTACACTTCATAGACGATTTTCCTTTTGCTGCATTATGAGAGGATTTCTGGAAAGGTAGGACATTAATCCATCCACATCACCAACTCTGTAGGAGCACTTATGAAATGAAAGCATTCACCAGAGCCATTAATAGTCTCACTATGAAGTTGCCTCAGATGATAGAAGAAGGATTTTGTGATGCTTTGTCTCAGTTTAGGGTGCCTAGCAGTACCAACCGCAGTACAAACTGGATCAAAAATCTATAGTCTTCTGCTGTGCTGGAGTGGTGCTAATAGAGTTCGTGGGGATGGGTGGAGAAGTTTCTAATGATACAGTAAGAGGTTAGTTGATGGGTTAGGAGAAAGAACTCATGATCTACAACCAGTGCCAGATGGGTATTTCATGCAAATGACCCTGAAGGAAAAATTGAAGCTGTCCTTGCCTCTGGTTCTTTCCTGAGTGTGTATAGCATGATCAACCAGGATTAAACCTGTAAAACGGATTTAACATGTGGCTCCAAGGTTCAGTATAATATTGAACTAAAAAACCCAATGCCTCAGAATGGATTTGCTACATATTCTCTGTTCAGCCTCAGATAAACTCAAGAGTGGGAGAGTTGGAGTTGAGATTTTCAATGTTTTATACCGATCCTGATCCACCTAGCTTTGACAGTTAACATGCACCTTCAAAGAGAGGTGGAGCAGTATAAAAAAAGCTTAGAGTTTGGATATTTGAAAGCACAGCCCCTAATGATGGTGCCAAAATTCGAAGAAATGAGAGGTCTCAGAGACATCAGGCCTGGAAAGAGTTAACAGAGAATGCCAGAGCCTTGGAGGGATTTGAATACAAGGTCAAGAACTTTAAAATCAAGGCATTGTGCAAAGGTGTGCCGTGGGCATAAGGGTAATAAGTAAATGTGACTTGGTAAGAGTTAGTATTGAGGCAGCGAATTGTTGAATGAAGTGAATCAACGCAGGGTGACATGTGGGAGGCCAGCCGGGGGAGCTTTGGAAAAGTCAAAGTAACAAATTCTCTCATGGGGTCCACCTGTATTTCTGGAATCCAATGGTGTCAGGATGAAAGCAGCATAATACATCCAAACACCTCAATCTGCAATTTTCTAATTATAAGCTGGCAGTATTTGGGTGGAGATATTATAAACTCCACCTAACTTCGCCTGGGGGAATCTAAGGAAAATCAGGGTTGTAGTCAGATAAGTCAATAACAGACTTTATTGAAAATTGCTTTATTTAGGGGAAGGTAAAGGACAACTTATTAGAACATTACAGCCTCCTCTTCCGTGTGATCTAACAGCACAATGATGTTGCTCCTTTTACACATGTTTTGGAGATATTCTTAGAGTAAAGGTATAATTAACCCTTCATTGCATTAGCATGTACTAGCCTGTTCGTTAGATTCTAATCAGCAGCTAAAAGAAACTGTACTGGAAGTGAGCTTAATCGATGTCCTTGTACCTCAGTCATTTCTTTACCAAGGAAAACCATTGTGGGCAGTTGTTTTGCAGGAAATTAGTCCTGACATCATTTCCATGTCACCCCTTTGAAGTGGTCTGCTTTGTAGTTATTTTACTTCAGATTAATGTGATCTCAAGGAACTACACTAGGTGTGCAAATGATTGTTAAAGAGATTCATAGCACGGCATCCAAACAAGCCACAAAGTGAGTCTTATAAGCTGTACCCTTCAATTTATTTCTACAACTAATGTAATAACTGCTTTGAAGAAATGACTGCAGTGACTCTACTCTGTAATTACGTTCCGAATATTAAGAGACCAACAATTATAAGGCTTAGAGTGAGGATTGCCCTTCATTGATCTAAAAGAACCTTAATACGAGATAAATGGTGCAGAATAAAGATCTCTGTCATTAACAAATACAGGACACATCCCTGAGGCTATTTGCTTTGCCTATGGAAATTAATATAAAGAAATATTCTGTCATTAAAGAACAAACAAAACATTTACATGTTAACAACTTTGTTGCTAATTGTACATTAATTGGGTGTTTAATTTTATTAAGATGGTGATTATTAACTGGGGAATTCATGTATTCCTGTATTTAGGACAAACAGAGCACAGAATACATAATAAATGGTAGGACCCTGGGAAGCACAGAGGATCAAAAGTACCTTGGTGTGCATGAACACTGTTGTGTGAAGGGAGCGGGACAGGTGGATAAAGTGGTTAAGAAGGTATATGGTATTCTTGCTTTTTAGGCATAAAGTTTAAGAGCAGTGAGGTGATGAAGGAACTGCATAAAATGTTGGGTAGACTGCAACGACATCATTGTGTATAGTTCTAGAATCCACAATATGGAAGGGATGCGTTAGCACCTGGAGAAGGTGCAGAGGAGATTTACCAGGATTTTGCCTGGGCTGGAGGATTTCAGTCATGAAGAGAGATTTGATAGACTGGGTTTGTTTTCCTTACAGCAGAAGAGATTGAGAGGGGAGATTATTGAGATGTATAAAATTATGAGGGGCATAAACATGGTAGACAGAAAGAAAACTTTCTCCTCGATTGAGGGATCAATGAAAAAAGGGTGCATAGTTAAGGTAAATGGCAGAAGGTTAGAAGGAGATTTGAGGACAACATTTTCACCCAGCAGGTGATGGGAATCTGGAAGTCACTGCCTGTAAGGAGGCAGAAACACTCATAGCATTTAAGAAATATTTAGATGTGCATTTGTGATGCTAAGGTGTACAAGGCTATGAGGAGAAAGTGAGGACTGCAGATGCTGAAGATCAGAGCTGAAAATGTGTTGCTGGAAAAGCGCAGCAGGTCAGGCAGCATCCAAGGAACAGGAGAATCGATGTTTCGGGCATAAGCCCGAAGGGCTTTCCTGAAGAAGGGCTTACGCCTGAAACGTCGATTCTCCTGTTCCTTGGATGCTACCTGACCTGCTGCGCTTTTCCAGCAACACATTTTCAGTACAAGGCTATGAGCCAAGTGCTGGAAAATGGATTAGACTAGTTAGGCATTAGTTTGTTTTTGATTAGCGTGGAGATAAGGGGCTGAAGGGCCTACTTCTGTATTGTTGATCTCTATGATTTTATGATTCAATGACTTAAGAGCCAATTGCGTTTGTTGGAGTTGGAGGTGTTTGCTTATATTCTGTGACTCTGTTAGTTAAAATTCTAACCCTATAAAAATTAGTCTCCAATTCCATCCTGCACTGCCTACCTATACGGAATAGAGCAGCAGAAACTCCTTTGCTGTTTTTGTTTATCGTGTTGAAGTTGCTGATTGCTGCATGAAAGTCAGTCAATTTATTCCAATTGGGCCCAAGGATGAAATTGCAATTGGAGTCAGGCCTATATCTGAAGTATTAGTTCAATGCGTAAATCACTTTGAGTGTAAACTTGGGATGATTTCGTTTTTGGGCCTGACTATATTTTTGTTCGATGTGGCTGCCTCACTTTTGTGGTTATGCCATCATTCTGGTGTCCTTGGAGAGGGAGCATGCTGTGTCGCCTGCTGAATTCAAGGTTTTGTATAACTGGTTGGTGCTGCACGCAATGAAGTATGTTATAGAGTTATAGAGATGTACAGCATGGAAACAGATCCATCGGTCCAACCCGTCCATGCCGACCAGATATCCCAACCCAATCTAGTCCCACCTGCCAGCACCCGGCCCATATCCCTCCAAACCCTTCCTATTCACATACCCATCCAAATACCTTTTAAATGCTGCAATCGTACCAGTCTTCACCACTTCCTCTGGCAGCTCATTCCATACACGGGCCACCCTCTGTGTGAAAAATTTGCCACTTAGGTCTCTTTTATATCTTTCTCATTTCACCCTAAACCTATGTCTTCTAGTTCTGGACTCCCCGACCTCAGGGAAGAGACTTTGCCTATTTACCGTATCCATGCGCCTCATAATTTTGTAAACCTCTATAAGGTTACCCCTCTTCAGTCCAGGGAATGATGTTTTGATTTAACTTGAAATTTCTGCCAATACCTTCTGGATTAGAACAATGGTATATATGTGTTTTTATTTATTGCATCAGGGTGTCCATTTTGGGCCTGCAGCTCAGCAAATTTATTCCAACTGGGCCCCAAGAATGAATTTGGAAAGGAATTCAGGATTGTCTTGAGTGGTGGGTGAGTTATAGAGTCATATACAGCGCAGAAACAGACCCTTCGGTCCAACTTGTCCATGCCGACCAGATACCCAAAATTAATCTAGTCCCATTTGCCAGCATCTAGCCCATATCCCTCTCAACCCTTCCTATTCACTTATCAATCCAGATGCCTTTCAAATGTTGTATTTGTACCAGCCTCCACTACTTCCTCTGGCAGCAGATTTCAAATATGCACCACCCTCTGCTTGAGAAAGTTGCCCCTCAGGTCCCTTTTAAATCTTTCTCCTCTCACTTTAAACCAATGCCCTCTAGTTTTGCACTCCCCTACCCTGAGGAAAAGGCCTGAGATGTTCATTCTGTCCATGTCCCTCATGATTTTAAAAACCTCTATAAGGTCACCCCTTATCCTCTGATGCTCCAGGGAAAACAGCCCCAGCCTGTTCAGCCTCTCCCTATAAGTGAAACCCTCCAACCCTGGCAACATTCTCTTAAATCTTTTCTGAACCCTTTCAAGTTTCACAACATTCTTCTGATAGCAGGGAGACCAGTACCCCAATGGTTGCCTAACCAATGACTTATACAGTCACAGCATGATGTCCCAATTCCTATACTCAGTGCACTGACCAATAAAGGAAAGCATACCAAATGCCTTCTTCACTATCCTATCTACCTGTCATTCCACTTTCAAGGAAATATGAACCTGCATTCCAAGGTCTCTTTGTTCAACAACACTCCCCAGGACTTTACCATTAAAATGTATAAGTTGAATACATTGATGATATTATACCGGTGATTGGGGTGTGATTGAATTTAGGGCCTAAACACCAAGGCTGCATTTGCTTGATTATGGCATCAGGAAGCTCTAACAGAGATGGAATCAATGAGAATTACAGGGAAACATTTCTGCTGAGTGTGGGGGCATACGTGATTTCAATGGAAGAAATTGCTGAGGATAGTGTCTTGGTCCAACTATCTTCAGCTGTTTCACAATAAACTTTTCATCATCATAAGATCAGAAGTGAAGGTGTTTGCTGATGATTGTACAATGTTCAGCACCATTCATGACTCCTCAGGTCCAGAAGCAATTCATGCCCAATTGCAGCAAGACCTAGAAAGGTTTGAGGTGATAAGTAGAAATAGCATTCTTGCCACACTAGTGCCAGGCAAAGACAACCTCCAGCAAGATAGAATCTAACCATCACCATTCCATTGGTATTTTAACCATTGACATTCAATCGTATTATCATCCTGGCACTATCTTTGATCAGAAACTAAACTGAAACAGCCATAAAGGTACTGTGGCTATAAGTGCAGATTAGAAGCAAGGAATTCTGTGGCAAGTAAGCCACCTCCCTGTCTTCCCAAGTATGTCGAAAAATTACAAGGCACAAAGCAGGAGTGTGAAGCAACCTCCACTGGCCTGGATGGTTGTAGCTCCAACAACACTCCAGAAGTACAACACTATCCTCGATAAGATTAGATTAGATTACTTACAGTGTGGAAACAGGCCCTTCGGCCCAACAAGTCCACACCGACCCGCTGAAGCACACCCACCCAGACCCATTCCCTTACATTTACCACTGCACCTAACACTACAGGCAATTTAGCATGGCCAATTCACCTAACCTGCACATTTTTGGACTGTGGGAGGAAACCGGAGCACCCGGAGGAAACCCACGCAGACACGGGGAGAATGTGCAAACTCCACACAGTCAGTCGCCTGAGGCAGGAATTGAACCCGGGTCTCTGGCGCAGTGAGGCACCAGTGCTAACCACTGTGCCACTGTGCCACCGTGCCGCCCACTAAGGCAACCTGCTTAACAGGCAATCTGCTTAACAGGTGCCCTCTTCCACCATCTTCAACGTTCACTTCTGTTACCACAGATGAACCGTGGCAGTAGTGTGTACCAAATACAGGATGCACTTTAGCAACTCCCATCACCTTAGACATCACCTTCTAAATCAGTGACCTTTACCATCTAGAATAATAAGATGGGACTACCACTACCTGCAAGTTCCTCTCCAAGCCACACACCATCCTGACTTGGAACTACATCATTGTTCAGGGTCAAAATCACGAAAGTCCCTTTTTAACAGTACTGCACATATCCCCACACCCCCAAGGACAACAATGCTTGAAGAAAGCAGCCCACCACCATCTTCTCCAGGACAGTTGGGGATAGGCAATAAATATTGTCCTATCTAATTAGACCCAAATTCCAATAATGAATGAAAGAAAAAGCAATTCTGTCCTAAAAGTTTCACTATCATCACAAGATCAGCTTGACCTCTGAGGATATAAAGGACTGTTCCCGGGAGGAGTTACCTGGTGTCCTAACCAACTCCTGAGTTGTTCTTAGTGTTAACAGCATGTAGCTAAAATAGAAATGTGTACTTACTTGTCAGTCAAACTCATCATGTGTATTAGATATAGTGTAAGTAGCTATCAAGTAATCAATACATGTAGAAGGATCAAAACTGAGTCTACTTCTGCCTAAAATACTGGGTGGGCAAGTATCCCCACTGGTATCAGTCACCAAGACTAATATCAGCAAGAAGGCAAGGTTGCTGTGTATCTATCCAAGTTATGTTTCCAGCTGTAATTAACATTTACAATGTGGCACACAGTGGTGTCAATTTGACCAGTCAATATTAAGCTCAAAACATTCAGCTCTGCAAAAGCCACAGATGCACAAGGAGAAGAAACAGGGAAAATATTTCACTCAGAAATTGTGAGTGAATCTTCAAACATTTAGCAGCTTAATAACACAGCTTAGCCTGTCAATTTTTAAGCAAGCAGCAGCCAGCAGTAAAAAGGCTGTAAAAACACAAATTAGTTTGAATCAGTGAGAAAATACTGAAAAGGTTTGTGAAAATCAAGCCGTGTCTCACCAAACCCATAGTGCAGAGAAAAATCAAAATTGTAATCCCAGGTTACAGCAATGGATATCAGGCAGTCAATGTGATGAGGAAAGGCAAAAAAAAAATCTGCAATTAAAAGGAACATTTCAGGCTGAGAAACTAAAAAGAATGTTGAAATTTTGACATTGAGTAAACATACGTTGTTATCATTGCTTAAGAGATTGGGAGGAGCTGTGAGAAAGTAAATGTGTTTTCACAAATATTTAAGGAAATAGAGAAGACTGCAGTAGAAAATTGACTAATGAGCGTGGAAGTATTGATGATAGAAGAAGTGTTTATTCAAACAGTTTTGAAGAGAAACAAAGTGTTTTAAAGGGAAGAGTGATTTTTTATGGTACAACTGAAAAGAAGTGTTATCACCAGATCATGTGGTGACAAGAACTGCACACAGTACTTCAGATGTGACCTAACTAATGTTTTATATACAGTAGACCTCCGTACTCTCGGGAGAATGCGTTCCAAGAACTACAGTGGAAGCCTGAAACTATGGATAGGTGTGAACCCAGCGGGTGACTGAAACCTTCGAAACTGACCGCATGGATACAGTGGTCGCCCTGTAGCTTCATCATAACTTCTTGGCTCATGTATTCAATGCCTGATTAATAAAGAAAGTATCATCAGACATTGGTCTCACTGTTAGATGAAACAAAATTGCCTCCAGTGAAACAATGATTTCATCTTTGCCTCATGTGATTTGCTGCAAGATCGAATTTGTGTGAGGGAATTTACAGTCATCAGGCAGATGCCTTCTCCCAAGTGACTGTTGACAACGTTACACCAACAGATAAAGAATTTGCTGCTGAACTCAATTGATATACTCAAGAAACAAGAAGATTGTGGCCAGCAGCACAAAATAAGCTTAATCTCATCAGAGAAGAACAGAAAAAGATTTTGAATATTTTGCCATACTTCTACACTGCACAGAAGGCTGGCCAGAAAATAAACCTAATGGCTTAATTATGAAAACTAATTTTGAGCATTGACAACATTTCACAATGGTTGACGACTTATTGGTTTTTGATGACAGACTCACCCTCTGCCCTTCACAATGAATCAATACCCTCCACAGCAGGCATTGAGGACAGCAGGGCATCATCAAATGTAAAGCTAGAGCTCGAGCTTCAATATGGTGGCCAAGAGTTACTAAAGCAGTTCTGACACTTTCTATCTGTTGTCAGATATAGGCCATACATAACCACAATAGAAGGGAACCATTGATTACAAATGGCTTTCCCATCAGACCATGGAATTGCATGGGGACTGACTTGTTTCTGTTAAAAAGCCATTCTTACCTAATAATGGTCGACTACTTCTCCCAAACAATTGAAGTAAAGAAATTATATTGCACCACTGTGGGTACAGTTGTGAAATATTTGCCATACGTTCAATAATAGTTCACAATTTGTTAATGATTATGGACTTTGTGACCTGTTCAGGCTTCCAACACATGTAGCAGCCTGGTGGTTAGCACTATTGCCTCACAATTCCAGGGACCTGGTTTCGATTCCATCCTCGGGCGAGTGTCTGTGTGGAGTTGCTCATTCTTCCCATGTCTGCATGGGTTTCCTCCAGGTGCTCTGGTTTCCTCCCACAGTCCAAAGCTGTGGAGATTAGGTGGAGTGGCTGTGGGAAATGCAGGGATAGGGGTGTAGGTCTGAGTATGATGCTGTTTGGAGGATCAGCGTGGACTCAGTGAGCTGAATGGCGTGCTTCCACACTGTAGGGATTTCATGACATGGCCAGCTCTTCAAGAAACAGATATCTTCAGTCAAATGATGAAACTGAACGTGGCATTGCAACCATCAAGAGCTATTTAAAGAAGAATGCAGACTTCTTCATAACTCTCCTGAATTGCCATCCCATGGCACTCTAATATGGTTTTTCACTGTCAGAGTTATTGATAGGGAGAAAACAATAAAGAACTCATCCCAATCCAATACATACTCAATCTGTAAAATCATCGAGCAGCCAGACTGAGTGAATTCATAAAGTCACAATCTCAAGGGAGACTTAAATTATTTCTAAAATTGCTTAAAAATCAATAAGTAACCAGGAAAAAAAAAGCTTGGGGGCAGACATTGTAAAAGGGATTAGTGCCTGAAAACGTTAACTGCCAACACAAGGTAACTCTACATATTCGGAAACAAAGGATAATTTCTGGGTGAAGCTAAACATGCACTAATTAATTCCTGGGATGTTCTTAGTGTTAACAGCTTGTAACTAAAGTAGTAATGCATGCTTACTCTTACATTGAGCCTGATTGTTTCATGTGTTGGATGTAATACTAAGAGCTATTAAGTAATATGTGACAAACACGTGCTGCTTAATCAAGATCAAGCATACTTCTGCCTAAAATATTGTGTGTATCCCTCGTCACTGGTTATCATGAGCAAGAAGCATTAGTGGCAGTGTAATTACCCATATCATAGAATCCCAACAGTGTGGAAGCAGACCATTCGACCCATCAAGTCCACACCGATTCTCTGAGGAGTAGCCCAGCTGGACGCACCCCATCCCTGTAACCCTGCATTTACCATGGCCAAGCCACTTAACCTGTACATCCCTGGACACCTCGGGCTATTTAGCATGGCCACTCCACCTAACCTGCACATCTTTGGATTGTGAGAGGAAACCAGAACACCCAGAGAAAACCCACACAAACACTAGGAGAACGTGCAATCGCCCAAGGCTGGAATCGAATCCAGGTCCCTGGTGCTGTGAGGCAGCAGTGCTAACCATTGAGGCATCCTTGCTGTAGAAATCAACTTTACAAGATATCATAGAATCATGGGCCTGGATTTTCCCATCTAAACAGGAAACTGGAGACGAGCCAAAACCTGTGTTATGTTCTCTCTTCATGTTCAAGCTGCTGGCAGATAGGATTTTCACATGATTGGTGACCCTAGTGATGGGTCTGTGTCCAACGAGTGGTTGGGGGAAGGAGAACAGAGATGAGACATCAGGGACTCTGATCATGCTCTGATCCGGTTTGACAGCCAATGTTCTGTCTGTTGTCAGTGCGTGGCCTCAAATTCAATGCTGCCTCTATTCCATCTTGATTCAGAATTAGAGAATTCTAGCTGTAAGAGTCATTACAGAACAGAAAGAGACCATTTTAGCCAATCAAGTTGATGTCAGGTCTTTGTAAGTCTTAAAAGTACCTCGTTCAGATCTGCCAAAGACTAGACAGAAGGTTGAATTATGGGTGAGTCCCCCAATCTGAAAACTAGTGCATCCTTCACCCCATGCCTCTATCTCACAGTCACAGTAAACATTCAAAGGTTCAGAGGCGCAGGAGATCTCTTACCACTGTATAAGTGCAGAAAATGTTGGTGTTGGAAACCTTGTTTGAGGGATGTTGGCATTCAGACAGGAATATGAAATACTAGCTTAGTGAGCTGTGAGCTACTGAGTTTTCAGACAATCAAAACAGAACTCTTTGCCAACAAGAACAAAATAATTTCAGATTTCCTGTGGGCCAACTGTAATAAAGTTAACTTGGGAAAATATCGTTGAAAGATTCCGAAGGAACTTATTTTTTTCTATCCCATAATCATTCTTTGCTTCAGCATTTTCATTTAGTGACATCTGAGCTCAGAATAATCTAATTTTTAAGATTTGGTATGGATTATTCCATGTTTTGCTTTCTGTTTTACCAGCGTGAATGTAACATTTTTCTATTGCTTTGAAAGAGCCACTCGTTTTTGAATGCCTTTCATGTTCAGTGCAGCTTGGAGTGGAGTTGGGACCACAATTATATCAGCCATGGCCTTATTGAATGGAGGAGACAGCTCTAGGGACTGAATGGCCATAAAACATAGGAGTGGAAGTAGGCCATTCAGCCCATCGAGTTTGCCTTGTCATTCAATGAGATGATGGCTGAAGATAATCCTCAATGTCATCAACTTACCCTTTCTGATTATAGTCAATTCCCTTAATGACTTAAAAACTTGTTGACAGGTTGTTCTGCTATAACACACAGTTTGTTAACGTGAATTTGCTGTAACATGAACTGTTTCTAAACCGCAAACCTCTAAAGCCTGTATTGGTTATAACATGAATCTGGCTGCACTAGTTTAAATGGTGCTGCTACTATGCGATTTTCTTATAACACAGGATTGCACAAGAACGGAAGGACTGTGTTATAGCAGAACTGACAGTATCTCAGCCTTGAATATACTAAATGGTATAGCCTCTACAGCCCTGTGCATGCAAGAATTCTGCAGATTCACAACTCTCTAAGAGAAGAAATTCCTTCTCATCTCTCTCTTAAATGGACAGTCCTTTGTTCTGAGATCATGCCCTCTGGTCCTTGACTGTTCCACAAGGGGAATCAACTTTTTTGCATCTAAACTGAGTGAAGAGTAGAATCCACTTTTACTTATACTGGTTTCACCAGAATCTACAATGGATGGCCTGCTCCTGCTCCCAGGAGTTCTAGTGTACCAGTGGGTCCATGTGGTCACACACTATTGTCAGCAGTGTTCGCAGTTGGTTAGCTTGGAACATAGCATGACCAAAATCTCATTGTTCCAAAGGCACAGTCAGAAAATTTCATGGAATTATATTGAAGTTACACCACAGAAAAAGACTATTCAGACCAACTATATTGGCATTGATGTCTCGCCTGGCTTCCTGCTACTTTACACTGTTTTAAACTATCAACATTGTCTTCTATTCCTTACGTTCGCATGCATTTATTAAGCAAATGCCTCTATGTTATTTGTCTCAGCTGCTCTACATGGTAGTGGGTTCCACCATCTCACCAGTCTCTCAGCTGCTGCCAGGGGAGTCTAAGACAGTTCACCTTCTGGCACTGTACTGGGCATTACTTGGGCTGTTAGCAGAGGAGCAGAAATTCTGACATTCTGAATGAAAACAACAATGAGCCACCCCAAAATGCCACTGTCACTATCATGGCACTGGGGTTCTTCCTGAAGAAGGGCTAATGCCCGAAATGTCGATTCTCCTGTTCCCTAGATGCTGCCTGACCTGCTGCGCTTTTCCAGCAACACATTTCCATCTCTTCATTACTTCTGTATGACTGTAAGACAGCCTGTATCACCACCACATGATGGCAGACATTTTGAGCTGTTATCAGTGCTGCAAGACTCCCTTTGTAAGAGCCCAGCTGTGATATTCCTAAGGTAGCCTCAGTCTCCAGGCTGGAACAGACTCCTTTATCTTCAGTATAATAATAACATCTTCTTAACAATGGCTGGGAAATTCAAACGTAGAATATCTCAAATCGATCTCAACTCTCCTCTTCAACTTTCCTCCTATCTGATTTAAGGGGTGTGTGGAGACGGCCGAGAGATCATTCATTGAAATTTTTAATGAGGCTATGTAAGACTTTGTCTGTGTTTCAAGCTTAATGTTGGCTGCCCCTGGATTTTCCAAACCTCAGGAACCCCTGCAGCAACATGAGGCAGGAACTACTGCTTAAGGCAGATAAACAGATGATGCTTTTCCAGCACTGCTTGTGGGTCAAGGAGAGCTTGGGATTCCTCCCAGGTCACTGAATTAATCTGTAATAAAAACAGAAAAAGCTAGAAATACTCGACAGATCAGCTAAGTCATCTCTCAATCAATGCAATCAAAACAGTATCTAAACAGTTCTAAACTCCATTGAGTACAGACCGACAGTCTTTAACTACTCCTTATATGACAAGCCTTTCATTCTCAGCATCATTCTTGTAACCTCCGCTGCACCCCCTCCAAGGCTAGCACACCCTTCCTCTGACGCCGGATCCTAGTTCAAGTGGAATGTTTCATTCCTTTAACCTCCCAGGAAACATCAGAATCAGTGGCAGAGATCATCCCAAATGAGAAGCAATCCTCATGCAGTACAAGTGAAGATGTGAATTCGTTGGTTTGACAATACTACAATTGCCAAGAATGAATGTAAATGTCCACAGGAAGCAACAAAATTAAGTCTATGCACTTCAGCACAGAGTCTTTGGCAGATAGGAATAGAAGCCTGCTTACAGTCATTGAATATGTGGTGCATTAAACTTCATGGAAGCCACATCTAAGATGGGACAATCAACATCCACAGATTTAGGACACACTCAAAAAACAATTGCCTAGCTCACAAATCCAGGATATTGCAAAAAAAAAACATCTCGACAGAGCAGCTATCCTCCATGAAGGAAGTTCACGAGATTAAGGATCCTCTAAAGATTGTAACAATTGCTGTTTTTAGCAGGAAAGATGATGTCTGCAAAGGAAATCCAAAAGGTCAAAGGTTCTGCAGGTTTAAAGGGACTTCTAGAGCTTACACTGCCAAGAGGAGAATCAAAATTAATCGTCTTCAACCAGAAACCCAACAAGCCGACAGATCTGAAAGGTTGGTGAACCCAACAGACTGCCTAACTTTGGGAAATTAGAGACTTGGCAGAAGATACATTTGTGGCAAAAATGATTGTGTACATGAATGTGTAAATAATTTGAATGGGAAAAATGCTTAAGGGTAGATTTTGTCTAATAGTGCAATGGTCTGAAATGGCTAATAATGAAGAGTGCATTAAACTGTCCAATATGATGACATGATGTAGACCTGAATGGGGAAGAACAGCTTTGGATCCCAAAGGAATAAGATCTAACCTTAGCATCTCCTTCATGGCCTTGTAACAATGGCTATCATATCAATGTAATTTGAACATAGTTGCTATCGTGCAATAAAGTACATCTTGTTTAAGGCCAGAACCTCATTTCATTAGACTATCAAGTGGTTTACCTTTACCACATGAAATTAAGTAGGACATTACCAGGACATAAGATAGTGGTAATAAACCTACCAGATATACCTTCCATAGATGAGCTCGGCTGAGGATCCATCATACATTTTGAGTGGGGTGGGTGGTCAGGTCCAGGAAGGGGTTTCAGGAGGGAATCAGAATGTTAGGAGAGTTTGTTGGGTATTCTAGAGGGGAGTTGGGTGCCACATGGGGCTGGGGGTAGGTGTTATTAATATAGTTACCCAAGAGTTACACTAGGACATTTCTATCTGACTTTTCCTGCATAACGTGACTTAATGGGAATGTAGAAGTTGAAGCACAAACAGAGCAGCCATGACCTTCCTGGGAGGAGGAGCAGGCTCCAGGACCTGAATGAATTTCTGCTCCTAGTGTGAATCTTTATATTTCAGGTAAGATGAAACTCTCTGAAGTGTCTTAAAGAGAGTCCCAGGGAGTAGGGGAAGTACTCATTGGAAATTCCCGCAGTGCGTTGGGACTTTTGAGAGAGCCCATAACGTATCTCTACCATACACTCATTCTCTAATGATCCAGAGACTGGAAACCAGCTGATGCTTGGCACAAAGCCAAGAAGTTGTTTTGCGAAACATTTACTCATATATTCCCCTTTCACCCGCCCCTTTTCAGCACAGGCTAACCATTTGAGACCTATTGCATAGCTGTGTCTGCATCATTGCAATTATTTTTAGTATGAATATATTTACTTTAAAGATATTTGATGTTCCTCGTCTCATTACATTTGATTGAGTTCTGTCTATATTTGATATGCACATTTTAAAAATAATCCTGCAGAATTTTGTAAATACATGAATGGCCATATTAAAAATAGCAATCCCGACTTGAATCCCGAAATGGAACCAGAAAATGCGAGAAATGAACATAGAAAAATACAACGCAGTACAGGCCCTTTGGCCCTCGATGTTGCGCCGATCCAAGCCCACCTAACCTACACTAGCCCACTATCCTCCATATGCCTATCCAATGCCCGTTTAAATGCCCATAAAGAGGGAGAGTCCACCACTGCTACTGGCAGGGCATTCCATGAACTCACGACTCGCTGAGTAAAGAATCTACCCCTAACATCTGTCCTATACCTACCACCCCTTAATTTAAAGCTATGCCCCCTCGTAATAGCTGACTCCATACGTGGAAAAAGGTTCTCATGGTCAACCCTATCTAAACCCCTAATCATCTTGTACACCTCTATCAAGTCACCCCTAAACCTTCTTTTCTCTAATGAAAACAACCCCAAGTGCCTCAGCCTTTCCTCATATGATCTTCCTACCATACCAGGCAACATCCTGGTAAACCTCCTCTGCACCCGTTCCAGTGCCTCCACATCCTTCCTATAGTATGGTGACCAAAACTGCACACAATACTCCAGATGCGGCCGCACCAGAGTCTTATACAACTGCAACATGACCTCAGGCTCCGGAACTCAATTCCTCTACCAATAAAAGCCAGTACGCCATATGCCTTCTTCACCGCACTATTTACCTGGGTGGCAACTTTCAGAGATCTGTGTACATGGACACCAAGATCCCTCTGCTCATCCACACTACCAAGTATCCGACCATTAGCCCAGTACCCCGTCTTTTTGTTACTCTTACCAAAGTGAATCACCTCACATTTACCTACATTGAACTCCATTTGCTACCTTTCTGCCCAGCTCTGCAACTTATCTATATCCCGCTGTAACCTGACACATCCTTCCTCACTGTCAACAACTCCACCGACTTTCGTATCATCCGCAAACTTGCTCACCCAACCTTCTAGTTTCTCCTCCAGGTCATTTATAAAAATGACAAACAGCAATGGTCCCAAAACAGATCCTTGCGGAACACCGCTAGTAACTGCACTCCAAGATGAACCTTTACCATCAACTACTACCCTCTGTCTTCTTCCAGCCAGCCAATTCCTAATCCAAACCTCCAACTCACCCTCAATGCCATACCTCCGTATTTTTTGCAATAGCCCACCATGGGGAACCTTATCAAACGCCTTACTAAAATCTATATACACCACATCTACCGCTTTACCCTCGTCTACCTCCTTAGTCACCTTCTCAAAGAATTCAATAAGATTTGTGAGGCATGACCTGCCCTTCACAAAAACATGCTGACTATCCTTGATCACATTATTCCTATCCAGATGTTCATAAATCCTATCCCTTACAATTCTCTCTAAGACTTTGCCCACAACAGAAGTGAGACTCACTGGCCTATAGTTACTAGGGTTATCCCTACTCCCCTTAGGTCTGGTGGTACATATGGAGGGAGAAACAGAGTTAATTTGCAGGTCAATGACCTTGCATCTGAACTCATGCAGTGGCTTAATTTAGACCCAATAATCCTGGCTGAAATTTTAGTGCAGACCTGGAGAAGTCTCCACCTTTTGATTCGAAGGTTAACCAAAGACTCAACTGTCCTCTCAATATCTCTGCTACTTTGTGAGCAACAAAGGAGTTCTCCCTTGGTTTCCTGGCCAATATTTACCTTTCAATCCACATCAGTAAAACACAGATTATTTGATTATGACCTCATGCTGTTTATGGGACCTTGCTGTGTTCATAATGGCTACATTATAACAGTGACTAATCGATCACAGGAGCTTTATTGGCTATAAAGTTCTCCGGGGTGTCTTAAGGCTGTGAGTGATGCTCAGAAATGTAAATAAAAGCAAAATACTGCGGATTCGGGAGATCTGAAATAGAAACAGATCTGACAACCAGTCTTGGCAACAACAGTGGAGATAGAAACACAGTTTTGCATTTAATAAAATTCTTCTTTGGAACTAAGAGCTCAGAATTGTAAGTTTTTTTTAACCTTTTTGATCTTCATCAGTGATAAGAGGTTTATCTCCCTTCTTTCCAATATTCTCCTCTCTTGTCCTGAATGCTATGGCACTTTCTAGCAATGGTTGACCAGTGCTAGCAGACTGTAGGACTTGATCAAGTTTTCAAGCGTGAGACAGGATACAAAGTATTAGCTGGCTATTCAACTGTAGACTGCATCACAATCGAAACTACACTGGGACTTTGCTCAATGTCCACAAGGCTACAGTTTTCAATGGGAGACACTGGAACACAATTGGCATTTAGAAAACTGAGCGAATTTCACCTTATAAACAGAAAGTGCTATGTTACAAAGTTAAATGCTTTTTAAATATTACTTTATTCATAAATAAAATTAAAAACTTTTAACTAGAAATAGACAGTGTTAGTGCTTCAGAAGCATTTTAAAAATTAATTCTTGTACTTCCAATTTAATCCATCCTTTGCCATGACACAGTTGCTTAGTTCTTCAATATGTCCCTTTAGCAAGAAGCTATTTTTATTTTTTAATTCACTGCAGATCAAGGAATTGAATGATGCCCCAGAGATTCTCATTCTAATCTTCAAATTTGCTTGCCAGACATGTGTCAGACTGGTCACGTGTAACCAAGTAGAGATGTGTCATTAGGGAAAGTACACAAAATGACCACACAAAGGAACTGGAATCTATTTAATCAAATGGCTCTGATCCAGCTTATGAACAGGGGTTTCTCAAACACAGAACAGCTTCTCTCCCTGTGTGCTGAAACAGGCAATGCAATTGAAGGACGGTCATTTTAATTTGTGTGTTCTTTTGTATTTTTGATTTCAGTTTCTTTTCTCGCTGAGAAAACAGATGTGCAAGAATCATAATGAAATCAATATGAACAGTAATACTTGACAAAAGTGTGTGACAAAATTATTTATTGGGAAAAAAAATCCAAATTTGATAAGTAGGATGAATAAGGTACATGGAATGTGACCTCTGATCACATAAACAAAGGAGCAAGGGAACAAATTAAATCATCGAGTTGAGGCTTACTCATGCATGGTCTAGATCAAGCCATTCTACGAAAATATAGTATTAATACACCCTCTTACAACAACTGATCTCATGGATCTTAGACTAATGAGGGCTAGAATCAGTCAAAGATTCTTCTCTGGATTGCCATTTTGTGCAGTTTGGTATATCATGTGTAACGGGTACAGGAAACAATCAAATGCTTAGTACAATGCATGAGGGAGGTGATGGCCTAGTGGTATTGTTGCTAGACTGTTGACCCAGGGAAAGTTCTGGGCACCCAGGTTTGGACCCTGCCATGATAGCTGGTGAAATGTGAATTCAATAAGTAACTGGAATTAAGAGTCTAATGATGAATCGATTGTTGGGAAAAATAACATTAGTTCGCCAGTGCCCTTTGGGGAAGGAAACTGTTATCCTTACCTGATCTGGCCCACATGTGACTCCAGACCCACAGCAATGTGGTTGACTCTTAACTGCCCTCAGGACAATTAGGGATGGGCAATAAATGCTATCTGGACAGCAATACCCTCATCCTGTTAACGAATAAAGATAAAAAGAGCCTTTCTATCCGGAGGAATAGATTATGAAGTTACACAGCTCATGATTCATCTCATCCAAAGCCCTTGCTAGAATACACCGGGATCACTATTGACATTGTTGGGCATACATTAGAGGAAGAACATATTCAACTTGCAGAGATAAAGGCATAGATTCACCAGAATCATATCATGATTCCATGGGTTAAACTATGAGGAGCCAATTGCACAAGCAAACAATGCTTATATAGTCCAGAATTTATAAAGGGGGGGGGTTAAATTTAAATTCTGTGACTGCCTGACAAATTGCTGTGTGGAGCAAATGGAAAGTTGCACTGATAATTTGTCAGGAAAACTTCAAACAGGGACAAACTAAAGAATAAGAAATAACGAGGAGCCTGATTAACCTCTTCCCTTTTAACAGAAAGCCAACTCATTGTAGAAATGTCTGTTTTATCTACGAGGAACACCCAAGGGTTAAGGGTTAAAAAGCCAGGTTTAGCTCTCCAAGAGTGAACTAAAAGACCAAATGCTTATTTATGTTCCAGCCTGTATTCAAGCATTAGCATGCGATAAAGGTCACAGTTGAAGAACTAGTTCCTGCACTGCAGACAATGGCATTCTTCCACCCTAAGTGCTGCAAACAGGTTGAGAAAAAGGAATCAGGATAGAGGAACTGCAATCAGACTACAAAATCATGAATCTCAAAAATCAATAGCCACATCAATGCTACTGAGTGCACCCAATAATAGCTAAAATGTAATCTTATTGGCTCTTCATGAACAGTTCAGAACTGATCCATTTAACATGGTTTTGCCTTCTGATTTTTTGCACTCACCTCTTATTCCTAAATTGTTTGTATGTGTGCGGCCTTGGTAGTTCTATTCCTGTCTAGTAATTAATAAAACCGCTCTTTGTTAGTTAAAACAACAGCCTGGCCAAATTGGCTCCTCTAAAAACACAAGTTAACTTAGGTCTGGGAGCAACATACCCATAAGGGTAGGGATTCTTCCTTAATTAACCTTGTTACAACCAACCAAGATAGTGGGTGAACAAAGAAGGGAAGCCAATTCATTCTTCCTCACTCAGATCTTAACAGTTTGGAGTATCCCATCAGAAATGAATTGAAGAACCTCACCCAGGGTCTGCTTATAACAAGTATGTTTTCATCACAAAAGAACATCATTTGGCTGTTACTTCCATGTCAGCTCTCTGTTGGAACACTCAGCTTAGTCCCTCTTCCATATAACACTCTTCTATGTACAGTACAAAGGGTGGGGAAACTCGACATAAATTGTATTTATTAAATATGACATAGATAGGCTCAGTGGTTAGCACTGCTGCCTCACAGCACCAGAGTCCCAGGTTCAATTCTAGCCTCGGGTGACCGTGTGGAGTTTGCACATTCTCCCCATGTCTGCGTGGGTTTCCTCCAGATGCTCTGGTTTCCTCCCAGAGTCCAAAGATGTGCAGGTTAGGTGAATTGGCCATGCCAAATTGCCCATAGTGCTAAATGCATTAGTCAGAGGGAAATGAGTCTGGGTGGGTTACTCTTCAGAGGGTCGGTGTGGACTGGTTGGGCCGAAGGACCGGTTTCCACACTGTAGGGAATCTAATCTAATCTAATCTAATTGAAGGCGTCAAGTGACATATGGAAAACATGGGGGTACAGAGTTGGGTCACTGATTAGGCATGAGCTTATTGAAAAGTAGAACGGGCTTGAGGGAGTAAATATCTAGATTAGAGTGGTGCTGGAAAAGCACAGCAGGTCAGGCAGCATCCGAGGAGCAGGAGAATTGATGTTTCGGACATAAGCCCTTCATTAGGAATGAAGGCAGTGAGCCTCCGGGGTGGAGAGATAAATGGGAGGGGGGTGAGGCTGGGGAGAAGGTAGCAAAGAGGACAATGGGTGGATGGGGTGGGGATGAAGGTGATAGCTCAGAGAGGAGGATGAACCGGATAGGTGGGAAGGAAGATTGGCAGGTAGGACAGGTCATGAGGATGGTGCTGAGCTGGAAGGTTAGAACTGGGGTAAGGTGGGGGGGGAGAGGAAATGAGGAAACTGATGAAGTCCACTTGGATGCTGCCTGACCTGCTGTGCTTTTCCAGCACCACTCTAATCTAGACTCTGATTTCCAGCATCTGCAGTCCTCACTTTTGCCTAGTTGAGGGAGTAAATGACCCACTCCTGTTCCTTTGTCCAATGGACTTCAGCTGAGGAAAGGTTAGACTCAATTTGTGATGCTCCCAGGGGTGAAAAACCTGTTTGGGTCATACAGCCATAGAGTCATACAGCATGGAAATAGACCTTTCAGTCTAACCAGTCCATGCTGACCATAATCCCAAATTAAACTAGTCCCACCTGCCTGCACTTGGTCTATATCCCGCCAACATTTCCTATTCATATACTTATCCAAATGTCTTTTAAACGTGAACTGTATCCACATCCAAAACTTCCTCTGGACCTTCTTTCCACACAAAAACCCTCAATGTCTTCTTTACATCTCTTTTCTCTCAATTTAAAAGTATGCCTGCTGGTCTTGTAATCCCCCATCCTAAGGAAAAGACACCTGCCATTCATCTTATTTTTAAACCCCTCATGATGGTATAAACCTTTGTAGGGTCACCCCTTAACCTCCTACATTCCAGAGAAAAATGCCTCAGCCTATCCAGCCTCTCCCTACAACTCAAGCCCTCCATTCCCAGCAACATCCTGATAAATCTTTTCTGAACCCTCTCCAGTTTAATAATATCCTTCTTATAGCAGGGTGATGAGAATTGGACACAGCACTTCAGAAGAGGCCTCACCAATGTCCTATTCAACTTCAACATGAGATCCCAACTCCTATACTGGTGCATTATTATTATCAGTAGAACCATATCCCAGCAAAAACTGCTGATTTCAGAAGAGGGGAAAAATGAGAAAACTTGGAGAAGAAGTATGCACAAAATATGTTCTTAATTTGCTCAACATTAAGTGTATTTTTCAACCCAATTTCATTCCTTCTACATGCTATATAAACAGCAATATTCACGAGGAGCATAAAGTGTTTTGTAACTGAACCAGATTAGCATTTAATGCATATTTATGCTGTTTATAATTTCTCACTTTTCACCCAGCTTATCTTCTTCCTGTTGTAATTTCAAATTCTCTCTCCCAAGAAAGGAGTCTCATTCCATTCAAAGGCAGAATATTATATATTTAATTTGTTGTTAATAGTTCTGCATCACAAGGAACTTGAAATTCCAAACAACCAAGAAAAATATCAAGGAAAATCATATCTTCATTTAAATATAAATTCATTTTGCAATTTAAGATAAGCAGTAATATTGAGATCACAGTGATTGCCACTGTCAATCTGAAGGCAATCAATTTGCTTAACCATTCAGTTAAGAGGAATGTAATTCTGGCACAGAATCAATTTTTTTCTAATGAATATTTTACCCAACATTTTCTGCTCTTGGAAATATGTGAGAGCATGTTGAGGCATGGCTGACAGACTGACTGTGCAGAAGATCAGAGCAAGTTAAATTGGTTTGAAATGTTAGAGACCCACCACATGCAAATACTTTCATCCCATAGATAAATGTTGGAGTTGAGCAAGAATTATATAGTGCGTCCTATGATCAGATAATGTTTTCCATTCCCATTTTGATTTTGAATGCTGTTTAAAGGTCATTTGTATCTTGCTAATTCGGTTACATTTCAATGTGATTATCTCCTCCTCACCAATCAAGTTTATAAGCAGGAATATCAATGTGACACAGTTTCTCCTTCTGTTAGAAAAAGCTGTGGCACACAATTAAAATCTGTGTTGGAGTTAACTGATGCTAGGGCGTGGAGTCAGAAATAATGCTATGTAATTCTATGTTTCACTTTTCCTTACCATGAAGCCTCATAAAATCTCATTGTTTAGAAACTGCCTACCCTGTGGCTTGTGGGAGGTTGTTGTCACTTCTCATGTGTCGGGATGAGCCCATGAGAAGGAATTGTCCCTATCTGCACAAGCGTGAGCTCTGTGGTTCAGAGCCTTTTCCGGAAATCAGTGAAGGTGATAGGTTCTTGGAAGAGTACAGAATGGCCAAGCCTGTGACACCAAAGGTGGCTGAGATGTACAGGAGGGGAAGAAGAAGAGTGGAGGAGTACTACTTTTAAAGGATTCTTCTGTTAAGTGGATCAGTTAGGCTTTTCCACATCTGTCAACATGACTGCAGTTTGGGATGTTGCCTCGTTGCTGCTAGGATCAGGGATGTCACAGAACAGCTGCAGAATATTCTTCTAGAGGACTGTGAAAAGCCAGAGGTCGTTGTCCACATTGGCACTACCAACACAGGTAGGAAAGGAGATGGGGTCTGACATTTGGAATTTAGGGTGGTAACTAAATGGGGAGATACTAAATGAATATTTTGCATCAGTATTTACTGTGGAAAAGGATATGGAAGATATAGACTGTAAGGAAAAAGATGGTGACATTTTGCAAAATATCCAGATTACAGAGGAGGAAGTGCTGGATGTCTTGAAATGGTTAAAGGTGGATAAATCCCCAGGACCTGATCATGTGTACCCGAGAACTCTGTGGGAAGCTAGAGAAGTGATTGCTGAGCCTCTTGCTGAGGTATTTGTATCATCGATAGTCACAGGTGAGGTGCCGGAAGACTGGAGGTTGGCAAATGTGGTGCCACTGTTTAAGAAGGGCGGTAAAGACAAGCCAGGGAACTATAGACCGGTGAGCCTGACCTCGGTGGTGGGCAAGTTGTTGGAGGGAATCCTGAGGGACAGGATGTACATGTATGTGGAAAGGCAAGGACTGATTTAGGATAGTCAACATGGCTTTGTGTGTGGGAAATCATGTCTCACAAATTTGACTGAGTTTTTTGAAGAAGTAACAAAGAAGACTGATGAGGGCATAGCAGTAGATGTGATCTATGTGGACTTCAGTAAAGCGTTCGACAAGGTTACCCATGGGAGACTGATTAGCAAGGTTAGATCTCATGGAATACAGGGAGAACTAGCCATTTGGATACAGAACTGGCTCAAAGGTAGAAGACAGAGGGTGGTGGTGGAGGTTGTTTTTCAGACTGGAGGCCTGTGACCAGTGGAGTGCCACAAGGATCGATGCTGGGCCCTCTATGTTTTGTCATTTACATAAATGATTTGGATGCGAGCATAAGAGGTACAGTTAGTAAGTTTGCAGATGACACCAAAATTGGAGGTGTAGTGGACAGCGAAGAGGATTACCTCAGATTACATCAGGATCTGGACCAGATGGGCCAATGGGCTGAGAAGTGGCAGATGGAGTTTAATTCAGATAAATGCGAGGTGCTGCATTTTGGTAAAGCAAATCTTAGCAGGATTTATACACTTAATGGTAAGGTCCTAGGAAGTGTTGCTGAACAAAGAGTCCTTGGAGTGCAGGTTCATAGTTCCTTGAAAGTGGAATCACAGGTAGATAGGATAGTGAAGAAGGCGTTTGATATGCTTTCCTTTTTTTATAATATATTTTTATGAAGAAAAAATAGATTTTTAAATATTACAACAATTACAAAACAATGCAATTCAAAACAGTACAAAAATAGTACAAAACTAAACCCAAATAATAAAAAAATTTTCCCAACCCACCCTCCTATATGGGTGTATAAACATATATAGAGAAGTATAAAATTTAAAAAAAACCTATACTAGTTATTTAACTAACTGAATAAATACCTAACAACAAGCAAATAAATAGTAATAACTCAGCCCAGCCAAACAAAACACTCATACATTCACAGTTCCTCCTCCCTGGATATTGGACTCATGAAACACAATCGTTACAGCTACATAAAAGTCCTTGTTAGTGTAGCAGATAAATCTGTGTCCAGGTATTTCAAAAAGGGTTGCCATGTCTTGTAAGAATTCTCAGTTTTGTGGTGTACCATATTTGTGAGAAAATCCAGGGGAATATGCTCCATAACAATCTTCCGCCAACCCGACAGGCCTGGGGGGTTTTCTGATATCCAAACTAGCAAGATATTCTTCCTTGCACAGAATGTAAGAATATTGAAAAGTTTTGCCTTATGCGAGTCTGCAGGAAATACAATGGGTAGGCCCAAAAGGAGCGAAATAGGATCCTTCTCCACCCCGACACCTAAAATCCTCTCCATTGCACCCACCACAGCGCTCCAATATGTTTGAAGCCTGTCACAAGACCAAAGACAATGGGTAAGAGTACCCGTACAGACTTTGCACTAGGGGCATGCTGAAGATACCCCTGGTTTAAATTTTGACAAACGGTCTGGAGCTAATTGGACCCTGTGGAGAATCTTCAACTGTAAAGCATGGGTCCTATTGCAAATTGATATCTTCCTTGCATTCTCCCAAATATCCTCCCATGCCTCTGAAGAAACTTCAAGACCCAGCTCTCTTTCCCACATCTTGCAGAGTCGATCAGAATCATCTGAGTTGGCACCCCCCCAATTGGTGATATAGAGTACTAACAGAGAGTGTACTCTTAGCCCTTAGTACCCCTCTTTCTATGTCAGATGTGTAGGGATCAGTCAAGAGTGTGTCCTTTTTTGAATAAAATCCCTAACTTGAAAAAAACGAAAGAGGTCTCTATTAGGTAACTCGTACTTCTGTACTAACTGATCGAAGAACATCATTACATCTCCCTCAAATAAATCACCCATGCAAGATATAGGAGTAGCCATGGGCACCCGCATGGGCCCCAGCTATGCCTGCCTCTTCGTAGGGTATGTGGAACAATCCATCTTCCGCAACTACACTGGCCCCACCCCCCACCTTTTCCTCCGCTACATCGATGACTGTATCGGCGCCGCCTCGTGCTCCCACGAGGAGGTTGGACAGTTCATCCACTTCACCAAAACCTTCCACCCCGACCTCAAATTCACCTGGACAGTCCCAGATTCCTCCCTCCCCTTCCTCGACCTTTCTATTTCTATCTCAGGCGACCGAATCAACACGGACATCTACTACAAACCGACTGACTCCCACAGCTACCTGGACTACACCTCCTCCCATCCTGCCCCCTGTAAAAACGCCATCCCATTCTCCCAATTCCTTCGACTCCGCCGCATCTGCTCCCAGGAGGACCAGTTCCAAAAACGCACAACCCAGATGGCCTCCTTCTTCAAGGACCGCAATTTCCCCCCCGACGTGGTCGACGATGCCCTCCACCGCATCTCTTCCACTTCCCACTCCTCCGCCCTTGAACCCCGCCCCTCCAACCGCCACCAGGACAGAACCCCACTGGTCCTCACCTACCACCCCACCAATCTCCATGTACAGCGCATCATCCGCCGTCATTTCCACTACCTCCAAACGGACCCCACCACCAAGGATATATTTCCCTCCCCTCCCCTATCAGCATTCCGTAAAGACCACTCCCTCCGAGACTCCCTCGTCAGATCCACACCCCCCCACCAACCTAACCTCCACTCCCGGCACCTTCCCCTGCAACCGCAGGAGGTGCAAGACTTGCGTCCACACCTCCCCCCTCACCTCCCTCCAAGGCCCCAAAGGAAACTTCCATATCCGCCACAGATTCACCTGCACCTCCACACATATCATCTATTGCATCCTCTGCACCCGATGTGGCCTCCTCTATATTGGGGAGACAGGCCGCCTACTTGCGGAGCGTTTCAGAGAACACCTCTGGGACACCCGGACCAACCAACCCAACCACCCTGTAGCTCAACATTTCAATTCCCCCTCCCACTTCACCAAGGATATGCAGGTCTTTGGACTCCTCCATCGTCAGACCACAACAAAACGACGGTTGGAGGAAGAACGCCTCATCTTCCGGCTAGGAACCCTCCAACCACAAGGGATGAACTCGGATTTCACCAGTTTCCTCATTTCCCCTCCCCCCAGCCTGTCTCAGTCAAATCCATCAAATTCAGCACCGCCTTCCTAACCTGCAATCTTCTTCCCGACCTCTCCGCCCCCACCCCAGTCTGACCTATCACCCTCACCTTGACCTCTTTCCACCTATCACATTTCCGACGCCCCTCCCCCAAGTCCCTCCTCCCTATCTTTTATCTTAGCTTGCGGGACCAACTTTCCTCATTCCTGAAGAAGGGCTAATGCCCAAAACGTCGATTCTCCTGTTCCCTAGATGCTGCCTGACCTGGTGCGCTTTTCCAGCAACACATTTCCATCTCTGATCTCCAACATCTGCAGACCTCACTTTCTCCCCGGAATAAATACCCCACCCATCCTTTGGTATGTCCTAACTTAGAAATTTAAAATGTACATCTTAACCACCGCCAGACATAGTTTGAACCAAATTATTAACATCTTCAACAAATTCCGCAGGCCACTCACATTCCTTACCCTCAGGTAGATTGATGATCCGAATGCTTTTTCTCCTGCCCCTGTTTTCAAGATCATCCACTTGGTCACGCAAATTATGAACTTGCGTCTTCAGGGCTTGGATCTCTTCCTTGAATGAACTGGCATCAGCTTCCACCACTGTGACCCTCATCCGTCCTCTTCTCCAGGTCTCCCAGCTGCTGCTCATGCTTCTGCAGCATGAGAGAGACTGGAGCCAGCTTCTCTTCAATCTCTTTCCCCAACATCTCATGAGATTTCGAGAGCTGGTTCACCAGGTCCTGGAGAGTAATTGGCTCCGAGGCTGCTGCAGGCTGAGCTGCAGGCCTGGCCTCAGATGCTCCTCATCCCTTTTTAGGCATCTCTGGACAGCTGAAAATACAGGTAAGTCAATTTTAAAATGTTTCTTGGGGTTCCACAATCTTTCCAATGCCCCAAGAAATCCTGATGACCTGGGTTGGGTGGGTTAAAGGACCATCCTGCTCCTGCTACGATGCAAAGCTCTGCAGTGTGATCTTCTCAGATTGCCGCCATCTTAGATCCCCCAATATGCTTTTCTTTCTTGGTCAGAGTATTGAGCACAGGAGTTGGGAGGTCATGTTGCGGCTGTACAGGACGTTGGTTAGGCCACTGTTGGAATATTGCATGCAATTCTGGTCTCCTTCCTATCAGAAAGATGTTGTGAAACTTGAAAGGGTTCAGAAAAGATTTACAAGGATGTTTCCAGGGTTGGAGGATCTGAGCTACAGGGAGAGGCTGAACAGGCTGGGGCTGTTTTTTCCTGGAGCGTCAGAGGCTGAGGGGTGACCTTATAGAGGTTTACAAAATTATGAGGGGCATGGATAGGATAAATAGACAAAGTCTTTTCCCTGAGGTGGGGGAGTCCAGAACTAGAGGGCATAGGTTTAGGGTGAGAGGGGAAAGATATAAAAGAGACCTAAGGGGCAACTTTTTCATGCAGAGAGTGGTACGTGTATGGAATGAGCTGCCAGAGAATGTGTTGGAGGCTGGTATAATTGCAACATTTAAGAGGCATTTGGATGGGTATATGAATAGGAAGGGTTTGGAGGAATATGGACTGGGCACTGGCAGGTGGGACTAGATGGGGTTGGGATATCTGGTCGGCATGGACAGGTTGGACCAAAGGGTCTGTTTCCATGCTGTACATCTCTATGACTCTATGACTCTAAGTAGAACGTTAGCAAGCAGGAACTCTTATGAAACAAACTCTGGAATGCTCTGACTGCCACATGCAAATGAATACAGGGATTGGAAGGTAAGACAGATGAATGGAAAGGTTGTCCAGGAGGTTGGCTTTAAAGTCCTGGGACACTGGGACTATCGCTGAGGAAAGTGGCACCTGTACAAGTCAGGTGGGTTGCATCTGAATAGAACTGAGACTGAATTTCTTGCAGGACATTTTGCTAGTACTGTTAGAGAGGGATTAAATGAACTCAGAAGGGGTGTGGGAACGAGGAGACAATATTAGAAATTAATACCAGGATGCACAAAATAATGGGTGAGGTATCTATCAGAGTTGAGAGTGTGGTGCTGGAAAAGCACAGCAGGTTAGACAGCATCCGAGAAGCAGGTGAATCGACATTTTGGGCATATAAGCCCTTCATCAGGAATATATTCCTGATACATTCCTCATACAGTCCTGATCAAGGGCTTTTGCCTGAAATGTCGATTCTCCTGCTCCTTGGATGTTGCCTGATCTGCTGTGCTTTTCCAGCACCACACTCTCGATTCTGACCTCCAGCATCTGCAGTTCTGTGGTATCTATCACTAGATTAGAAAATAGTAAATTAATGCTTGGTTTTGGAGTAAGGGAGAAAGTAATGAAATTCAAACCCAAATTGTACTGTATGTATGCAAATGCATGGAATATAGTTAAGATTAACTATTACTAGTTAACAATATTAATATTATTAGCAGTGGAGTCACTAGCACAGATTGCCATGTGGAATAATGATGTTGTGGCGATAATGGACATGTGGCTATTGGAAAGGGCAGAGTGGGTATTAAATAATCCTGGTTACAAGGTGCTCAGAAAACAGAAGAAAGGGAGAAAAAGGAGCCTGATTGGTGTTTTTGGTTTGTGGACATTTCAGAGAGTTCAAGTATCAATTACAGCTGAGGAAAAGGAAGGATGCATTGTTTTGTGTAATCTATAGACTATCAACTCGTGGGAAGGATGGAGGGAATACATCTGGATGAAGATTGCTGAGATGGGTAAACATCTTCATTTAGGTGGTGCCAGGGACCCAGGTTCAATTCCAGCCTTGGGCGACTGTCTGTGTGGAGTTTGCACATTCTTCCCGTGTCTGCATGGGTTTCTTCCAGGTGCTCCGGTTTCCTCCCACAGTCCAAAGATGTGCAGGTCAGGTGAATTGGTCATGCTAAATTGCCCATAGTGTTAGGTGCATTAGTCAGAAGGAAATGGGTCTGGGTGGGTTACTCTTCGGAGGGTTGGTGTGGGCTTGTTGGGCTGAAGGGCCTGTTTCCACACTGTAGGGAATCTAATCTAATCATAGCCCAGTTGTAATGGAGGACTTTAACACTAAAAAGTTTTGAGGTCTTTCAGAAAATGAGTTAAGACTGAAGATAGCATCTTGCTTTCAACACTTTGGCTGAGGAGGAGGGAAAGAAAGTGGAAAGGCAACTTTGAAGATCAAGGAAGCAACATGGGAAAGTTCAAGGGAAACAATTACTGCAGTAATACTGATAAATCAGGATATGAGACCGATTGATAGGAAGAAAAAAGTAAGAGAGGAATTAGCGTTTTCCTCTATGGTGGCAAAGTGGGGTCAAGGATCAAGAGAGCTTTGCTGGCCACTTTAAAATTACAGATTCAAAACTGCAAATGGAAAATTAGACTTCCACGTTTATAAATATGGGGGTAAATTACAAAGGCAAAGTGGCCATGATATTGGCTGGACCACAATTTCACTGTCTAGATTAGAATTTCACTGTGTGCAGTTTTGGTCACCCATATTACAAATGATATTAGAGCCATTAAAAATGTATAATATTGATTAGTTATATTAGCATTTGAGATAAGCCTGTTTTTATAACTTTCTTTTGCAATGCAGAATGGAATTTAATAAACCTAACCCTATCACAAGTCCCAATGACATCATCATAGTGGTGTTGTCAATGCACTCAACCAACTATTAACCCTTTCAGACACGTGGATCTTCTAATCCATGCCAGACAAGTTAGGTTTGAAGAAACAAATACATAATGGGAGCAATCCCACCATGGTTATCTCCAGTGCTCAATCCTGATTGTATGGCCATAGGCAGTTAACCACTTTACATTGGAGCTCCCATCCCTTTAAGGTTGCCAGATTGGCAGCTCTCTATGCCCCGAAGTGCCATCAGATTCATTAGTCACTGTTGGGACTGTACCCGTCCAGGAACAGCATCACAAACACTGCCCTGAAATGGAGATCAGTGATATGGAAGTCACCAAATCACCTTCACCCCCATCTTCATCCACCTATCGCATTCCCAGCTCCCTTCCCCAGCCCGACACCCCTCCCATTTATCTCTCAGCCCCCTTGGAACCCTCCCCCCTCATATTCCTGATGAAGAGCTTATGCTCAAAATGTTGATTCTCCTGCTGCCCTAATGCTGCCTGACTGGCTGTGCTTTTCCAGCACCACACCTTTTGACCCCTAGAAGACCCTGATACTGGCCAAAAATACTTTGAGTTTGATGCAAAAGGACATGCCTTTGTCTCCTAGAAGTTTTTAAAACCGTGAAGGGTATACTTAAGGTGAATAGCAGGTGTCTTTTCCCTAGGGAGGGGTATTCCAAGACTAAGGGGCATACTTTTAATGTGAATGGAGGAAGATTAAAAGAGGACATGAGGGACAACCCTTTTACACAGAGCGCAGTTTGTATATGGAATGATCTGCCAGAGGACGTGGTGGATGTGGGTACAGTAACCTTTAAAATCATTTAGATAAGTTCACGATTAAGAAATTTTGCGGGGATGTGGGCCAAACACAGGCAGGTGGGACTAGCTTAGCTTGGGATTTTGTCCTGCATGGACTAACTGGACTGAAATGTCTGCTTCTGTGCTGTATGACACTCTGATTCTATGATTCCTGTTCATGGCCCAGACAGGGGGAGAAGCGTGGTACAACCCTGTTCCTGAACTCTTTCTGCCAGCCTTAAGACTGAGCTGGAAATGTGTTGCTGGAAAAGCGCAGCAGGTCAGGCAGCATCCAGGGAACAGGAGAATCGACGTTTCGGGCATAAGCCCTTCTTCAGGAATGAGGAAAGTTTGTCCAGCAGGCTAAGATAAAAGGTAGGGAGGAGGGACTTGGGGGAGGGGCGTCGGAAATGTGATAGGTGGAAAGAGGTCAAGGTGAGGGTGATAGGTCAGACTGGGGTGGGGGCTGAGAGGTCGGGAAGAAGATTGCAGGTTAGGAAGGCGGTGCTGAATTTGATGGATTTGACTGAGACAGGGTGGGGGGAGGGGAAATGAGGAAACTGGTGAAATCTACAGGGTGGTTGGGTTGGTTGGTCCGGGTGTCCCAGAGGTGTTCTCTGAAACGCTCCGCAAGTAGGCGGCCTGTCTCCCCAATATAGAGGAGGCCACATCGGGTGCAGAGGATGCAATAGATGATATGTGTGGAGGTGCAGGTGAATCTGTGGCGGATATGGAAGTTTCCTTTGGGGCCTTGGAGGGAGGTGAGTGGGGAGGTGTGGACGCAAGTCTTGCACCTCCTGCGGTTGCAGGGGAAGGTGCCGGGAGTGGAGGTTGGGTTGGTGGGGGGTGTGGATCTGAACAGGGAGTCACAGAGGGAGTGGTCTTTACGGAATGCTGATAGGGGAGGGGAGGGAAATATCTCCTTGGTGGTGGGGTCCGTTTGGAGGTAGCGGAAATGACAGCGGATGATGCGCTGTACATGGAGATTGGTGGGGTGGTAGGTGAGGACCAGTGGGGTTCTGTCCTGGTGGCGGTTGGAGGGGCGCGGTTCAAGGGCGGAGGAGCGGGAAGTGGAAGAGATGCGGTGGAGGGCATCGTCGACCACGTCAGGGGGGAAATTGCGGTCCTTGAAGAAGGAGGCCATCTGGGTTGTGCGTTTTTGGAACTGGTCCTCCTGGGAGCAGATGTGGCGGAGTCGAAGGAATTGGGAGAATTGGATGGCGTTTTTACAGGGGGCAGGATGGGAGGAGGTGTAGTCCAGGTAGCTGTGGGAGTCGGTCGGTTTGTAGTAGATGTCCGTGTTGATTCTGTCGCCTGAGATAGAAATAGAAAGGTCGAGGAAGGGGAGGAGGAATCTGAGACTGTCCAGGTGAATTTGAGGTTGGGGTGGAAGGTGTTGGTGAAGTGGATGAACTGTTCAACCTCCTCGTGGGAGCACGAGGCGGCGCCGATACAGTCATCGATGTAGCGGAGGAAAAGGTGGGGGGTGGGGCCAGTGTAGTTGCGGAAGATGGATTGTTCAACATATCCTATGAAGAGGCAGGCATAGCTGGGGCCCATGCGGGTGCCCATGGCTACTCCTTTCGTTTGTAGGAAGTGGGAGGATTGGAAAGAGAAGTTGTTCAGGGTGAGGACCAGTTCAGTCAGTCGAAGGAGGGTGTCAGTGGAAGGGTGCTGGTCGGTACGGCGGGAAAGAAAGAAGCGGAGGGCTTTGAGTCCTTCGTGATGGGGGATGGAGGTGTACAGGGACTGGATGTCCATGGTGAAAATAAGGCGTTGGGGTCCGGGGAAGCGAAAATCATGGAGCAGGTGGAGGGCATGGGTGGTGTCCCGAACGTAGGTGGGGAGTTCTTGGACTAAGGGGGACAGGACGGTGTCAAGGTATGCGGAGATGAGTTCGGTGGGGCAGGAGCAGGCGGAGACAATGGGTCGGCCGGGGCAGTCAGGTTTGTGGATTTTGGGCAGGAGGTAGGAGCGGGAGGTGCGGGGTTGTGGGACTATGAGGTTGGAGGCGGTGGATGGGAGATCCCCCGAGGTGCTGAGGTTATGGACGGTCTGGGAGATGATGGTTTGGTGTTGGGGTTGGGGTCATGGTCAAGGGGGCAGTAGGAGGAGGTATCTGCGAGCTGGCGTTTGGCCTCAGCGGTGTAGAGGTCGGTGCGCCAAACTACTACCGCGCCTCCCTTGTCTGCTGGTTTGATAGTGAGGTTGGGTTTGCAGCGGAGTGAGTGGAGGGCTGCGCGTTCCGAGGGTGAGAGGTTGGAGTGGGTGAGAGGGGTGGGGGAGGTCAGGTGGCGGCCAATCGAGCTGCCCCAGGCATTATCTGCCCAAGTAAATTGCAAATGGCACCCAGATAGTATTATAGTCCATCATCAAGAAAATGCTGTTCCTGAAATTGCTTCCTCAGAAAGATGAATTCTTGAGTCTAACTATGATCATTATATTTTATAAAATTTTGCGATGTGACATTCTGAAATTATTTGGATCCAATCATCTCCCATGATAATGTGGCTTCACTAAAAAGGAATAAATTACTTTAAAAATGTCAATAAACATAATTTAGAAAGCCTCTCATACTTGCATCTGATTTTATTTGGTTTCATATTTAATAAAAGGTCTTAAACAGTTCACCTTGTTTTGCTTCTTCATTCATGCCAACAATAACTTTCTAACTTTGTACCTTATATATAGGTTTTCTCTTTCAATGTTAATCTCCTTATACCTCAGCAGGGCACCTTGGGACATTTGAGATGTTGAAGTGGTCAAGTGTGTCTGTGTGGGTTTCCTTCAGGTGCTCTGGTTTCCTCCCACATTCCAAGGATGTGCAGGTTAGGTGGATGGGCCATACTAAATTGCCCATAGTGTCCAGGGATGTGCAGACTAGGTGGGTTAGCCTTGGGAAATGCAGGGTGATAGGGTAAGGGGTAGGTCTGGTTGGAATGCTCTTTGAAGATTTGATGTGCTGAATGGTCTGCTTTCACATTGTAGGGGTTCTATGACTGCATGAAAATCTGCACATTATGGTTTTCACTGAATCCTACAAATTTCTCAGATAACTGTTCAACGCTAATATCACCGCAATGAGAAAACATAGAGTCATAGAGATGTACAGCAAGGAAACAGACTCTTCGGTTCAACTCATCCATGCAGACCAGATATCCTAACCTAATCTAGTCCCATTTGCCAGCACTTGGCCTATATCCTTCTAAACCCTTGTGATTCACATATCTATCCAGATGTCTTTTAAATGTTGTAATTGTACCAGCCTCCACCACTTTCTCTGGCAGCTCATTCCATACACTCACCACCCTCTATGTGGAAAACGTTGCCCCTTAGGTCTCTATTAAATCTTTCCCCTCTCACCTTAAACCTATGCCCTCTAGTTCTGGACACCCCGTCCCCAGGGAAAAAACCTTGTATGTTTATTCTATCCATGCCCCTCATGATCTTATAAACATTTTTAAGGTCACCCCTCAGCCTCCGATGCTCCAGGGAAAATTGCCCCAGCCTATTCAGCCTCTCCCTAAAGTTCAAATCCTCCAACCCTGGCAACATCCTTGTAAATCTTTTCTGAACCCTTGCAAGTTTCACAACATCTTTCCGATAGGAAGGAGATCAGAATTGCATGCAATATTCCAACAGTGGCCTAACCAATATCCTGTACAGTAGCAACATGACTTCCCAACTCTTATACTCGATGTTCTATCCAATAAAGGAAAGCATACTAAACCCCTTCTTCACTATCCTATCTACCTGTGACTTTATTTTCAAGGAACTATGAATCTGCACTCCAAGATCTCCTTGATCAGCTTATGGGTAATGAACGGACCACATATTTAATAACTAATAACTAAGAAGCAAGTTTTGTAAATGCAACATTGCAGATTTTTCAGGTGATTTATTTATGTGGATGGTTTCATCAAGTTACAAAGGGATGTAAACTGACTGAATGGGCAAAACTGAGTAAGGTGCAGTTCAATGCAAGGAATTGTGAGACTGATTTTGAATCTGAGAAAGGGAATTTGAAATATTTTTTCATAGCGAGAAGTTCCCCAATTTTCTCCAACCTCAGCAAATAACTTCTTTCCATATTAGGGTTAGAAGTGAAATGGTCACTGGAGATTGTACAATGAACAGCATCATACACAAATCATCAGATATTGAACTAGTCTGTGCCCACTTGCAGCAAGATTTGGAAAACATTGTGACTTGGACTGATAAGTGCAGAGTAACATTCCCAAACTCACAAGTGCCAGGTAAGAAGCATTTCCAACATAGAATCCTTAGAATCCCTAATGTGTGGAAACAGGCCCTTCAGCCCAACAAGTCCACACCAAACCTCCATTCCCCTACCCTATATTTACCCCTGACCAATGCACCTAACCTACACATCCCTGAACACTATGAGCAATTTAGCATGGCCAACTCACCTAACCTGCACATCTTTGGATTGTGGGAGGAAACCAGAGCACCCGGAGGAAACCCACGCAGATACGGGGAGAATGTGCAAACTCCACAGAGAGTTTTGCCCGAGGTTGGAATTGAATCCAGGTCCTTGGTGCTGTGAGGCAGCAGTGCTAACCACTGTGCCACCGAGCCACCCTATCGATAATCTAATTATAGGAACATAGGACCAGGAGTGGGCCATTCAGCCCCTTTGCCCCATTCAATAATATCATGACTGATATATGGCCTAACTCCATATACCTGCCCTTGATTCATTATCTTCTCTTCATGTTCAATGGACTTACCATTGCTGAAAAAAGTCCCTCATCATCAACATTCAGGGGAGTAACCCATTGACCGGATTCAGAATTTTTCTAACCATATGAACACTGTGGCTACCAGAACAGGTCAGATGCTGGGAATTCTGTAAAGCGTAACTAACCTCCTGACTTCCCAAAGCCTGTTCACCATCTACAAGGCACAAGTGACGAGTTTGATGGAATAGTTCCCACCTGATTTGGTGAATGGCTCGATACCATCCATGCCAAAGTAGCCGACTTGGTTATCATGCCATCAACAAACTTCTCTCCCTTCATAAACAACGCACAATGGCAGCAATGTGTACCTTAGCTAGATGGCTGATTTGCTTTGCATTGTGATGTCAGCACCATGGGTTCAATTCTAGCACTGGCTGAGGTTACCCTGAAGGATTCTCCTTCTCAACCTCTTCCCCTGCCTGAGGTGCGGTGACCTTAGATTAGACCACCATAAGTTGTCTCTGTCTCTGTCTCTCTAATTTGAGTGCAGTCCTTTGGTCCATTAGGACTATGACGACTTCACCATACTTTGCCTACTAAAATCATTGTAACAACTCATCAAGTCAAACCATATCCTCTGCTCTGAGATTGTTTCCATCAGGTGTATGGGAACATCTGAAAGTTTCTCTCCAAGTCACATATCACCGTCTCTTCGAGGTATGGATGCCATTTCCTCACTATCACTGGGTCATAATCCTGGAACAATCTTCCTAACACCATTGTGGATCTACCTAACCCCCCGAGGACTGCAGCAGTTCAAGAAGACATTTCACCACTATCTTCTGGAGGGCAATTAGGGATGAGCAATGAATGTTGGTCTTTCCAGAAATACCTATAAACTATGAACAAATGAAATAAAACATAAACTACGGGTTATGACAGAGCAATTGAATTTTTGTGTCCATGCACCAAAATCAATAGAAGGTAGTGAACAGGCTGAGCAAAAATCTAGAATTCTAATTAATGCAGAATCTAATAGAATTGTTTATCTCAAGAGGTTTAGAATTCACGTGTGAAGATAAGATGCCTCGGTTAGATAGAGTCTGTGTCAGATCCAATTTAGAATTCTGCCTTTGGATTTAAGCATCAACCTAAAGAAAGATATATTAGACCGAAAGGGAAATAGAGCAGATTCACAAGAATGATTCTAAGCTCTAGAATCATAGTCATAGAGATGTATAGCATTGAAACAGACTCTTTGGTCCAACTCGTCCATGCTGACTAGATATCCTAAATTAATCTAGTACCATTTACCAGCAGTTGACCCATATCCCTCTAAACCCTTCTTATTTATATACCCATCCAGATGCCTTTTAAATGTAATTGTACCAGCTTCCACCATTTCCTCTGGCAGTTCATTCCATACTGCACCACCGTCTGCGTGAAAAGGTTATCCCTTAGGTCCCTTTAAATCTTTCCCTTCTCACCCGAAACCCAAAACTTATTAAATTTTGATCAAGAACATGTTGTTTAGATTGCTTCTATTTTCTTTAACATTGAAGCTTGAGGGTGACACAGTTCTGGTGTTTGAATCAACCAAGGTCGATTCAGAGGAACTACTTCCTCCTGTAATGGAATGCAGGACAAGGAACACTTCGCAACATTAAAAATTGACCATTTTCAAATCAGGAAGAACTGTTTTCATATAATGCAGTGTGAAAATGTGGACCACTCCCAAATTGCTGTGGATGGAGTTTGGTGGGTCCATTGAAAATTTAAGTACTTAGATCATCACCGTTCTAAAAATGTTTATTAGTTTTGGCTGTGAAAGGTGACAAAAATGGGTAAATGTAGGTTGGCTGCAAGGCAGCCATAATATATCTGAATGTCGTAACGAGGTTAAGGGGCCGCATGTTATGATGTAACCAATGCGACTGTTGGAGATTTCTTAAATTTATTAAAACAAGCAATTTTTGTCAAAGATTTAACTTATGATAGACACGGAAGTCACATTCCAGCTTAACTCAGTGCAATGTTCTGACTATTGTTTGGCCAATTGCCATGTAACCGCTTGAAGGGTAAACGATGTCACCCAGTTCAAATCTAAACATGCTGTTAGATTTATTCAAATATGTTTCTGAATGTCAGTTCTTGGAACTTAACAATTGTTCAAATTCTGCCTTTCCTCAATAACTGTGATGGCAAATCACAATGATTTTTTTGTCAAGTGCTGTTTATCGGAAGTTTTCAAAATGATTGCCTGATTGGAATCTTCGAAGGAAGTAAAGTAAGCAACCAATTGCCTTAAAATGTTGAAGGGAGGAATGTTAAAAAAAGCCCATGTGATGATAGTCGCAAATAACTGCTTAATATTCACAGGAAGCTAGCACATTATATCAACTATTGTAAATATATGCATTACATAATTTCAGAGACCCATGCCAAAGCACTGAAGATATGGGTTCAAATCCCTCAATGAATTGATCTAATAAATCTGAAAATGAATGCTGGTTTCAGTTGCTGTGAATATCCATCTGGTTTACTAAAGCCCTTTAGGGATGGAAATTTGCAGTCCTCATCCGGCCTACATATGATTCCAGCAAAGTGATTGGTTCTTGACTGCCCCCTTCGGAAAGCCTGACAGGCTACTCAGTTTGAAGCCAGCTCAGGATGAGCAACAAGAGCCTTGAGGATGATGCCCACGTGCCATGACAGAATAAAGCAATTCCCTATTTGCTTTCTTGGGCATGTATAAACGTATACATCAGTGCAAGTGCCAGAGTGTGAGGGATCCTAAGGGAGTAGTCTCAAAGAGACTGGGATACCTGGATGAAAAGAACAATGGAACTCAAAGACTATTTCTTTTGACAGTCAATTAAAAGAAGGAAAACACTCATAGCTGACAAGTAAAATACTTCAAGAATGTCCTGAAAAGCAACTTGAAGTGTTGTCATGGCCTAATACAAAACTGGAAAGACTTTGCTAAAGCACAGTAGGATAGTACTGTATACAGTAATATGATCTTTATAGACTGGCTTATTGAACAAGAGATATGAATTCAAATTCCTTCATGACAAGTTGTGAATTTAAAGTCATCATTCATGAACTGGTGGCAGAAACACATCAACACTTCTGGATTTTTAAAAAACTGTTCCAGTATTGTTCTTCAAGATGGACTAAGTGCTACCCCTATTCATGATCCGAACCCTGCATGTGACAGGATGACACACAATGTGATTGATGCCTGATATTCTCGTTAGTGATTGTTTAGACCAAAGCAACAAGTACATCAGATGTGGTGTGTCCACTTGTGTCCTCAAAACAAAATAATATCATGTTATTGCTTTCTTTTGAAGTCTCCTATGGAATTTGCTTCTACCACTGTGCTGTGGATGTGGATTTCCAAATCCTAACAATTCTCTGAGTAAAGACATTTCTCCTTATTTCACTCCTAGCTCTCTTGCTGACAATCTTGAAATTGTGACCCCTAGTTACTTACATCCTGACTAGTGGAAACAGAATATTCTTCTTTATCCTGTCAAAATTGTTCGTCATTTTGAACACTTCAATGAGGTCACTTCTTAATCTTCTTTGTCCAAGAAGAACAAGACCAATCTCTCCAAATGTTCCTTGTCTCTGAAATTCCTCATTCCTAGTATCAATCTAGCAAGTCTCCGTTGCACTCTCTCTAGGGCTTTAACATCTTTCTTTAGATAAAGTGCCCAGAACTGAACACAATACTCCATATGTGGTCTGATTATTGATTGGTAGAGGAATAGCATAAATTCCTTGCTTTTATACTCTATGCCTTTATTTATAAATCCAAGGAGCCTATAAGATTTCCTAATACTGTTTCAACTTGTCTGGCAACATTCATGAGAATTATGAACTTGAACCCTGAGGACCCTCTACTCCTTTACTCCCCACAAAGTTGTACCATTGAACCTGTATTGTCTGTCCATGCTTCTTCTTCCAAAGTGTATTACCTCACATTTCTGTGCATTGAAATTCATGTGCCAAGTGCCTGCCTGTCTGGCCAACTTGTCAATATCCCTCTAAAATCGCACTGCATCATCCTCACAACTCACTAATCTCCCTTGAAGTAGCATCTGCAAATTGAGAGATTTTGACCTGAACATTCATCTCCAAATTGTTTATATAAATCACAAAAAAGAAAGGGTCCCAATACCAATCCCTGGGGAACACCACTTTTAAGTTGTCTCCAGTCAGAGAAATGCTAATCGATACCTGCTCTCTGTTTTCTATCTTTTAGCCTACTTTTAATTCATGTTGCCAACGAACCATCAATCCCAAACATTTCTAATTTTGTAATCAATCTGCCATGTGACACTGTATCAAACGCTTTCTGTAAATCCAAATATATAACATCCACAGCACAACCCTCATCCACTGCCTGTGTCACCTCAGATTTGTCAGACGTAACCTGCCTTTGATAAAGCCATGTTGGTTGCCTAGTATTAACTACAGGTAATATTTGGAGGGGTGATCAAAAGTATTGAAGGGTTGGGATTTTTAAGACAAGTTTTTCATGGAGGAGAGGGAGGTAGAAAATGAGAGAAAGCAGGGAAAGAATTTCAGACAATGGGGTCAAACTGGTCGAATAAAGCCAGGGGAATGAAATAGAAAAAAAATGAACAAAAGATCAGTCAAGTGGAATTGAGTTTTCCAGGGGAGGAGTGAGAGTTATAAGGTTACAAAAAGTTACAAAACTGAAGAGGGTGAAGAAGAAGAGGATGATCTTTAGAGCAGTTGATGTCATGGCAAGTCAGAAAGTGCAGGTGACATTTGAAATAGGACTTGGTGCAACTCAGAGTTCAAGCACGATCAAACTCATTTCCACATACCTTGATACTGTCCTATCCCCCTGGTCCAGGAACTCCCCACATACATTCAGGACACCACCCACACTGTCCAACTCCACCAATAATTTCGTTTCCCTGGCCCCCAACACCTCATTTTCACCATGGACACCCAGTCCCTATACACCTCTATCCACCATGATGATGGCCTACAAACCCTCCGTTTCTTCCTCTCCTGGTGTCCCCAGCAGTACTGCTCCACTGACACTCTCATTCATTTGGCTGAACTGGTCCTCACCCTTAAAAATTTCTCCTTTGAATCCTTCATCCAAGAGAGCTTTACCTGCACTTCCACACATGTATATTACTGTATCCATTGCTCCTGATGTGGTCTCCTCTACATTGGAGAGACAGGACGCCTACTTGCAGAGCGCTTCAGAGAACATTTCCAGGACATTTGCATCAACCAACCCCACCGCCCTGTGGCCGAACACTTCAACTCCCCCTCCCACTCCACCAAGAACATGCAGGTCCTGGGCCTCCTCCATCGCCACTCCCTCACCACTCGACGTCTGGAGGAAGAACACCTCATCTTCTGCCTTGGGACCCTCCAACCACATGGCATCAATGTGGATTTCACGAGTTTCTTCATTTCCCTGCCTCCACCGATATCCCAGTTTTTGCGGCACGGTGGCACAGTGGTTAGCATTGCTGCCTCGCAACGCCAGAGACCCGGATTCAATTCCTACCTCGGGCAACTGATTGTGTGGAGTTTGCACATTCTCCCCGTGTCTGCGTGGGCTTCCTCTGGGTGCTCCGGTTTCGTCCCACAGTCCAAAAATGTTCAGGTTAGGTGAATTGGCCAAGCTAAATTACCCGTAGTGTTAGGTGAAGGGGTAAATGTAGGGGAATGGGTCTGAGTGGGTTGCTCTTCAGAAGGTCGGTGTGGACTTGTTGGGCTGAAGGGTCTGCTTCCACACTGTGAGTAATCTAATCTAAAACCGGGCACCGCCGTCATGACCTGTCATACCTGTCCATCTTCCTTCCCACCTATCTGCTCCACACTCCTCTCCAACCGATCACCATTACCCCCACCTTCATCCACCTATCGCACTCTCACCTACCTTGCTCCACCCCACTCCCCTCCCATTTATCTCAGCAACCCCTCGTCTCACAGGTCTCATTCCTGATGAAGGGCTCTTGCCTGAAACGTTAATTCTCCTGCTCTCTGGATGCTGCCTGACGTGCTGTGCTTTTCCAGCACCACACTCTCGACTCTGATCTCTAGCATCTGCACCCTTCACTTTCACCTCATCGCTTTTATCCTTTAGTGGTGGTGAGTTTGAAGGAAGGGTAGTTGGAACTAAATGGTCTTAGTGTTATGGCGTGTGATGTTGAAGTCCAATATAACTATTTGTACATAAATGGTTGCCTTTGAAACTTATGACTTCAAAAAACGTAAATAAAATTGTTGGGAGAAATATTAGCAGCTTTTTCTCAAAAAAGGAACTGCCAGAATATAGGCGCCAAAAAAAGCCTTGACAGCAGAAAGGTTCCACCATTATCTTATCCCACAAATGAAAATTAATATGAACAACTTGACTGAAGTAGACTTCACTTCCTCCAATGAAAAAATACATAGGCTTTAACAAATTTAGTTTGCTGTCCAGCAGTGACATGTGTCAGATGGGTGCAGCTGCAGGGTTGTAAGGTTTTATAATGGTAGCTGTGGAGGTGGGTGGGAGTCTTTGAACTAACAGCGTGAATGTTTCATGTAAATTATACAGCTGTATTCGGAGCTGATGCATGTACAAGAATAATTCCAGCACCCCCTTCAGTCACAACATGGCATTACAACATGTATGGACTGCAGTGCAGGTAGATGCCAGGCACCATTATTAAATAATGCATTTTTAACTATTAGTTAAAACAACCTGGCTAATCTCATTGTGTGTTGGTGTCACCTCATACAGATTGAATTCTGGCTGTTGTTCTCCAGCTCTGCAGTGTAGACGATATCACCAAATGCTGTGCCACTAACAGCTTTAGTAGGATTAGAAGTGAAAGATAAATACTGCGAGAAAGGTGACAATAACGTAGGCTTAGAAGGAACTTTATGAAGAGGGAAATAAACAGCAGGTGAGTAACTGGCTATGACTGTAATTGAGAAAGAGAGAAATGGAAACACACCAACAACTAGCTGAAAGTATATAACATCTTTGATGTAGTAAAAATAAACCAATTGGACAATTATCAAACGCTGCTGCAGCCGGCCATTTTAACACAGCGTTCTACTCACATGTCCACCTGTCTGTCCTCGGCATGCTGTAGTGGTCCAGTGAATCACAACGCAAACTGAAGGAACAACATTGCATCTTCAGACTAGATACTTTACAACCTTCTGGACTTATTATTGAGTTCAGCGCCTTCAAATAGTGAACCCACTCCATTCCTTGTCTTTCTTTTAGCTTTACCAGTTTCATTCTCTGTAACCATGTCCTCCCTACCCCCAGCTCCAATGGGACTGTCTGTTCTTTCAAGTTCTTCAAGTTAGGCTTGAAGAACTGCTCTGCTCTTCTCACATTCCGATCACCTCAACTGCACTTTCACCCTTTCTCCCCCAGCACTGTAACTGTAACCCTGCACCCCCCTCACCCCTGCCGTAGTATAGCACACTTCATGTCAGCTCTGAGGAAATGTTACCTAGACTTGAGACATTAGCTTGCTCTCTCTCCATGGATGCTGCCTGACCTGCTGTGATCTCCAGCATTTTTTATTTTCAGCTAAATTTGATACCAAGAGAGCTAGAAAATATTAGGGCTTAGGACCTGAAGCCTGGCCAAAGAGGTAATGTTGCGGGAGCATTTAGAGAGCTGGAGTTGTGTTCACATGGCATCCCCGATCTTAAGGCTTAGCAGCTTGAAGAAAGAGCTACCAAATGTGAAGTGATTAAGATTTGGGATGTGCAAGAGACCAAAGTTATGCAATCATGGAGATCCTGAAGGTCTATAGGGCTGGAGGAAATAGGAAAGGGTGAGGCCATGGAATAATTTCTAAACAAGGGTGAGATTTGGATTGCGAAGAAGGCGTTTGGTATGCTTTCCTTTATTGGTCAGAGTATTGAGTTAGGAGGTCATGTTGCAGCTGTACAGGACATTGGTTAGGCCACTGTTGGAATATTGCGTGCAATTCTGGTCTCCTTCCTATTCGAAAGATGTTGTGAAACTTGAAAGGGTTCAGAAAAGATTTACAAGGATGTTGCCAGAGTTGGAGGAATTGAGTTATAGGGAGAGGTTGAATAGGCTGGGACTGTTTTCCCTGGAGTGCCGGAGGCTGAGGGGTGAACTTATAGAGGTTTGTAAAATCATGAGGGACATGGATAGGATAAATAGACAAAGCGTTTTCCCTGGGGTCGGGGAGTCTAGAACTAGAGTTAGAGGCTTAGGGTGAGAGGGGAAAGATATAAAAGAGACCTAAGGGGGAACCTTTTCACACAAAGGGTGGTATGTGTATGGAATGAGCTGTCAGAGGAAGTGGTGGAGGCTAGTACAATTGCAACACTTAAAAGGCATCCGGATGGGTATATGAATAGGAAGGGTTTGGAGTGATGTGGGCCGGGTGCTGGCAGGTGTGACTAGATTGGGTTGGGATATCTGGTCGGCATGGATGTGTTGGACTGAAGGGTCTGTTTCCATGCCGTACATCTCTATGACTCTATAAGTGCTGCAAGATTGTGTATTGTTTCTTGTTCATTAAGGATCCCCAGCTGCTGTTAAGATGAAACAATGAGGAAATAGTCTATTGGTCTTCAATAGATTGTTTCATTGGAATCTAAATTGCACATACTGTCAACTATATGTTAAACTATATCCCAGTCTTCTGAAATTAACGCCTGGCCAACAAAATGATCGCAAACACTCAGCATAAATAATTTTGGATAAGTGCACGCAGACCCTCAGGAATTCACCCTCATCTGACATGATACAACCTGCAAAACAAATGATGGCATTGAATGATTCAGGAAGGTGATAGAGGACATTCTGAGAGTTGGTCTGCTGGAGGGGAAAATAAGCAATCCATTCATGGCTGACTTCACAAAAAATCAGTCCAGTCCATAGTTTCTGATCCAAGAGACACTAACTAAACTTACAACTGGTCATCACTTTCAAATGTCATGATCATTCTTTTAAGGCATAGAAAAAAATAGAGTTATACAGCACAAAAACAAACCCTTCGGTCCAACTCATCCACGCTGCCCAGATATTCTGAACTGATCTAGTCCCATTTGCCAGCATTTGGCCCATATCCCTCCAAACCCTTCCTATTCTTATACCCATCCACATGCCTCTTAAATGTTTCAATTGTACCAGCCTCCACCACTTCCTCTGGCAGCTCATTCCACACATGCATAACCCTCTGCGTGAAAGTGTTGCCTCTCAGGTTCGTTTTAAATCTTTCCCTCTTATCTTAAACCTATGCCCTCTAGTTTTGAACTCCCCTATCCTGGGAAAAAGACCCGAGCTTTTCACTCTATCTATGCCCCTCAAGATTTCATAAATCTCTATAAGCTCATCCTTCAGCCTCCGATGCTCCAATGAAAACAGCCCCAGCTTATTCAGCCTCTCTCTATAACTCAAACCTTCCCACCCTGGCAACATCATAAATTGGACTGAAGGGTCTGTTTAATTCTTTGACTTTATGTCTTAAAAGTGCAAAGCAAAAAGGTAAAGTAAAATGATTCTTCGATAAGTGAATGTGTGCGAGGAAACTACATATTTGGTGAAGGCTGGTACAACTACAACATTTAAAAGGCATTTGGATGGGTGTAAGAATAGGAAGGCAAAGTGCTGGCAAATGGGACTAGATCAGCTCAGGATATCTGGACGGTATGGAGATGTTGGACCGAAGGGTCTGTTTCTTGCTGTATAACTCTTTTTTTTTGTCTTAAAAGAATGATCATGGCATTTGAAGAACGATCATGGCATTGAGTTCACCTCCAGCTGCTGAATCATAAATGTCACAGGACCACAGCAGGTCAAGCCATTGTATGGTACCAACACTTGTCTGGCAACATAACGCATAACATATTAGTGGGAAGTCCAGGATAGACGGAGTTTGGCGATTATGAGATTACATTTCCTTTTCACATGAGCAACTTGAGTGTTGGTCATCCAGCTGATCATGTAGATTTTCTTGCTGTACACCTTAGCACCATCATCAACAGCTTTCATATCTCAAATACTATTTCGGTAATGACAAAGAAATAGACAAGCAGAGCTCCAAGGAACTCTTAAGGAATAAACTTTAAGGAGTGTTTGAGGTTTGTGTTTCGAATGGTTTAATTTAAAGTGTTTTAATTTTACAAAGGAGAAAACATGTAACATCCAATTGTGCAATTGTTTAGTGTTTGGTGATATTTGCTTCTTGACCCTTCTCTATTCTTTTGTTGGCAGTGAAGCCTTGCTGTGGGGACTGAGAAACAGAAACTAAAAATGGATTGGAAACTTTTGCTTCAGGCTTTTTAATAGGACTATAAAATAGAGATCCTCTTTAGACATAGAAACCAATGTATTATCTCTGAGGCACAATCCACAACAGCCACTATAAAATTGGCACTCTGAACCAAATTTATAAATTCAGTATTCCAGACAAAAGCTAACTTTGTGTCTGTGTTGTGCCACCTCTGTCTGGCTTAATGCTTCCATGCAGGGCTCTCCAGTGACTGCTGCTACTGACTTTCAATGGGGTGATTGCAGATGACATACAGGACAATCTGGAGATGACATACAGGACAACCTGGAGATGACACACAGGACAATCTGGAGATGACATACAGGACAACCTGGAGATGACACACAGGACAATCTGGAGATGACATACAGGACAATCTGGAGATGACACACAGGACAACCTGGAGATGACACACAGGACAATCTGGAGATGACATACAGGACAATCTGGAGATGACATACAGGACAATCTGGAGATGACACACAGGACAACCTGGAGATGACACACAGGACAATCTGGAGATGACATACAGGACAATCTGGAGATGACACACAGGACAATCTGGAGATGACATATAGGACAATCTGGAGATGACATATAGGACAACCTTAACCACCTCCACTTCTTGAAGGCCTGGCTTTCGACTGCATCATGTTAGCAATGGTAGCAGCAATCTGTGCTGCCTGCGGTACAGAGACAGTCACACAGGTTACACAGGCAGTGGTGGAGGTGGCTGTATCGGGAGAATGAACGCCGTCATCCTGAGAGAGAATAACAGGTTTGTGCTCCACGGACCAACTTTGAACACTGTCCATGATGGCAAAAATCACTGCATTATGTGACAACAAATTGCAGTCTCAAGGTCCCCTGGCTGAGTTTCCATTGCAACATTAAATATTGGGTGGCTCTTGCTTGCATTGCAATGGAAACTGAACCACTGGCGTTCAGACAATAACCATGGCTCAATAATACAGGGATCATCACAGGGTTGACTGCTCTCCCACTGGAATGGGCAAGCTGCAGGGTTTATGCTAAGTTGGTGCTGTGCTTATCCAAATCCATTGACAGTGACTTTAGGCTTTCTAGCAAGCTTTTCAATGCACCAAGTGTTTCTGCATACACACCCATCATTGTCCTTTGTGCAGAAAATTCATTAATATTCATTTTAAAGATCCGACCTATGAATGTTTCCTCTTACTTACAAATGGCTATTTTATATTGTCCTGCACTGTGTTCCAACTTGTGCACAAAGTGACTTGTAAATGTACTCAAGAAACCGTTCACTACTCCCGATAGGTTGACACATTCAGGTCCTTATCAGTGCCCTCTGCAGCAGAACTCTTATGAATGTGACTTCACCATAATCAAAATTCTAACTCTTTGCCTTACTCTAAGTGTGCAGCACTTGTGCCTGGTGCGTAACTGTCTGTGCGGTGCCAATTTTGTGAGCTCGAGATTGAGTGATGGTGCTTCTTTTTCATCATTGTCTTCATGTTCTTCCATTTCTTTCTTTTCAACCACGCTCTGGCTGGTTTGCGTTTCTTGGATGACAGACAAGCAGTAGAGTACTGGAGAGACAAGAGGTGGGAAGACAAGTGGCAAATGTTGTAAATCAGTGCTACGAGCTAGTGAGGGCAGGAATAGGAGGGTAGAGCAGATGAATGCATGGCTGAGGAGCTGGTGTATGGGAGAAGGATTCACATTTTTGGATCTTTGGAATCTCTTTTGGGATAGAAGTGACCTGTACAAGAAGGACAGATTGCACCTAATTTGGAAGGGGACTAATATATTGGCAGGGAAATTTTCCAGAGCTGCTCAGGAGGATTTAAACTAGTAAGGTGGAGAGGTGGGACCCAGGGAGATAGTGAGGAAAGAGATCAATCTGAGACTGGTACAGTTGAGAACAGAAGAGAGTCAAACAGTCAGGGCAGGCAGGGACAAGGTAGGACTAATAAATTAAACTGCATTTATTTCAATGCAAGGGGCCTAATAGGGAAGGCAGATGAATTCAGGGCATGGTTGGGAACATAGGACTGGGATATCATAGCAATTACAGAAACATGGCTCAGGGATGGGCAGGACTGGCAGCTTAATGTTCCAGGATATAAATGCTACAGGAAGGATAGAAAGGGAGGCAGAGAGGAGGGGGAGTGGCATTTTTGATAAGGGATAGCATTACAGCTGTGCTGAGGGAGGATATTCCCGGAAATACATCCAGGAAAGTTATTTGGGTGGAACTGAGAAATAAGAAAGGGATGAAAATCTTATTGGGATTGTATGACAGACCCCCTAATAGTCAGAGGGAAATTGGGAAACAAACTTGTAAGGAGACCTCAGCTATCTGCAAGAATAATAGGGAGGTTATGGTAGGGGATTTTAACTTTCCAAACATAGACTGGGACTGCCATAGTGTTAAGGGTTTAGATGGAGAGGAATTTGTTAAGTGTGTACAAGACAATTTTCTGATTCAGTATGTGGATGTACCTACAAGAGAAGGTGCAAAACTTGACCTACTCTTGGGAAATAAGGCAGAGCAGGTGACTGAGGTGTCAGTGGGGGAGCACTTTGGGCCCAGCAAAATGGGAAGCCTTCAGAAATGAGATAACGAGAATCCAGAGAAAATATATTCCTGTTAGGGTGAAAGGAAAGGCTGGTAGGTATAGGGAATGCTGGATGACTAAAGAAATTGAGGGTTTGGTCAAGAAAGAGAAGGAAGCATATGTCAGGTAGAGACAGGATAGATCGAGTGAATCCTTAGAAGAGTATAAAGGAAGCAGGAGTATGCTTAAGAGGGAAATCAGGAGAGCAAAAAGGGGATATGAGATAGCTTTGGCAAATAGAATTAAGAAGAATACAAAGTGTTTTTACAAATACATTAAGGACAAAAGAGTAACTAGGGAGCGAATAGGGCCCCTCAAAGATCAGCAAGGCGGCTTTTGTGTGGAGCCGCAGAAAATGGGGAGATATTAAATGGAGTATTTTGCATCAGTATTTATTGTGGAAAAGGATATGGAAGATATAGACTGTAGGGAAATAGATGATGACATCTTGCAAAATGTCCATATTACAGAGGAGGAAGTGCTGGATGACTTGAAACAGGTAAAGGTGGATAAATCCCCAGGTCCTGATTAGGTGTACCCGAGAACTCTGTAGGAAGCTAGAGAAGTGATTGCTGGGTCCCTTACTGCGATATTTGTATCATCGATAGTCACAGGTGAGGTGCCGGAAGATCGGAGGTTGGCAAACGTGGTGCCGCTGTTTAAGGAGGTGTTAAGAACCAGGCAGGGAACTATAAACCAGTGAGCCTGACGTCAGTGGTGGGCAAGTTGTTGGAGGGAATCCTGAGGGACAGGATGTACATGTATTTGGAAAGGCAAGGACTGATTAGGGATAGTCAACATGGCTTTGTGCGTGGGAAATCATGTCTCACAAACTTGATTGAGTTTTTTGAGGAAGTAACAAAGAGGATTGATGAGGGCAGAGTGGCAGATGTGATCTATATGGATTTCAGTAAGGCGTTCGACAAGGTTCCCCATGGGAGACTGATTAGCAAGGTTAGATCTCATGGAATACAGGGAGAACTAGCCATTTGGATACAGAATTGGCTCAAAGGTAGAAGACAGAGGGTGCTGGTGGACGGTTGTTTTTCAGACTGGAGGACTGGGACCAGTGGAGTGACACAAGGATCGGTGCTGGGCCCTCTACTTTTTATCATTTACATAAATGATTTGGATGCGAGCATAAGAGGACAGCTAGTAAGTTTGCAGATGACAACAAAATTGGAGGTGTAGTGGACAGCGAAGAGGGTTACCTCAGATTACAACAGGATCTTGACCAGATGGGCCAATGAGCTGAGAAGTGGCAGATGAAGTTTAATTCAGATAAATGTGAGGTGCTGCATTTTGGGAAAGCAAATCTTAGCAGGACTTATACACTTAATGGTAAGGTCCTAGGGAGTGTTGCTGAACAAAGAGACCTCGGAGTGCAGGTTCATAGCTCCTTGAAAGTGGAGTCGCAGGTAGATAGGATAGTGAAGAAGGCATTTGGTATGCTTTCCTTTATTGGTCAGAGTATTGAGTACAGGAGTTGGGAGGTCATGTTGCAGCTGTATAGGACATTAGTTAGACCACTGTTGGAATATTGCATGGAATTCTGGTGTCCTTCCTATCAGAAAGATGTTGTGATACTTGAAAGGGTTCAAAAAAGATTTACAAGGATGTTGCCAGGGTTGGAGTATTTGAGCTATAGGGAGAGGTTTAACAGGCTGGGGCTGTTTTCCCTGGAGCGTCGGAAGCTGAGGGGTGACCTTATAGAAGTTTACAAAATTATGAGGGGCATGGATAAGGTAAATAGGCAAAGTCTTTTCCCTGGGTTCGGAGAGTCCAGAACTAGAGGGCGTAGGTGTTAGGTGCATGGGAAAGATGTAGAAGAGACCTATGGGGCAACTTTTTCACGCAGAGGGTGATACATGTATGGAATGAGCTGCCAGAGAATGTGGTGGAGGCTAGTACAATTGCAACATTTAAGAGGCATTTGGATGGGTATATGAATAGGAAGGGTTTGGAGAGATATGGGCCGGATGCTGGCACATGGGACTAGATTGGGTTGGACCGAAGGGTCTGTTTCCATTCTGTACATCTCTATGACTCTATGAGAAAGGATTGAGAGATTGTGCAAAGAAGGATTAGCTTGGAGAATGGTGTCGCTTTCATTGCTGTCTGCCCTGCCATTGGCCAAGGCCTCAATCATGGCTGCTGCATTGATCCTTGAAGGGGTTCGGAAAGTGCGAACAGGCCTGCCCCCTGGTGGTTGGATCCTCTTCCTTCTGGTTGTATGCCAGGAGAGAAAGAAGTGAATCAGGTAAGCGTGGTACAAATGTGTTTGGGTGATGTGGCTGTCATAGCTATAAAACTAGCAGTATACATGCAAGCTGTGACATGCAGGTGTGAAGGTTACAGCAGGGTAAGGACTGAGTCTTACCTTCATACAAAGAAATCAGAAAGACATAGGAAGATGAAGAGAGAATTACAGAGAAATTAAATAAAAATATTCAAAAAGGAGAAACGCTAAAGAGAAAAAGAAAAACATGGAGTGCTAAGGACAGGACAGAAGATACTTGGGGATTCTCTATTTAGTACTTGCCCCAAACTCTGCATGTATAAACGTAATTCTAAGATAGATATATAAGTTCTAGCCATGGGGAAATCTCTCCTGACCTTTCAAATATTCACTCTCCTAAGCTCAGAAAGGTTTTTCACTCAGTATTAGTAGGATGGGTTTGGCTTCAGCCTTGGAGAATAGCAAGGCTCTGAGTGCATTCAGTCCCTATGTTTGTGCTGATGGATAAACAAAATACTTGAGAGACAACTGCAAGATTTCAACGAGAAGCAATCCCTCAACATCAGGTCAGACATGGAGCACAGCATTTCACAACCTGTATTACATATTAGTAAAACTACGGGAGATCTATCGTTAACAGTTACATAACTACTTTCATCCTCTGTTGCATCACATAGCCATTACTGATGCTATCAAAGTGCCTGATACCATTACTTTTCCCGGTGATAAAAAGCTGGTTGTGATTTACTGCCATACTTTTAACAGCAAGAAGGTCTCCTGCACTTTATGATTTATGAGCCTTGATTCCAGTGGTGAAAGGCTAATAATATCACAAGTGTTGTGTCTTATCATTTTTGTTAAATTGGGAAGGTAGCAAACTGACAATTCTTCCTGTAACAGCACACAGCATTGAATGCAGACCACAGCTGACAGGAATTTAAAGCTGAAGGTATTTGGCTATTGCACAGGAATTAACGGAATAGAGGTCAATAGGAATCTTGTTAGGTTTTCACTCTCCTCTCATGTAATGGAAACAAGAAGAGGTTTGAAGGAATGTTTGGCTGGAAGAGACGGATTTATTCCTCATTACGGAGAAACTGCTGGCTTATAGCATTTTTTTTTACTGTTTGAAATTTTGGAAATAACTAGTCAGATGATATGAGGAGCTGAAGATTAAGATGTTAATGTTGGAAGTGTTGCTATAAGAAACTCCAGAATGAGTTGACTGATACCCTTTGAAGGTACATTTTAATTGCATTTAATTACATTTGAATTTGGTATTTTCTAGTTTCTATGGATAAGAAGCACAAAATTGCTTAAGGCCAGAAATTCAATGACAGGCTTGAATTTTCTTGCCTGCGCTCAACAATTGCAGGCTTTTACACATTATAATTGATGACATTCAGTTGCCAAGATGTACACTCAGATTAGGGCTCAGGTGCACGATAGGTACAATGGCAGTCATAGAACCCTGGACAGTTATGAATGCCCATGGAACACAGGAACAAATGAATTTCTGGATGAGAAAAAAGACCATAGTCCATCAAATTTGCCATTTATTAGTGCAATGATAATGGAGGTGTTGATTAATTATGGCATTCAATCTTTTTCAATAATTCTACAACAGAGTCATTCAGGACGTGTAGAAAACCACAAATGGTGGGATGCTGTAGACAGTCCGGTCAAATGTCATCTGCTCCTTTCAGTGATGCTGGAACAAACATATGTCACATCTCAAGTTATTCATGTATTGTATGGCAAAATATTACTTTATGGAAGAAATCTGCTTGATTTGCATTTGAATGTAATAACACCTACACTTCCATTATGATCCTAAGGACATTGTTTTATACATTTATTATTTGTTCATTGCAATATTATTTCAACTGATACATTTGAATGCAGACTGCTTCCTTGCTTCATTTGAAATTGTTCACTTTGGCAGGAAAAGTGAAAAAGCAGATTATGATTTAAACAGAGAAAGGCTGGAGAATTCTGAGCTGGGGAGGGATTCGGGCGTTCTGGTTCATGAGTCACAAAAGACTTTAGGCACAGCACATAATCATGTAAACTAATGGATGTCATCCTTTATTACAAAAGGAATTGAACATCCAAATAAGGATAAATAACAGCAAAATATTGAGGACACTGACAATCTCAAACAAAAAGAGAAAGTGCTGAAGAAACTGGCAAAGTTTGGCAGCATCTGTGTAGAGATAAACAAAGTCACAAATTGAATTCGAAGTAGTCATATTGGACTTGAAATGTTAAATTTATTTTTCTCTCTGGAGATGCCGCCAGACTTTCTGAGCTTCTCCAGCGCTTTCTGTGTTTGATTATGAAAGTAATGATGTTATGCTTCTGTTATGCAGGACATTAGTGTAACTACATCATAAATAACTGTGTGCAGTTTGGCATCCTTATTTAAGAAAAGATGTAAACACATATGAGTTTATTAAATTGGTCCATGGAATGAGCAGGTTTGTCTTATGAGGAAAGACTGGGCTTGTTTCCATTGGAGTTGAGAACAGTAAGGGGTCATTTGATTGAAGTATATAAGATCTGATATGTGGAATTGCAGGAGGTGGGGGAAATACTGAACACATATTTTGCATCAGTGTCTACTGTGCAGAAGGATACGGAAGATAGAGACCATAGGGAAATAGTGACGTCTTGAAAAATGTCCATATTACAGAGGAGGAGGTGCTCTATGTCTTAAAACGCATACAAGGTGGATAAATCCCCAGGACCTTATCAGGTGTACCCTCAAACTCCGTGGGAAGCTAGGGAAGTGATTGTTGGACCCCTTGCTGAGATATTTATATCATTGATAGTCACAGGTGAGGTGCTGGAAGACTGGAGGTTGGCTAACGTAGTACTATTATTTCAGAACGGAGGTAAGGAAAAGACAGCAATCTATAGATTGGTGAGCCTGACATTAGTGATGGGCAAATTGTGGAAGTAATTTTGAGGGACAGGATTTACACGCATTTGGAAAGGCAAGGACTGATTAGGGATGGTCAACGCGGCTTTGTGTATGGGAAAACGTGTCACAAGAACTTGATTTAGTTTCTAGAAGAAGGAACAAAATTTATTGATGAGGGTAGAGCAGTGGACGTGGTCTATATGAACATCAGTAAGGCGCTCAACAAAGTTCCTCATGGTAGATTGGTTAGCAAGGTTAAATCACACAGAATAACGGGAGAACTAGCCATTTGGATAGAGAACTGACTGGAAGGTAGAAGACAGAGGGTGATGGTAGAGGGTTGCTTTTCAGGCTGGAGGCCTGTGTTCAGTGGTGTGTCATAAGAATGGGTGCCGCCTCTATTGTCTTTTGTCATTTATGTTAACGATTTGGATGTGAACATAGGAGGTATGGTTAGTAGGTTTGCAGATGACACTAAAATTGGAGGTGTAGCAGACAGCAAAGAAAGTTACCTCAGACTATAACGGAATCTTAATCAGGTAGGCCAATGGGCTGAAGAGTGACAGATGGACTTTAATTTAGATACATGTGAAATGCTGCCTTTTGGAAAGGCAATTGAGGGCAGGGCTTATACACTTAATGGTAAGGTCCTGGGGAGTGCTGCTGAACAAAGAGACCTTGGAGCGCAGGTTCATAACTTCTTGAAAGTGGAGTCACAGGTAGATAGGGCAATGAAGAAGGCACTTGATATGCTTTCCTTTATTGGTCAGACCATTGAGTATAGGAGTTGGGAGGTCTTGTTGCAGTTGTACAGGACATTGGTTAGGGCACTTTTGGAATACTACATGCAATTCCGGTTTCCCTGCTTTTAGGACGGATGTTGTGAAACATGAAAGGATTCAGAAAAGATTTACAAGAATGTTGCCAGTGTTGGAGAGTTTCAGGTGTAGGGAAAAGTTAAATGGACTGGGGCTGTTTTCCTTGGAGCATTGGAGGCTGAGGGGCAACCCTGAGGGGTAAAATCATGAAGGGCATGGATAGGGTAATTAGACAGGATCTTTTCCCTAGAGTGGGGGAGTCCAGAACTAGAGGGCATAGGTTTAGGGTGATTGTGGAAAGATTTAAAAGGGACCTAAGGGGTAACTTTTTCACATAGAGGATGGTGTGTGTATGAAATGAGCTGCTAGAGGAAGTGGTGGAGGCTGGTACAATTACAACATTTAAAGGGCATCTGGATGGGTATATGAATAGGAAGGGTTTAGAGGGATATGGGCCAAATGCTGGCAAATGGGACTAGATTATTTTAGGATGTTTTGTCAGCATGGATGAGTTGGACTGAAGGGTCTGTTTTCATGCTGTATATCTCTGTGACTCGATGACTGTATCCTGAATGTTCTTCACAAGGTGGACAAGAATGTGGGTCAGTCCAGAACTAGAGGGCCATTGTTTTAAAATAAAGGTCACCCTTCCAGGACAGGGATGAGGAGAATGTTTTGTCTCAGAGGGTTGTCTGACTTTAAAACTGTATACTCTAGGGGGCAGTGGAGGCTATGTCATTGAGTGAATAGATTCATGTGTGTTCATATGTACTGCTCTGGGAAAAAAACAATGAAAGAACTTGTTGTGACCCCTTTGCATTCCTGAAAAAAAACTCAGTCTTGCCAATTTACATATTTTCTCTTTATAATCCAAATCTTCCATCAATCAATCAGTCTGGTTGCCTCCTTCTGTATCCACTCAGTAGCTGCAGCAATATAATTTCTGTGCTGTTGGTACGGGAACTGTACGTGGTCCTCTATGTGGAGTTGGAGCATTGATTTATCAAGTGGCAGATGTATCTCCTTATTTTTGTGTAATATTGAACTGTTAATATATCCCGATGTTTGATTTCCTTTAATAAAACAAAGAACTGCGGATGCTGGAAATCTGATCCAAAAACAGGAATTGCTGGATACTCTCTGGGGAGAAAGCGGTGACTCTTGATCAGAACTTATTGACTACAACTGAGTATTTTTGCAATAGCTTTAGTCTATCCGCCTTGTAATGATGCATGGAGAGTATAAATTTTCCCTTTGCTCAGCTGAGAATGGATAGCACACAATCTTTATGTTCTTTGTTGTTCACAGTCATACCTAACTTTGGATAATGATTGTGAAACACCCAGGTTGCGTGCAGTTTTCTTAGTGATGTCATATCAATTCAGGACTTCAGAGACAGGGAGAACCACAGGAGAGTGAAGTCCATCAACTAAGAGAATGGGATGGGGAAAGTGCCATTGATCGGTCTTGCTTGAAAGTTTGCTTGAAAGTTTGACGATACATTGGGAAGTCTACCTATTTTCACTGTCACTGGTTACATTGGAAAAGCATTGTGAGAGTAAAGCTTGGGTTTCACAACCAATAGCAGCCAGGAGAAGTCTTCCTGCCAGATATTGGAAGTTGTTAATACATACCAACTTAAGAAAAGAAACATATTTTCTCCTCTTCCAATCATAGTGCAACAAAACTAATGTGGTTCATTTGGGCTGGGGATGACATTGATGATGGGTACAAGGAAGGAAGAATGTTGATGTATTCTTGTTGGTTCATAGACTATCTGGCTTTATTGTCTCTAATTTTCATAGCATATATAAATCTGTGGCAATAACAGTCAGAATACTTTATATTTTGTGAAATAATTTGTTCAATGTGTTGGCTTTGGCACGATGAGATAAATGGTCTCCTTTGGTGTGTATGATTCTATGATGCAGAAACAGACATCCTGGTCACTGGTGTGATTTTGAATCTTCTCTGTTCTGATTAATTCAGCCATAGCACTGCTATTGTTGATGTCACAGTCAATATCCATTAACCTTAGTGCAGCTTCATCCAATGCTCTGTCATTTTTAGCGGACCTCAATAAAATGTTTTCTGCTCTGTGCTGGATGAATCAAAAGAATGTTACTGATCCAAACCAGATCTCAACAATTAAATCTCCTCAAGGGAGATTGTTTCATCTTCAAGGCTCTGGTAATCATCCAAACGAGTTATAACAAAACTGAATTTTTTTTTTGCAGGCTTTAATAAACCCAACAAGGGAAATTTCTGCAAGTAAATTTAACAAAAAGAAACTCACCAAAAGGAATTTGTCAGTATTGTCTGCGCTGTCTGGCTTTAAGTGTGTACAGAACATACCAAGTGAACAGTGAAGTGACCTCTGGGTCTTCTGTAAGGGAACTGGTGCCACTGCTGAATATGAGACACATTTTAGGCATTATAAGTGCACGTCTAAAACAGGTGTTAGGTCCTTTATAAATGTAAATTAGGGCTTGATGTCTGTTTAAGGAGTCCATTTAAAATCTAGTTGTAATATTCAGCAATCCCAGTGTTCACCAGCCAAAGATCGAGATTGAAAATTGCACAATTTGATGATAAAGTAAATCTGTAGAGTGAGAGGAGCAGATGATGCACCTGCCCTTTCCTTCCCCCTCCCCTTCCCCTTTCGCCATGTTTGCTTAATGCAACTGAGCAAGATTGGAACTCATGGCAAAACCGGGGGTTTTGGGGGTGGAAAGTATTAGAGTACAGTTTTGGATTTTGGGGTGGGGTGCAGACCCAGTTCAGGAGAGTGCACAACCCAAAAAGGGAGCAGCCATTGAGGCAGTCCATGACAGAGCTGCTGTTCAGAGGAAGGTTCAAGGCCAGGACGGCAAAAGTGAAGAATTATGATCTCTTGTGAAGGTTAATGAAATTTGATAATCCAAGGTTATTAACACTTGTGGGGAATTCCTGAGAAATCTTTCAGATTTGTCTTGATTATACTTGTTATTTGAGATGTGCTGCGGGATTTTTTTTTAACGACTGTCCATTATACATGTTTACTCATATATTAATTCTGGGAGCTAGGAATAAATTGTGTATATAGTGTGGATTGTGTTACTGTTTTAACATTGGACCAAGTATATAAAGAGGTCAGGAGCTGAGTATCCCAGCCAGAACTCACACTGAGTGTTAATGAGCAAGTTATTCCTTCCCAGGTTTAAAAGTGTTATTTGATAGCAATGTCAATGTCACTTTACAGATGATTGAGCGTAGCTGATGGAGTGGTAATTGGCCAGGATGGATCTGTCCTGTTCTCTCTGCACATGGTGATTTTCTACATTGTTGGGTAAATGCCTGTGTTGTAGCCACACTGGAATAACATAGTGAGGGGTGTGGCAAGTTCTTGGTCACATGTTTTCACTGCTGCTGACAGAATGGTGTCAGGGCCTATAATCTTTGCAGAATTCAGTGTTTCCAGCCATTCAGGAAGAACGAATCAAATTGTTCAAAAACTGGATCTGTGATGCTGGGGGAGCTCTGGAAGAGGCTGAGATGGATCATTTACTTGGCGCTTCTGGCTGAAGTTGGATACACCTGCCTCAGCCCTGACTTCTGTACTGAAGTGCGGGGTTTTCCCATCCCTGAGGATGAAGATATGTGTGGAGCTGCCTCCTGTGAGTTGTTTAATTGTCTACCACCAATCAGGACTGGATGTGGCTAGACTGCAAAGGCTGGAGTTGATCTGTTGGCCTATCCAAGGAGAGTGACATGCTTAAGTTCAAAGTAGTTTAAGACAATGCTGAAATGTTAGAGGTTGTAAATGTGTAAAGTGTAAGCTACACTCTGCAATTAGATCTCATTAGCAAACCATGGAAGCATTCACGTTTTCTTTGTAAAGAGGCAGTGGCCCAATCTGGAGTGCTTCATGCGGAGGAATATTTTAGAAAAGATTGAAACTATTAAAGTTAAGCAAGAATTGGAAAGGTCCAGCTAACTGGAAGAGATGGTTGAACTAAAAGCTCAGGTTTAGTGAATTCAGGTTTATAACACTGGCAAGCCAGAGAGACATTGTCACACATTTGAAATGGTGCAATAAAGAAGGTGAACGGTTTGCCATACATGGGTGTACAAATGCTGCACCAATCTAGAGAAACTGCAATCAGATGAAAATATTGGCTATTGAGCAGCCAAATTAAGCAGTAACAACACAAGCTGTTCTTCCTATTACTGATGAAGATCTTGTAGTCAAATCACCTGATGCTGATGTTGCATTTTCAAGAAAGTTAGCAGTCCAGAGTTTTAAGCTGCAACTTCCTATTAATCTCAATAAGATAGACATGAAGATTTCATTTGCTCAAATCCTCAAGTTTATTGCATTGTTGATAATAATACATTTTTACCTTTTGGATGGAGTTCCTGAGATGTTGTTGTCTGAAAAGATGCAATCTCAAACTAAGGAGGAGAAAATAGCAGCAATGCCATTATTTACGTAAAGTGATATTCCTACATAAGGAGTAGTGCAAAAGTCTTCATTTCCTTGTCTCCAGAATTGTCCTCAAAATACTCATTGTTCTTTTACTCTACCAGATTCATTTCTCAAGAAAATTTGGAATAGTTCTTCTATCGGCCCAGCAGCAATGGATGGTACAACCAGGAAATTCTTAGTAAATGATGAAGTAAATCTGTAGAGCGAGAGGAGCAGATGATGCAACTGCCCTTTCCTCCCCCCTCACCTTCCCCTTTCGCCATGTTTACTTAATGCAACTGAGCAAGATTGGAACTCATGGCAAAACCGGGGGTGTTGGAGGAGCAAATATTGGAGTACAGTTTTGGATCCTGAGGTGGGGTGCAGACCCAGTGTAGGAGAGTGCACAAACCAAAAGTCAAAGATACTCAATTTTATCAAACTGATAATGTCACCTTTCCCCAGTTTGCAAATCTGAAAATGATGAGAATAAAAAGTTATTTTACTATCTTTCATCGTAGGTGGTGGTGATGGTTTGGGTTCTGGAGATTTGCTTTGTGAATTAATTTTTCTGTGATTGTTGTCACTGCCTTTTTATTCAGGTCATGGCTGATGCATTAGTTATTATGAGAAGATGCCATTGGTTAGGCCACAAGAGTATTGTGTGTAGTTTTGGCATCCACATGATAGAAGGGATGGGATTACACTGGAGAGGGCGCAGAGGGGATTTACCAGGACCCTGCCTGGGCTGGAGAGTTTTAGTTATGAAGAGGGATTGGACAGACTGGAGTTATTTTCCTTCAAATGGTGGAGACGGGGTTGGGGGAAAAATAATTGAGATATATTAAATTATGAGGGGCATAGATGGTGTAGACAGAAAGAAACATTTCCCCTTCATGGAGGGATCAATGACCAGAGGGCATAGATTTGAATTAAGGGGCAGAAGGTTACATGGGCTTGTGAGGAAATCATGTTTCACCCAGAGGGTAGAAGGAATCTGGAACTCACGGTCGGTAAGGGTGGTCATTATATTTAGAAAGTATTTAGATGTGCACTTGTGATGCCAAAGAAACAAGGTTATGAGTCATAGGATTAGAATAGTTAAATGGTTGTTTTTGACTGGCACCAACTCGATTGGCCAAAAGGATCTTTTTTATACAGTAGATATCGATGACTCTAACTTATTCCATCAAAGTTTTTGCCTTGCAAGGAGCTGAACAAGGAGCATATACATCTACATATCCTTTAAGAGAGTCAAGAACGCCTTTGGTGACCTAGGGAGAGTGGGGTGTGGGAGAAATAGGGGCTGGGTGGAAACTGTGAATAGGTTATGAAGATTGCTGGGCCTCTTGCTGAGATATTTGTATCATTGATAGTCACAGGTGAGGTGCCAGAAGACTGGAGGTTGGTTAACGTGATGCCACTTTTTAAGAAGGGTGGTAAGGATAAGCCAGGGAATTATAGACCAGTGAGCCTGACGTCAATGTTGGAGGGAATCCTGAGGGACAGGATGTACATGTATTTGGAAAGGCAAGGATTGATTAGGGATAGTCAACATGGCTTTGTGCATGGGAAATCATGTCTCACAAACTTGACTGAGTTTTATTTGAAGAAGTAACAAAGAGGATTGATGAGGGCAGAGCGGATGAAGGAATTGTGCTCTGAAAGCTAGTGCTTCCAAATAAATCTGTAGGACTATAACATGGTGTAGTGTGATTTTTAGCTGAAAAATGTGTTGCTGGAAAAGCGCAGCAGGTCAGGCAGCATCCAAGGACCAGGAGAATCAACATTTCGGGTATAAGCCCTTCTTCAGGAATCCCAAAACGTCGATTCTCCTGCTCCTTGGATGCTGCCTGACCTGCTGTGCTTTTCCAGCAACACATTTTTCAGATCTGATCTCCAGCATCTGCAGTCCTCACTTTCTCCTCGTAGTTTGATTTTTAACTTTGTACACCCCAATCCAACACTGGCACCTCCAAATCATGATCTATGTGGACTTCAGTAAGGCATTCGACAAGGTTCCCCATGGAGACTGGTTAGCACGGTTAGATCCCATGGTATGCAGGGGGAACTAGCCATTTGGATACAGACTGGCTCAAAGGTAAAAGACAGAGGGTGGTGGTGGAGGGTTGATTTTCAGACTGGAGGCCTGTGACCAGTGGAGTGCCACAAGGATCGGTGCTGGTTCCAGTGCTTTTCATCATTTATATAAATGATTTGGATGTGAGCATAAGAGGTATGGTTAGTAAGTTTGCAGATGACAACAAAATTGGAGGTGTAATGGACAGGGAAGAAGGTTACCTCAGAATACAATGGGATTCTGATCAGATGGGTCAATGGGCTGAGCAGTAGCAGATGGAGTTTAATTTAGATAAATGTGAGGTGCTGCATTTTGGGAAAGCAAATCTGCAGGACCCATACACTTAATGGTAAGGTCCTTGGAAGTGTTGCTTAAAAAAGAGACATTGGAGTGCAGGTTCATAGCTCCTTGAAAGTGGAGTCGCAGGTAGATAGGATAGTGAAGAAGGCGTTTGATATGCAAACGCATATTGGTCAGAGTATTGAGTACAGGAGTTGGGAGGTCATGTTGCAGCTGTACAGGACATGGGTTAGGCCACTTTTGGAATTCTGCGTGTAATTCTGGTCTCCTTCCTATTGGAAGGATGTTGTGTGTGTGGAATGGATTACCAGAGGAAGTGGTGGAGGCCAGTACAATTGCAACATTTAAAAGGCATCTGGATGGGTATATGAATGGGAAGGGTATGGAGGGATATGGACCAGGTGCTGGCAGGTGGAACTAGATTATCTGGTTGGCCTGGACGAGTTGGACCAAAGGGTCTGTTTCTAAGCTGTACATTTCTTTGGCTCTGTAACTTGGGTAAGTTAACAATTTTTGACTAGAGTAAAATTGGGATGAAATATAAAGGGTTACCTGTACCAGTACACTGACAATAGCAACTGAATATGTGTGGAAGGAGCAACGTCATGCTGATGTCAGGTCGCATGGGACTGAGACCTGAAGGAGATATGAGTGAAATCTTGTTCTCCCATGCTCATGTAGATTGTGTATAAACATTTAATCTCAATAGTTGAACTAGCCTTCTGTTTAGTTCTTGTATGTTTTGAGCACCTGGAAGCTGCTAATAATGTTCTCACATTTTTGAGAACTTACTAAATAGTCATTATGTGGATGAAAATTTAACCTTGTAATTTTCTTATTCTGATTTTAGAATGTGTATCAGAATAAAACTGCAACTTTTTTTGGACTTCAATCACTCGTCATGAATAATTACAGAAACAAATATTTCCTCAACTAAGTGCATCTGACAGTTTCTGTGGAGGGAGATAAAGAATTAACATTTCGAGTTTGGTATAACCTTTCTTCAGGACTGAACTCAACATTTTCTGTGTTTGTTTCAGATTTCCAGCATCTGCAATACTTTGCTTTTATTCTCAACTAAGTAGTCTGCTTGCCAGGGCAATGCAGTTATAGCAAACACAAATCAAACAGGGCAAATGAAGTACATTTATGTTCTCAGAGGGGACACTGGCATACTCCATAAAGCTCCATCTGCAAGTGAGGCAAAACACCATGTTCAGGACGCTCCATAAAGCTATTGGATGGTGTGTGCTGGACGTTTCTCAAGGTCAGCCAGAAATACTCCAGTAATAATTCACTTACTTCTCCAGCAGATCATCAAGCCTTGGGCCTTTAGACTGCTGCCTAATAGCAGTATCTACTCTGGGGATTAGCTGAAGCTGCATTTAATAGCCTATAATGGAAACCTTTCAGTAGCTTGGCCTGATATGCACAATGCACTTCAAGTGTCCAACTGCTACTGTCCAGTATTGGAAAGGTGAATTAGGGGTGGTGGGTGAATGTTATGCAGGGGGATCAGTTCCCTAAAACCTGCCTCTTGTTCAGTGAAAATAAATACATAACATAAAACAACCAGAGATGGGAATATGTCTTTATACTATATGAAGTCTTGCTGGGTCCATGCATGCACAGGAACTTTGATTTCGTAAACAGAGACATGAATACAGAAGCTAGGAAGTTATTATAGACTTGTACACAACACTGAGGTTCAGCCTCAATGAGGGTATTTTCTCCTGTTCTGGGCACCACACTTTAGGAAGGAAAGCTTTAAAGAGAATGAATGCAAGGATGAGGGACTCCAGGTTACAGGGATAAATTGAAAGCTGGAGTTATTCTTGGAAAAGAGAAAGTTAAGAGGAATTTTACAGGTCTATTCAAAATCATTATGGATCTACACAGAACTGAGAAATGTAAATTGCTCTCATTAGCAGAGAGATTGAGAATGAGAAGATCACATTTGTAGGTGATTGATAAAATAAGTAGGGTTAGAGTTAGGGTTAGGGCGATATGAAGGAAAGTTGTTTTAGACAATGCATGATTAGGTTCTGGAATGTACAGCCAGAGAGTGAGTGGGGTCAGAAAGAAACATGGTTTTTAAAAAGAAAATGGCATAAGAATGTAATGATGAGGAAGGGGAAAAGACAGGGGACCCAGCAGTGATGTTTTCAAAGTAAGCAACATAAACTGAGTGAATACTTCAAAACCGGTGTTGTCAAAGATATGAGATTTATTTTCTAATTGTTAATGCCTATCTGGAGTAGCGAGCGAGAACTAAAACCCTGCTATTTCCAGAGTCATCACCAAAGTTAAAGAATTTAACTAAACAGATCACAAAATTTTCCCAATTCAGCTGACTTTCAGACTCAGGTTAACAGAAAGCATGGATCAGGTTTCAGTACTTAACAAGAAATCCTATTTATTATAAATAATTAGATTCTAGCTATTAGTCAACATTTATGAACCATTGGCCCACAACTCTACTAGTTAAAATTCTAATCCCCTTATAAACTCTCCATTTTACACACATACACACACACACGCACACACACACACACACAGCCATACGCACAAACACAGACACAGACACACAGACACAGACACACACACACACACACAAAACGTGGATGCTACAGATGGAGAGAAAACTGGAAAAGCAAGTCAGTATTTCTTGTTCACAGGATCTTCCAGATGGTTCTTGTGCTGATCAGAATGCTGCTTCTCACTCTTCCTTCTCCAAATGCTTCACTTATTGTCAAGAGGCACAGGGTGACTGATTTACTCAGAGAAGATTTCTAACTTATTAATTAAAAATCACTGCTTACAGCAACAGCTGGAGGAAAAATAAATTGCTTTTCTTCAGGCTTGAAGTTGCTTTTACTACAAAGAATAGAGAGATCTCCTGAGCTGTAAGAAGTCTGAGACTGCTCTGTTTCTTGTTCATTGCTGTTGGCAGGCAGAAAGCCTTAGTCATCAATTACCAGTCCACAGACTAATTAGCTGCTTGTTGTCAGCTCAATCTCCTTTTTTTTATTTACTCAAAGGACATGGACATCACTGTCTGGGTCAGTACTTGTTTCTCATCCCTTAGTTCCTCTTGGGAGATGGTGGTGAGCTTCCTTGAACCACTGCAATACCTGTGCTGTATGCAGACCCACAATTCCTTTAAGGATACAATTGTAGGACTTTGACTGAGCTACACTGAAGGAACAGTGCTTTATTTCTAAGTTAGGTTCAAATCCCTCCATAGCAGATGCGGAATTCAATTTCTTTTAAAAAGACTGAAATTAAAAGTCTAATGATGACCATGGAATCACTGTTGGAAAGTTTCATCTGGTTCACTAATATCTTGAGGCAAGAAAACAGCCGCCTTTACCTGGTCTGGCCTACACATGACTCTAAACCCACAGCAATGTGGTTGACAATTAACCATCCCCTGAAATGGCGTAGCAAGCCATTCAGTTGTATTGAATTACTAAATACTGTAGAATAAAAAGAAATGAAATGGAATGGGCCACCTGACATTGAATAAGGCAGCAGAAACTATAACTGTAAACATAGCCCTGCCATCCCTGTAAGGTCCTCCCCATTAAAATCTTGGGGCTGATGCCAAAACTAGGATAGTTGTCTCACAGATCAGTCAAGAAACAGTCTGACATAGCAATACTCATGGAATCATATAACTTACAGAGAAAGTGCCAGACATCAGTATCACTATCCCTGGATATGCCCTGTACCACCAGCAGGACAGACTGAGCAGAGGTGGTTGCACATTGTTTTACTGATGGGAGACGGCTACCTTTTGAATAAGCAACATTGACACTGGACCCCATGGCATCAGGGTCACAGATGGACAAAGAAACCTCCTGCTGATTGCCACATACCATCCTGCTTTAGCCACTAAATTATTGGGGCTTCACGTTGAGCCCACTTGGAGAACACTGAGGTTGGCAAGGGCACAGAATATACTCTGAGTTTGGGGACTTCAACATCCACTGCCAAGAGTGGTTTGGCAGTAACGCTACTGTTTAAGCTGGTTGGATCCTAAAGGACATAGCTGATAGACTGAGTCTGTGGCAGGTGGTGAGAGAATGAACAAGATGGAAAAATATACTTGTCCTGGTCCTTACCCGTCTGTCTGCCTCAGATGCATCTGTCCATGACAGCATTGGTAAGAGTGATCATTGCTCAGTCCTTGTGGAGATAAAGAATTGCCTTCACATTGAGAATACATTACCTCATGTTGTGTGGCACCATCACTGAGCTAAATGGGACAGGCTTTAAACAGGTCTAGCAGCGCAAGGCACGCCATCCATGAGGCATCACACAGGTGTCAAGCAATGACCATTTCTAAAAAGAGAGAGAGAATCTAACCATCGCTGGTTGATATTAAATGGTATCAAATTAACTGAATCCTGTATTATTAACAACCTGGGGTTCACCATGGACCAGAAACTGAATTGGATTAGTCATGTAAGTACCATGGCTACAACAGTTAGGTGTCTTGCAGTAAGTAACACATCACCTGACTCCCCAAGGTCTTTCCATCATCTACAAGTATGGAATGTGATGGAAAACTCCGCACTTGCCTGGATGCATGCAACTCCAACAACAGTCAAGAGGCCTGACACCTCCTGGTAAAAAGCAACCTGCTTGGTTGGCACCACATCCACAAACATCCACTCCCCCCCACCACTGACACTCAGCTGCTGTAGTATGTATTATGTAAACAATACACTGCAGAGATTCTTGGAGGCCCCTTAGCAAGTACCTTCCAAACAAATACATGGGAACACCAGCACCTGCAAGTTGTCCCCCCAAGCCACTTACCGTCCTGACTTAAACATAAATCACCATTCCTTCAGTGTCACTGGGTCAAAATTCTGGAATTCTCTCCCCAAGGGCATTGTAAGTCTACCTTCAGCAAATGAACTGCAACAGCTCGAGAAGACAGCTCACCACCATCTCGAGGACAACTTGGGAAGGCCAGTGTATGTTCGCCCAGCCGGTGATGCCCACATCCTTGAGTGAATGATTTAAGTAAAATGCTCTGCTCCTTTTCTTGCTTCCTGGAACATTTTAGGAGATTGCAGTATGCCATATTAAAATTAATCAATGTGCAATGATTTTACTTCATTTTCCAAGTTAGCCTTGACTCAGGAGTTACACCTGTGAGTCAGACTGCAGTGGCTTGAAGCCTCACCCCAAACACTTGAGCACATTACCTAGGTCAACACTCCCTGAGCAATTGTGAGAAAGCCCAGCACAGGCAAAAATACTGTCTTTCTACTGAGTCAATGCCCTGTTTGCCTTCCCACTATTTCACAGGATATCAGAATTTTCTCTGGTATCTTGGTCAATATTTAGCAACATTAACTTTTTTTAAAACATTGATTTTTAATTCAAATGGTACCTTGATGACTTTATGATGCATTGAGGCTGTGAAAGGTGCTATATTAATGCAAGTTCTTTCTTACAAGGAACTGGCTACCTCTTCCAGAGTGACCTGGTTGAATCCAGCAGATCTCTATGTGCAGAATTAGAGACTCAGATCCTTACTGTCTCCATTCTGTGTTACAGACATTGCATTATTCTGGAAAGCAGGTCATACAGTGCTACTCAGGATTTTGCTCTTACTGACTGACACATTATACACGGAAGCAGAGCAGTAAAGCTTTGCAATTGAGACCTGTTTATTTGTAAACTTTAAACTTCTGCTGAAAACTGTGAATTCTATACACCTTTCTGGATCTAATGCAATTGTATTTCACCATTTGCGCAGAAAACTGTCTAATTGAAGAAATTATCTGTTCGGCCAAGTGTGGCCTTTCATTTTAATGGGGCTGAGCCATTTAAAGAGGAAACGCTGCCATCTTGTGTCCATGTAAGGAAGTTGCTATCTGACAGTGATGGGAAATTCAACAAGTTATTGAGAAGCATCAATTAACAATGTCAACAAGATGAAGGAGTGGCGCTCCGAAAGCTAATGTGCTTCCAATTAAACCTGTTGGACTATAACCTGGTGTTGTGTGATTTTTAACTTTGTACCACCCCAGTCCAACACCGGCATCTCCAAATCAGAACAAGATGGGGGTTTGACTTTCCCAATCACTTGAGTCAAAGGAGTTGTACTGGATTGGGTGCTGTTTTGTTCAGGTTGCATTTTGTATTTGGTTTTTGTCACTGTGGTAATGGGAGAGCATCCGAGTGCAGAGAAGGGCTGTAGTGTCAGAGAAATGGTTTGCCGAACTATGACCTTCCAGTCATGAAAGGAGTTGTTATACAAATGTACAAAATGCAATACGGTTTGGAAATAGTGAGTGCACTTTTTAATGCAAAAGTATACTTTATTCATAAAATAAAGGTGACTTGGTGGCTCAGTGGTTAGCACTGCTGCCTCACAGCACCAGGGTACCAGGTTCGATTCCAGCCTCAGGCAACTGTCTGTGTGGAGTTTGCACGTTCTCCCTGTGTTTGTATGGGTTTCCTCCGGGTGCTCCGGTTTTCTCCTACAGTCCAAAGATGTGCAGGTCAGGTGAATTGGCCATGCTGAATTGCCCAACATGTTGTGTGCATTAGGGGGAAATGGGTCTAGGTGGGTTACTCTTCAGAGGATCGGTGTGGAATGGTTGGGCCAAAGGGCCTGTTTCCACACTGTAGGGTATCTAATCTAATCAAAACAGTTCTGCAGAGTCTTTGCAGAGAAAGGAAATGCTGATTGCATTTAGTTCAACTATGACCTCAAAATAAATGTACAGAAGTACATCTTATTAAAGGCCAACTCCAGGCACTGCTTCACAAAAAGAGTGATTAATACTAGGAGTCCCCATAGGCAGAGTAGCAGAAATAAAATTCTGGATCATTTGAAGATAAAATTGACTGTTGCTGAGGTGTGATTACAGGAGTCAATGTAACTGGGTAACTGGTTGCCAGTACTGCCTCCCAGACAATCAGACACTGGCAACTCTTCATTGCTCAGCAGTGCCACTGGGATTCAATGGCTGTTGTTGGTAATGTACTTGCCCAAGGCCCAGCATCACTGAGGGGAGGAGGTGGATTGCAAGGTTTGAATTAGATGTGGGGGTTCAGCCACCGTAGGATAATACAAATATGCATGGAATGGAGGCAGAGCCTTAGGGGAAGATGTAGTTTAAAAACTTAATTTTCCTATTTGAATGAAATGGTGTACATCATCAGTGATGTAGGGTCACATGACTACAGACTATTGAGATGTGATTCTATCAATGTAAAATCCATGGCTGTACATATTTGGAAAACAATGTTCAATAAAAGATAATGTTGACTGATAAATCTTATACTGTATACAGTTAGTATACCTTTAAGAGACATGCTCATGACATCATCTCTATGTCATAGCATGTGACCTGTGGGTGTAAAGGTTTCCAACACCATCTTACTGGTCATCACCTGAAGCATGGTATCTTGTTGGAAGTATGTTGTGCTTTACAATAGAATAGCTTAGTGTGAGTCTGGATGTTGTGTATAAAAAAAACTCATAAGTTGCTGGAGAAACTCAATGGGTTTGGCAGTAACTGTGCAGAAAAGGCAGAGTTAATATTTCCAGTGATCCTTCTTCAGAACTGATACTAGCTAGGAATAGATGTATAAATATGAGGACAAGGAGTGGTGGGAAGGAATGAGTGGTTAGGTGAGGATGAAGCCCAGATAGAGAGAATGATGGTTGGGCAGACAAGGGGGTGGGTAATGGTGAGCCAGAGAGAAAGAAAAGCTGCTGATGGGGACTATAAGTGGATGAAAATGGGTCGGCTGGGCTGATATCAGCCCATGTCATGAGAAAGTTGATTAAAATACATGGACGAAGGTGCTCTGGCCCTAAAATTATTGAAATTGATATTTGAGTTCTGAAGGCTGCAGAGTCCCCAAATGGAAAATGAGGTGTTGTTTCCCCAGCTTGTGCTGAGCTTTGTTGGAGCACAACAGCAAGCCTGAGACAGATATTGGTCAGGGAACATGGTGTGTTGAAGTGGCAGGTAACTGGAAGCTCAGGGTCATTGAGACAGACAGAATGTGGGTGTTTTGCAAAGCAGTTACCCAGTCTCCCCATTGTAGAGGAAACCACAGTTGACTAGATTAAGTGAAGTGCAGATAAATCACTGCTTCACCTGAAAAGAATCTGGGGCTTTGGAGAGCGAGAAGGAAGTGGGTAAGTGTTACACATTCTGTGATTGCATGGGAAGGTGCCGCAGGCAGTGGGGGTTGGGGGAAAAGAGGGGAGTGAACCAAGGTGTCTGGAGGGAACAATCCTTGCGGAAGGCTGACCAGGGAGAGGAGGAGAATGTGTGTGTGTGTGGTGGTGACATCTCACTGCAAGTGACAGAAATGGAAGCACATTAACTTTTGGATGTGGATGCTGCTGGGGCTCAGAGGGACCTTATTGCTGTTGTGGGAGGGAAGAGAAGATGAGGGCTGAAGTATAAGTAATATATAAACACAGCCGAGCCTTGTCAACCATGGTGGTGGAGAATCCTTGGTTGAGGATAAAAGTGGACATTTGAGTCCCCCGTTGGAAGGTGACAGCATCAGAATCAGATGAGATAGAGAAACTGGGAGAACGGAATGGAGTCTGTGGTGTGAGGATCTATAATCCGGGTGATGGTAGGAGTCAGTGGGCTTGTTGTGGATATCTGTGACCAGTCTCCAGTAATGGAAACAGATGTCGAGGAAGGGAAGGGAGGAGTCAGAGATGGAGAAATGCAGGAGAAAATAGGCAAGTCCGGCAACATTTGTGGAGAGAGAAACAGAGTTAACATTTAGATTCCAGTATGACTCTTCAGAACTGATATGCCTGTGAATGTCATCTTTGTACTTGTTTGTGAACTGTAATAACTGTCTGGCTTCTTCCACACCATGTTATCCCCACCTAGTTTCTTATGTTACAAGGGATGACATTAGCACTGAGGCACCAGGTAAAGAGACCCTGCTGGAGGCAAAACCCACATCAATTACCAGGCCCATGGGTCGCACAGTGCTTAGCACTGCTGCCTCACAGCACCAGAGACCCGGGTTCAATTCCCACCTCAGGCGACTGACTGTGTGGAGTTTGCACATTTTCCCTGTGTCTGTGTGGACCCACTCTGGTTTCCTCCCACAGTCCAAAAATGTGCAGGTTAGGTGAATTGGTCATGCTAAATTGCCCATAGTGTTAGTTGCAGGGGTAAATGTAGGGGAATGGGTCTGGGTGGGTTGCGTTTTGGCGGGTCGGTATGGACTTGTTAGGCCGAAGGGCCTGTTTCCACACTGTAAGTAAGCTAATCCCAGTCCTGAACAGAACTAGACAACAAGCACAGGCAGTGATAACAAAGCAGGAAGGGCAGGGAATGGGTTTCCATGACAACACCCTCTTCCCCCCCCCCCCAAGTCCACCCCACCTCCACGTCCACCCCTTTGAGATTTCCAATGCTGACTCCTTCAATCAGGCACATCTGACCTTTCAATCTCCCTAGAAGCCTTGGGTTGTAACCAGGTCATAATCCTGTAAATACCCGCAGCAGTGAGCTGGGGCCCAATAGTGGGCAATTACCCATTTTAGGGTCTCAACTGACATTAGAGCAGGAAGGCCGTACATGCAGCTTCATGATATAGACTAAATTGGGCCGGAAGCAGGGTCCTCATTGGCCATTCTAACGCCCAGTTAAGAGCCATCAAACTTACTGTCTGGGTGGGTATTAAAATCCACCCATTGCCATTGGGAGACAATTTAAGCTAGTCCTCTCATCTGGAAATTAACAGGATCTGATTATCTCTAATAAACCAAATAACTGTGGTTGGAAAATCTGAGACAAACAGATTTTGTGGAGAAATTCCACAAGTCTGGCAGCACCAATGGAGAAAAAGCAGAGTTAACGTTTCGAGTCCAGTGACCCTTCTTCAGATCTGATTAACTGTTGGTTTTATGGGTGGCCTGCTTTTATCTTCGACTGAACTCACTGAACAGTAAAACCAGACATAACATAAAAGCAACCGTGAACCAGTCCAGTCAGAATCCTAATTAAGGTGAAAATCAAACTTGGCCTTACTAGGACAGGTGAATTAGTATTTCCTTCCAAAATATCATCACTCCTTCTTTTGAACAATCAAATATCATTTTTAGTCCATGATATTCTGCTGAATTCAGAAACCCAGTTTATGTCATCAGACAGAGGAGGTGGTAATACAATGGTAGTCTCACAACTTGTCTTCAGCTTTGCCCATCACTGTCATTCTGAGCTCATGTTCATGGACCAATGGATAGAGTTTGCATTACACCATTCTGTTCATTGGTGCTTGTTGTTGAGCTGTCCCATGCGATGGTCCGTAATGGGCCAGATCAAAAAACCTCAGGGTAAATCAGGTAATGGCTTATTTGGGATTATGTTTTCTTTTAGTTGTGATGACTGATCTGTCTCCAGGGGGGTCAGACTAGACACCCTTTCCTTTCCCCCCTTCAATCAACAGACTGTCCAACATTAACAATGACAGCTAATGGTGGCACAGTGGCTCAGTGGTTAGCACTGCTGCCTCACAGCACCAGGGTCCAAGGTTCGATTCCAGCCTCGGGTGACTGTCTGTGTTGAGTCTATTGTGCGTAGATAGGTTGGGACTTGTGATAATAATATGGCTTTAAGAGGTGTACTTATCCTGGTTGATTTTTTTTTAATGAAAAGAGATTGAGACAGCGGTGATATACGATTGCTCCAACCAATAAAGTAAATAGTTTGTGAGGGCTTTCTTTTTGATATTGAAACAATAGAAGCAGCATGAAGGGGTGGGGCCAAGCTCCAACAGAACCAGGATGTTAGTGTAGCTTTCAGTGGCTGTTGGGGGTTGGAAGCTTGCCTCTGTCTGTGTCTCTCTCTCCCTTCTTTAAAAATAAGAACAACTTACAGTCCAGGCTTAATGTCTTTTGAGGGAGTTTAGTTTGGTCTGTAACTGAACCTAGCTCACCACCTTCACATCCATCATTGAGCTGACACTGCTAATACCAGTGATGTGTTGGCACTGCACAATACTGTCCCACATGGAGGAATCGAGATTTTGAGGACATAGTTGCAAAAGAATATAACATTTATATTGTGTTGCTATGTATATCAGCAATCGATCTGTTATATTTAAATAAAATGTTGAGCTTGTTAAAAGTCCAATTGTCCCCAATAAAACTTTGCTCATGACATACAACAGTTGGTATGGACAGCTAGGAGGCAGTAAGTTACCTTTTACAAAAGTGTTTAATTTAAGAAATGTGAACTGTTTGCAAGGGTGCCCTTTTACCCTTTGGGGCAACCCCTCTGCCCCACCCTACCTTGTCCTAGGGCAATACTGAAGATGTTGGCTGAAACTCCCCATCTAATGTCCCTAGGTCCAGGGATCTACAGAGTGCTTCACTATAGGAAGGGTTGCAGTCTGGCAGTGCCCACTACAACCCTCAGGGATGCTGGAGCTGCTGTCCAATCAGAGTGGCCAGCAGAACTGGGGAAGTAGTGGTGTGTAGATCCTGAGAGGATATTGCCTTACACAGGGGATTTTAGAACTAAAAGACACAGTGACAAAGTGACACATTATCTACATTACATTGCTAACTATTGATATGAATAAAAATGACCTTGATTTGGATGTGCAGGGCACAATTTCAACATTTTTGGAAGCCAAGAAACTTGGGAAGTATTGAGATTTATGAGGCCAAAAGTGCTGAACTTCGAGAAAGTCTGGTGGAATGTACAGGGTAAGTGGCACTTTCAATTTAATGTTGAGAAGTGGGAAGTGATTCATTTTGGTAAAAAGAATGTGGAGATTCAACATAAAATAAAGGATACACTTCTACAGATTGTGCATCAATAACCTTCAGTCCTTCTGCTCCGATACAAAGTGTTGAAAATAGCAGGGCAGATTAAGTGAGCAGTTAGAAAGGCAGATGGCAACTTGGGTTTTATAAATAGAAGCATGGAGTACAAAAGCAAGGCAGTTACAGTAAATTTGTATGAAGCACTGGGCTGGTCTCAACTGGAGGGTTGCATCCAGCTCTGGCCAACGTAGATTCGGCAGATTTTTAAATACATTAGAGGAAGAGCACAAAAAAGATTCACGGGACATGGATTGACTGGATAATCCCAGGTTGTTCTCCTTGGTAAGGAGAAGGTTGAAGGGAGATTTGATAAAGATGTGTTCAAAGTCATAAGGAGTCTGGGCAAAGCACATCAGGAGAACCCACTCCCATTGGTGGAAGGAATGAAAAAGCAGAGGATAATTATTTAAGGTAATTGCCAAAGGGAATACAGGAGGAAAATCTTTTGACACAATGAGTGATTAGGATTTGGAATGTTGTGGCTGACAGCGTGGTGGAGACTGAATCAATCATGGCTTTTAGTACAGAATTGAATCGTTACCTAAAGAGGGCAGATTTGGAGCATTATGGGAAAAAGGTGCGGGTGTGGCACGAGGTGAATTTCTTTTCAGAGAGCAGGTACGATGGGTCTAGTGACTTTGTGTGTTGGAAATATTCTATTACTCAATGATAAAGGCCCTCCATCTCTTTTGTGATCGCGTTGTGGAGGGATTTCTTCGCCCGGAGAATCATTACACTTTCAAATTCTCTACCCCCAAAAAAGTATGGCAACTTAGCCATTGTATACATTCAAGGCTAAGTTTGAACGATTAGAAAGATCTCCAACTAAGTCAAGGGTGATGGAGATCAGACCGGAAAGTGGAGATAAGACCACAATCAGATCAGCCATTTTGGAACAGACTTGAGGGGTTGAATAGTCTGCTCCTTCATCCGTTTCTATTTCTTATGAATGGTCACTTTTAATTGGATCTGACAAGCAATTGGTTTTCTCTGCCTGATTGATTCAGTCACACAACTGCCTACCTCTATATCAGTAACAGGTTGATTTACCACAAACACCATACTTCTCAGATGAAGCCGAATCACTGGGCATGTTTGGCCATTGCCGACGGCAACAAGATTATTATAAATTTACTCCAGCCTTTTCATTTGAATTGAATTGGGTTTATTGTCACATGTACTCACATAAGTACAGTGAAAAGTTTAGATGTCACGACTTATAGCGCTGTCTTAGGTACAAAGGTCCCTAGGTACAGAACCTTGGTACAAAGCAGAAAAATAAAATAAACAAAGTTAAAATATTAAACATTACAGTCCTCCTCTCTGAAAAATAGAAAAATAAAGAAACACAGTTAACAGTTCAGCACTACAGTCCATAAGCACCTGGCCATGCTGGACTCTCATTCCTCACAAGGGCCGGATCTTCCCCTACTCTGGGCTTGGCTTCGTCTCTGCTGATCATTGCAAGCCACCAGCTCCCGCTCTTGCTGCCGGCAGCCTCGGGCTGCATGTTGCCACTCTCACACGCACTCGGGATGACAACCTTCGATGGTGGGGACCTCTCTCACCGCCATGTTGGGTTCAGCCTCCCTGTGCTGGCTGCGTGCTGCACAAACTCTCACCTCGTAAGTAGATTAAACAAAGGAAAAAAAATGAAGTAAAAAATAAGTGAAAGGAAACAAATTAAAAGCGAATGGAACAGACAGACCCTGGGCAGGAGCCCACCTGCTGTGCTGCTACTCAGTCGCCATCTTGAACATGTTTAGCAGCACAAGTAAAAAATAAATAATCACAGCATATTCTTAATGCCAGTAGGGGACAGAATAGAGCAGTATAATCGAACAGCTTAAGATGTTTGTTTGCTGGCAAGAATGCAGCCGAATGCTGACAGTATGGTATTTATGAATTAGCCTCATTGTGATTTAATATTGCAGAAGGAGTGTACTAATCTCTGCTCAAGGTTATTTGAAGATGAATAGGTCTATTGAAAACTAAAAATATTCTCTCATAGTTTATTACAGAAAATGGACTTCTCCTTGTCAAGATATTTTCCATAGCTGTTGATGACTTTTGCAAGAAAATGAGTAAATCTCTTGGGTTTGTACCATTTATTTATTAAACACGTGACAAATTAAGTATAAAAATAAGTAAATGTGACCCTAACCCAGAGCAGCTGGATAATTAAACAAATACGTCTGTGATCCTCAGGAGGGCAAATATTAAAAAAAACCCAAATGCACATCTTCTAACCGCATCTGCATCTTATTTTATAACAATTAACATCTCAGAATCCCACAACACAAAAAGAGGTTAATTTGGCATGTCAAATCTGTCTCAGCTCCTTGGAAGAGTATTTAACCTCTCCCTGACTATTTCCTCATAGCCCTGTAATTATTTTCTCTTTCAAGTGTTTATCCGAATTTTTCCTTTTGAAAGAAGAGGTCTAAAAGACTTTATATTTATGTGGCAAGGTATTGCTAGAGATCTGAAAAAAAAAAACCAAAGGTGTTTGAGATACTCAACATCTGTGGTGAGATCTAGGAGTAAACATCGCCAACAATCTGTTCTGTTCTATCCACATCAATGCTGCACTCAAGAAAGCATACCTACCAATACCTCTACTTGCTCAGAACGCTCAAGAAATTCAGCACAATGACTCCTACCAATTTTTATAGATGCACCATTGGAAGCAACCTACCTGGATGCATCACAGCAATGACTCTGCTCAAGCCTGCAGCCCAGTCCATCACAGAAATCAGTTTTTCTTCCATTGACTCCATCTACACTTCCTGCTGCCTTGGGAAACAGCCAACATAATCAAAGATCCCTCCCACCTTGTCTATACTCTCTTCCATGAGGCTGAAGGTACAAATGTTTGAAAATATGTACCAACAGCTTCATGATCAGCTTCTTCCTCGCTGTTGTCAGAATTTTGCACAGAGCTCTCGTATGTTAGAGTTGATCTTTCTCTGTAGCTGCAATACTGCATTCCGTTCTCCTACCCTGATGTAATGACATAAGGTATGATTTGTCTGGTTAGCACACAAAACAATACTTTTCACTATATCTTGGTGCATGTGACAATAATAAATCAAATCAAATCAAAAAGATGAACGGAGTTACTGTCTAGAATCTGATTAAATCTCCTTTGGTTTCGAAGAAGTCAGTGGACTCAAAATGTTAACCGATTTTCTCTCTTCACTGTAGAGAGCAAAAGTTTCCAGTATCTTCAGACTTAAGTCTCCTGCTCATGTAGAGAGTCAGCAGCAGGAAAGAGCTGAACATTTAGGATGCTACAGAAGAAAGCCTCTTTGTAAGATTCGAGAAGGAAGAATCTACAATCAATGTTTAAAGGAGTTCAAACCTGGCGAGAAATGTGCCAGAGAGTTCAAAGCTCCCCTCAAAAAATGGGACTGCAGTTGGCATGTCAAAACAGACTGCACCATATGGCAGTGCACTGTGAGAGCTATCCCAAGGCAGTGTCCAACCGGAGAGCTAATGGATATTGGAAGCTTTGTGAGTGAAGTGAAAATCCTTGGTCAGCAAGGGAAATCTTAAAATAAAAGCGGCAAAATATACAGGCTGGGAAAGTGAAAAGTAAGGAAATTAGTTACAGGTCAGATGGCATTTTGCTGTCATTCCAAGCAGTCCCAAAGAGGCATGGCTGTAGCAAGAGAAATCAAGGACATCAAAGGCAATTTATATCCAGGTTGCAGACCTGGGGATATCGCAAACCCAGAATTAAAGTAATAAAGAAACAAGTTAGATGCTGAAGCAACCCTGGTCTAGTGGAAGGGAGCTGAGATACTTGAAGGCCACAGAAAAGGCAGGAGATCCTTCATGAAAAACGTGTTAAGAGAGGGAAGCATTTATTTAATTGATGGGAAGCAGGAAGCATCCAGGGAAATACAGGGAAAGTAACAAGGATTTTTATCATAGTTGCAGAACTATCAAGAAAAATCATTAATTAAGTGGCATTCACCTTTTGACTCCTCAAATATTTGAGTAATTTACCAAAATTGTGATTAGGGAAGGAACGATTTATTAAAGCTATTATTAGTGGGATTCATTTGGTAAGGCTGTTAAGAAAAGTGGAGTCATTTATTACAGCTGCAAATGGTGGGAATTGTCTATTTTAGTCGTGAAAGGTGTGCATTCTCAATTTTAGCCATGAAAAACCGGAATCTTTGGGAAAACAGTCCAGTACAGCAAAACAGTACAGTAGCGCTGTAAGTACTACAAAAGAAGAAAAATGTAATATTGCCAGGAAGATTTAATTTTAGAAATGGTTGAAATAGTACCTAAAATTAGACATCTTGGAGAAAACAATTTGTAAGTTGCAGAATTACTTCCACATTAGATACTAATTCAGAAGCTGAATAAGAAAATGTACTTCTGTATACAATTTGGAATAAGGATGATATTGTAGCTCATAATACAATAGTAGAATATAGAATAGGATAATAGAAGAAACAGATATTTTCCAAGAATTAGAAAGCATTTGACAATTACAAACAAAATTATTGAAAGAGCAAGGTTTGATAGATATTCAGTCAGATTAATTGCTGAAAAGAAAGTTTGACTTTGGAGAAAACCATTCAGATAGTGAGTGAAGCAGAAATCTAGAATCAGCACACATCAGTTCAAAGAGAAAGTAAACATTGGCACATGTAATTGTCAGAGCCCATTCTTTCTCTTAGAGAGAGAAAAACCCCACAAATGGTACATGTGAAAAATCAATACAACAATTAGGACAGACAACAGATATGAAAAACCCTACTTGGTTCTGTGGAGGAAAGAAGTCTCACTCAATACTGAGTGTCCAACTGTTAAAAATGAAATAAAACAAAAGAAAAAACTGCAGGTGCTGGAGATCTGAAGCAGAAATAGATATTGTTGGAGAAACATGATAGGAAGAGAACAAAGTTAACCTTTCAATTCTGCTGACTCTTCATCAGAACTGTTAGTAGCTGGGAAACACGGATGGCTGTGCTGAAGTTGAAGTGGATGGAAGGGGAGTGGTAGAGAAGAAATGGAGAGGTGGAGATGGAACCCAGAGAGCAAGATATGAAAGGATTAGGTAAACAAAGAGATTGTGAAGAGCAGGTCAGGACGGGAGAAAAACTAAGTAAGAGATAATTTTAAAAAAAACCAGAAGAGAAAGCAAAAGTAATGATGGCAAACAAGAATAAAGGTTAGAATGGAAGTCTTTTCAGAGAAAGGAGCAAAACTTCTTCAAGGTGGAAGCATCAGGAAGAGATGTGGCAGTGAGTTAAATACTAAAATAAAATAAAGGATGATGGGTGCTGGAGATCTGAAACAAAAACAGAAATTGCTGGAGAAAGTCCATGGGTCTGGCAGCGTCTGTGGAAGAAAAAAAGTTTCCATTTTGAATCTTGTAACTCTTCATAGCAACCGTTAGTAGAAGAATCCTCACACCTGTGAAGGAACTCCATTTTTTACTTTTCACAGACAGGACCAAGTACTAAATCTTACACCAGCCACTCCAGTTGACTATTTGCCTAATACTTCTTGTTGAACAATCCCAATTAAATACATGTAGTTCTGACCATTGATGACTTCTATCAGGCTCCTCCTCCTTCTGAATGTGGGCAATGGATAGTGGTAGATTCCAAGTTCCTTTTGTTAAAAAAATGTTAATTGGATTTAGTGTGACTGGCAAGGCTAGCTTTTATTCCCCAGAGAAAAGTTAAAAGAGGTAGCCACATTGCTGTCTGTCTGGAGTCACATGTAGGCTAACAGTTTCCTTCTATAATGGGCACGTTCCCCCCAACCATATAATCAGCAATGGATTTGTTGTCATCATTAAACTCTTAACCTGATATTCTTATTGGATCTACTGTTACAGAATTTTAAGCCAGGTCCCCAGAATATTATCTCAGTCTCTGGATTAACAATCCAGTAATAATACCATTAGGCCATTGCTTCCTCTTAACTTGACATTTAGTCAATGTAGGTTTTAAAATGAAAGCCGTAAAACTTGGAAGTTTGTGTGATCCTTCCATTAGTGTGGTTGGAAGTTTGACTTCCTTTTTCTATGGAGATTATAACATTAACCTTGTCAAATGTAACTACTAAGTTTTAATGTTTTCAGGTCTCTATGTACTATCTATTCATTATCAGGATGCAATGAGTTGATTAGCATGATCTGAGAAACACTTCCTTTCATTTCTGGAAGGGCTGTCCATGTTCTCTCCTCAGAGCGCTGTTAGATAAAATTACTTTATGCTCAAGGCCATTTGCTAGGAACGCCACAAGCCCTCTTGGAGATATCCCTGAATTGTCAGAAATTCAGCAATTTTGCTCAGAGAGCTAATCAGAAGGCCAGGCAATGATGATGTTCTGTGGTTAGTCTTTCAAAACATTTTATTAGAGGATTTTGAACTTTGTCTAAATTAGCATCTTCTTTTCTAAAATCTGTTTTGCAACTAGCACAGATAGGGAGTTCATCTTTTTTGAGAGGTGTAGGAAGTAATTCCAATCTTACAGAATTTCTCAATATGTCTGAGTTCAGTCCACGTGACAATATCAATTTTGGCCAGCGATCCGAAGGATTATTATAATTTAGTGCTTCAACAAAATGCCACAAAGATGATAATTTTCATGATTGAAAAAATAAAATGCAAGTAAATAAGGTGCCTTATTTATGAAACTTTCAACATTTATATGAAAAGATGACAAAAAATCTTGTGTAGTGATGATGCAATGATTCGACCAACATTTTGTTCCAGTGGAGAGGTTGATGTATAAAAATCCCAGTCTTCCACCAGTGCAGTTGGAAAATGTTTTAGACTGTAGCATTATATGCTCAAAGTCTCCAAGAAGAAGAAAAATAACTGACTGAATTCTGATTCAGCATGATCTGATAGCAGCTCAGCAAGAAAATAACTGATTGCCTCTGATAATTAAAATTTGTCACTGATCCCACAATGGAAATCAGAGGGAGACATTTGCTATGGTTCTCCAAATGAAGAAAAGGGGGGGAAAAACATGTAAATGTGAAAACTTGACTTAGAATTCCATAAGGAAGATTTAAAACGGAAATACTGGCTGATATTTTCTGCTCCTTGAAAGCAGGAAGGTGGTGGGTGTATAACTGACCCTTATCACCATACTACCTCCATCAAAATTAAGCTCTGCATTGGAAAGCCTATGGTCACCTTTCTGCCCTGCTGCTAATTGAGATCCTTAGGTGGTCAAAGGATTCAGTGAGCTGCCACTGAAATTATCAAATGGGCTAGTTGCCATGCAGCATGTCTGATAGGTAAGGGACTGAGCTGAGACAGGAACCCACACCCCATTTAAAAGGATAAGTAGAGCAGATCCATGGGAACATCACCAACTGCAAGTTCCCCTCCAAAACAATCACTATTCTGACTTGGAAATATGTCGTTGATCCTTCACTGCTGTTGTGTTAAAATCCTGGAGTTCCCTCCTCAATGGCATTGTGGGTCAACGTACATGGACTGCTGTGGTTCAAGAAGACAGCTCAACACCTTTTTAAGATAATCAGGGAAGAGCAATAAACCAGGCCAACAACACCTATGTCCCACAAGTGAATAAATAAAAAAAGGAAAGGGGTTATCTACTGTGAGTCACCACATTATCTCCAACACTCTGGACCTGCTGGCCCTGTAAATGGTCCCCTGGCCCCACCTAAGATGGCTGACAGCTTCCAATTGGAGCAGAAAAATCAAAGTTTCAGGCAAAAGCCCTTCATCAGGAATCCTGATGAAGGGCTTTTGTCCAAAACGTCGATTTTTCTACTCCTCGGATGCTGCCTGACCTGCTGTGCTTTTCCAGCACCACTCTAATCTTGACTCTGATCTCCAGCATCTGCAGTTCTCACTTTCACCTAGCTTCCAATTGGTCTTTAACTTTTGCAAGGTGAGAGTCATAGTTCCAGTCACAGGCCTGCCTGTCGTCTTGCTAATGTTGCCTGGCACCAGATTGTGGTGAGGATTACCTGAAAGAGTCAGTGGGAATCTCTTGCTGGCTCTCCTGCCATTTGGATGAGACACCCTGCTGCTCAACAACACTCTGCCATGGTTTCAAGGCAAAAAATTTCTAAAGTAAAAGAAACTGCTATTACAGCTGGTGGTCACAAACTATCCCATACGCACATCGGGAGGAGCAAACATTTGTATACGAAACTGGAGAGGTAACAGAAGTGACCGTGAACAGGACTCTAATTATCACTGAGGGTTTGGGAGAAATGAAATGCCAGATATTTTTCAGAGAAGTGGAAATGACAACATGGAAGCTAAGTATAATTATCGGGGATCAACATGTTACTTCTGCCATAAAGTGGGGCAGATAAAAATTGGAAATTCAATGCAAATTGGTAGCATCTATAGGAGTCTCTAGTGTTTTTTCAGAACATTCTGTCCAAGTGAGTGAAATTTAGATTAGATTACATTACAGTATGGAACAAGGCCCTTCGGCCCAACAAGTCCACACCGACCCGCCGAAGCGCAACCCACCCATACCCCTACGTGTTACCTCTTACCTAACACTACTGCCAATTTAGCATGGACTATGGGAGGAAACTGGAGCACCTGGAGGAAACCCACGCAGACACTGGGAGAACGTGCAAACTCCACACAGTCAGTCGCCTGAGGCGGGAACTGAACCCGGGTCTCTGGCGCTGTGAGGCAGCAGTGCTAACCACTGTGCCACTGTGCCGCCCACAAGCATGTGAGTAAATGATACCATCGAATGTGCTTACAGAGGGTGTAAATTGGAACAGAAATAATTTGGGAATTTTATATTTGGCACTGAAGTAACTCCATTTTTGTCTGATAAAAGAGCCAAAAATATTGTTGCGCTCAGCAACACCCTGATATTCTGCAGTATGAATGTAAATTGTGCTTCAGTCAGTGATTCTGTTATTGTGGGTGTGGTGTCTATCTCTCTGTCTTTGGTCTCAATCTTATTGCTGAGAGTTGGACCTTGGACCAAGGACTTTCAATAAATTGGCCCTCACATATTTGTGGGCGGCACGGTGGCACAGTGGTTAGCACTGCTGCCTCACAGCGCCTGAGACCTGGGTTCAATTCCTGCCTCAGGCGACTGACTGTGTGGAGTTTGCACGTTCTCCCCGTGTCTGCGTGGGTTTCCTCCGGGTGCTCCGGTTTCCTCCCACAGTCCAAAGATGTGCAGGGTCAGGTGAATTGGCCATACTAAATTGCCCGTAGTGTTAGGTAAAGGGTAAATATAGGGGTATGGGTGGGTTTCGCTTCGGCGGGTCGGTGTGGACTTGTTGGGCCAAAGGGCCTGTTTCCACACTGTAATCTAATCTAATCTAATCTAATATGAGCAAAGAGCCACAGTGGTTTATCATTGCCTTCTGCTGATTGGCTGATCAGGAAACATTCCCACTTTTATCACCCGCCATTGGTTATATTGGAAAGATTTACAAGTTGATAATCAACCTGTTTGACCACAGACTTAACATGATTTGGAACTCAAACCCATATCTTTTGGTTCAGAAGTAAGGATGTGAGGTCTAAATCACCTATTAATATTAAACTTTCCATAGGAAATGATCCAGCTAGGAACCATACGCTCTTCCAGAGGTTTTCTTAAATTCCATTGAAGTTGTTCAGGATAAGTATGTATCAGCAAGCTCAACTGACTTGGGAAAAACATATTATGTGTTTACGAGTCTGTTGTAAAGCACAATAGTTTGACTCACAAGCTGCCCAAAGAGTCAAATCTCAGCCTTTTAAAGTTAAAATAAAAACTGAAACCTCCAACTGACAATAAAGAGTTAAAATCTTTGAGGAGAAAGTGAGGTCTGCAGATGCTGGAGATCAGAGCTGGAAATGTGTTGCTGGAAAAGCGCAGCAGGTCAGGCAGCATCCAGGGAACAGGAGAATTGACGTTTCGGGCATAAGCCCTTCTTCAGGAATGAGGAAAGTTTGTCCAGCAGGCTAAGATAAAAGGTAGGGAGGAGGGACTTGGGGGAGGGGCGTCGGAAATGTGATAGGTGGAAAGAGGTCAAGGTGAGGGTGATAGGTCAGACTGGGGTGGGGGCGGAGAGGTCGGGAAGAAGATTGCAGGTTAGGAAGGCGGTGCTGAATTTGATGGATTTGACTGAGACAGGCTGGGGGGAGGGGGAAATGAGGAAACTGGTGAAATCCGAGTTCATCCCTTGTGGTTGGAGCGTTCCTAGCCGGAAGATGACGGAACACACCCCATCCACCTGGACACCCCGTGCTGGCCTCATACCTGCCCTCGACCTCTTCATAGCCAACTGCCACCGCGATATTAACCGCCACCTGAACTCCCCCACCCCTCTCACCCACTCCAACCTCTCACCCTCGGAACGCGCAGCCCTCCACTCCCTCCGTTGCAACCCCAACCTCACCATCAAACCAGCTGACAAGGGAGGCGCGGTAGTAGTTTGGCGCACCAACCTCTACACCGCTGAGGCCAAACGCCAGCTCGCAGATACCTCCTCCTACTGCCCCCTTGACCATGACCCCACCCCCCACCACCAAACCATCATCTCCCAGACCGTCCATAACCTCATCACCTCGGGGGATCTCCCATCCACCGCCTCCAACCTCATAGTCCCACAACCCCGCACCTCCCGCTTCTACCTCCTGCCCAAAATCCACAAACCTGACTGCCCTGGCCGACCCATTGTCTCCGCCTGCTCCTGCCCCACCGAACTCATCTCCGCATACCTCGACACGGTCCTGTCCCCCTTAGTCCAAGAACTCCCCACCTACGTTGGGACACCACCCATGCCCTCCACCTGCTCCATGATTTTCGCTTCCCCGGTCCCCAACGCCTTATTTTCACCATGGACATCCAGTCCCTGTACACCTCCATCCCCCATCACGAAGGACTCAAAGCCCTCCGCTTCTTTCTTTCCCGCCGTACCGACCAGTACCCTTCCACTGACACCCTCCTTCGACTGACTGAACTGGTCCTCACCCTGAACAACTTCTCTTTCCAATCCTCCCAATTCCTCCAAACGAAAGGAGTAGCCATGGGCACCCGCATGGGCCCCAGCTATGCCTGCCTCTTCGTAGGATATGTGGAACAATCCATCTTCCGCAACTACACTGGCCCCAGCCCCCACCTTTTCCTCCGCTACATCGATGACTGTATCGGCGCCGCCTCGTGCTCCCACGAGGAGGTTGAACAGTTCATCCACTTCACCAACACCTTCCACCCCGACCTCAAATTCACCTGGACAGTCTCAGATTCCTCCCTCCCCTTCCTCGACCTTTCTATTTCTATCTCAGGCGACAGAATCAACACGGACATCTACTACAAACCGACCGACTCCCACAGCTACCTGGACTACACCTCCTCCCATCCTGCCCCCTGTAAAAACGCCATCCCATTCTCCCAATTCCTTCGACTCCGCCGCATCTGCTCCCAGGAGGACCAGTTCCAAAAACGCACAACCCAGATGGCCTCCTTCTTCAAGGACCGCAATTTCCCCCCCGACGTGGTCGACGATGCCCTCCACCGCATCTCTTCCACTTCCCGCTCCTCTGCCCTTGAACCCTGCCCCTCCAACCGCCACCAGGACAGAACCCCACTGGTCCTCACCTACCACCCCACCAATCTCCATGTACAGCGCATCATCCGCCGTCATTTCCGCTACCTCCAAACGGACCCCACCACCAAGGATATATTTCCCTCCCCTCCCCTATCAGCATTCCGTAAAGACCACTCCCTCCGTGACTCCCTCGTCAGATCCACACCCCCCACCAACCCAACCTCCACTCCCGGCACCTTCCCCTGCAACCGCAGGAGGTGCAAGACTTGCGCCCACACCTCCCCCCTCACCTCCCTCCAAGGCCCCAAAGGAAACTTCCATATCCGCCACAGATTCACCTGCACCTCCACACATATCATCTATTGCATCCTCTGCACCCGATGTGGCCTCCTCTATATTGGGGAGACAGGCCGGCTACTTGCGGAGCGTTTCGGAGAACACCTCTGGGACACCCGGACCAACCAACCCAACCACCCTGTAGCTCAACATTTCAATTCCCCCTCCCACTCCACCAAGGATATGCAGGTCTTTGGACTCCTCCATCGTCAGACCACAACTAAACGACGGTTGGAGGAAGAACGCCTCATCTTCCGGCTAGGAACGCTCCAACCACAAGGGATGAACTCGGATTTCACCAGTTTCCTCATTTCCCCTCCCCCCACCCTGTCTCAGTCAAATCCATCAAATTCAGCACCGCCTTCCTAACCTGCAATCTTCTTCCCGACCTCTCCGCCCCCACCCCAGTCTGACCTATCACTCTCACCTTGACCTCTTTCCACCTATCACATTTCCGACGCCCCTCCCCCAAGTCCCTCCTCCCTACCTTTTATCTTAGCCTGCTGGACAAACTTTCCTCATTCCTGAAGAAGGGCTTATGCCCGAAACGTCGATTCTCCTGTTCCCTGGATGCTGCCTGACCTGCTGCGCTTTTCCAGCAACATATTTCCACCAATAAAGAGTTAAAGGTAACCAGAAATTATTTGAGTTGTTTGAAAGAGAAAAGGCAAGCGGGTAGATGGAGAAGATGGCTGCAAGTGGTTGGGGAGAGAAGGAGACTGTAAGGCCGGGAGGGAGGCTGCAAAGTGGTAGAGAAGGAGAATGTAAGGCCGGAAGGGAGGCTGTAAAGGGGTAGAGAAGGAGACTGTAAGGCCGGGAGGGAGGCTGCAAAGGGGTAGAGAAGGAGAATGTAAGGCCGGGAGGGAGGCTGTAAAGGGATAGAGAAGGATTTTGTAAGGATGGGAGGGAGGCTGTAAAGGGGTAGAGAAGGAGAATGAAAAGGTGGGGACTTAGAAACTACAAAAGGGAGTGGATAGTTTTAAACTTGTCAATAAAAAGGAATACACAACTCAGTAGGAGCCAGAAAAGCTTGAAATTAGTCATATAAAGAATTCATTGCTAATTAATGTGGAATCTCTAGCTTAAGGTTGCATAGGTTCAGGGGCTGTGGATATCTGGATACTATTATAATGAACAATGTCAATGTTAGGTCTAACTCTAAAATTGAGGTTAAAATCCTCTAGTTTTGTGTGTAAGTAATAGAAATAATTTAGCTTTGACCTCAGTAGTTTGTGGAAGTATGTCTAGGGTGTATCAGTTAGTTTGAATACATTGCTAATATTTGACTGTTTCCTTGTAACAACTTAATTACTGTGATGTCAAAGAACTTGCTGTTTTCCTTGTGTACATCGCTTAAGTTTGATAGGAGGTTGATAGCAACAGGGATATTGATTTGTTTTTTTTTCCTGAATCTGCTTCACTGTAAATATAAATGCCCCATATGCCAATGCAAATACAGAAGATATTGTTACTAACCACTGCATGAGCTAATAAATCACAAAATGGAAGAGTTAAGGAACTCAAGAAAATCACAATCATCAGAGAAGCAATATTAAGTAAAGGATTGGAACTGCATCAGATAAGTGCCCTGGTTCCGATGGATTTTGTTCCAGGGTTTTAAAAGAAGTGGCTAGTGGGATAGTTGATGCATTGGTTTTAATTTGCCAAAACTCCCTTGATTTAGGGACAGTCTCAATAAATTGGAAGATAACAAATGTAACTCCTTTATTCAAAATTGGGAGGAAGACAGAAAGCACGAAATGAAAGGTCAGTTAGTTTAAGGTCTGTCATATGGAAAATGTTAGACACAGTTATTAAAGAGGGTATAGAAGAGAGCATGGATATGCACAAGGTATTCAGGCAGCCCTAAAACAGTTTTGTGAAAGGAAAATCCTATTTGACCAATTTATTGGAGTTATTTGAGAAGGTAACATGAGTTGTGAATGTAAAGTGAACAACAGAGGATGTACTGTACTCAGGTTTCCAGACATCAATGATAAAGTGTCATATCAAAGGTTATTGCAAAATAATAGAACCCCCATTGTGTCAGGGGTAGCAAATTGGTATGTATAGCTTGGCTGGCTAACAGAAAGCAGCAAGGACTAATTAGGGATAGTCAACATGGCTTTGAGTAGGAAATCATGTCTCACAAACTTGATTGAGTTTTTTGAAGAAGTAACAAAAAGCATTGATGAGAGCAGAGCAGTAGATGTGATCTATATGGACTTTAGTAAGATGTTCGACAAGGTTCCCTATGGTTAGAACTCGTGGAATACAGGGAGAACTCACCATTTGGATACGGAACTGGCTCAAAGGTCGAAGACAGAGGCTGATGATGGAGGATTGTTTTTCAGACTGGAGGCCTGTGACCAGTGGAGTGCCACAAGGATCGGTGCTGGGTCCACAACTTTTCAAAATTTACATAAATGATTTTGATGTGAGCATAAGCGATATAGTTAGTAAGTTTGCAGATGACACCAAAATTGGAGGTGTAGTGGACAGCGAAGAGGGTTACCTCAGATTACAACAGGATCTGGACCAGATGGGCCAATGGGCTGAGAACTGGCAGATGGAGTTTAATTTAGATAAATGCGAGGTGCTGCATTTTGGGAAAGCAAATTTTAGCAGAACTTATACACTTAATGGTAAGGTCCTAGGGAATGCTGCTGAACAAAGAGACCTTGGAGTGCAGGTTCATAGCTCCTTGAAAGTGGAGTTGCAGGGAGATAGGAGAGTGAAGAAGGCATTTGGTATGCTTTCCTTTATTGGTCAGAGTATTGAGTACAGGAGTTGGGAGGTCATGTTGTGGCTGTACAGGACATTGATTAGGCCACTGTTGGAATATTGTGTGCAATTCTGGTTTCCTTCCCATCAAAAAGATGTTGTGATACTTGAAAGGGTTCAGAAAAGATTTACAAGGATGCTGCCAGGGTTGGAGGATTTGAGCTATAGGGAGCGGTTGAATAGGCTGGTGCTGTTTTCCCTGGAGCGTCAGAGGCTGAGGGGTGACCTTAAAGAGATTTATAAAATCATGAGGGGCATGGATAGGATAAATAGACAAAGTCTTTTCCCTGGGGTGGGGGAGTCCAAAACTCGAGGGCATAGGTTTAGGGTGAGAGGGGAAAGATGTAAAAGAGACCTAAGGGAAAACTTTTGCACTCAGAGTGTGGTACGTGTATGGAATGAGCTGTCAGAGGAAGTGGTGGAGGCTGGTACAATTGCAACATTTAAAAGGTATTTGGATGGGTATATGAATAGGAAGGGTTTGGAGGGATATGGGCCGGGTGCTGGCAGGTGGGACTAGATTGGGTTGGGATATCTGGTCGGCATGGATGGGTTGGACTGAAGGGTCTGTTACCATGCTGTGCATCTCTATGACTCTATAAGTATGTGTAAATTTTTTTTTCATGTTGGCATGATGTAATTCATGCTGTGTCACAGATGCCAATGCTTGGGCTCCCAACTATTTATGCAAATTAAATTGTGGAAGGTATAGTTGTTACGTTTGCTGATGACACATGCCCTGGTAGGAAAGCAAATTGGTAAAATATAATTAGGTTGAGTGGGCAAAGATCTGACAAATGCAATATAATGAGAGAAAATGTGAAATGGCCAAATTTGGCAGAAAGAATAATAAAAAGGCACATTACCTGAGGTTGAGAGATTGCAGAGGCCTGAGATATGTAGGGATCTGGGTTTGCTTGTCCATGAAATGCAAATGGTTAATATGAAGGTAAAGAAAGTAATTAAGAAAATTGTTGCTGAACTCTCAGGATAAGGTGAGTATAAAAGTGAGAGAAATCTTTCAACAGTGAAAGGGTTCTCTAATCAAACTAGGACAATCTCTACAGATTCACTTTCTGTTTGTTTACTGTCTGAGCTGCTTTACTTCATATCAAACTAGTAATTTTATTGTTTAGTAATATTTCAAAAAATCCCAGTCTTACCATTTCCCAGATTTTTCCTTTACTGTTTACAAATATGCAAGGTGCAGCCTGCCACATGTGTAATGATTTCCTACTGTTAGTTTGTTCTGATTGAATGTTGTTAGCACTGATGGTTAGCTATGACTAATGTTAAATGGTTGCCTCATGGGAACAAATCCTAAAACACTCCTCCAATTTGTATCAGCAACTTGTAGGCCACAAGATAATGTAGAGGAGTTGCTGGCCTAGTCAGATTGTCACTAGACTATTAATCCAGAGATCCAGATAGTGTTCTGAGGGATCTGGGTTCAAATCCTGCCATTGCAAATAGTGGAGATTCGATTCAATTAAAAAAAAAGTCTAGAAATAAGAGTCTAATGATTTGATCACCATCAATTGTTGGAAAAACCTAGCTCCCTTAGGGAAGGAAGCTGCCATCCTTATGAGATCTAGATTACACGTGAGTCCAGACCTGCAGCAATGTGATTGACTTTTAACTGCCCTCTAGGCAATTAGGGATGGGCAATAAATGCTGTCCCCTGAATGAATGAAAAACAAATGCACACGTGAGCAGTTGCACACGCTCTTCATGATGGAGAGTTTGGGATATAAAGATAGGCTGGATAGGCTTCAGCATAGGAGGTTGAGTGGTGATCGAGGGGTGCTGGTTCATAAAATCATAAGGCACAAAGATAAGGTGACTAGCAAGGTTCTTTTCCCCAGAGTGGGAAAGTTCAAAACTACAGGGTATAGTTTAAGGTGAAAGGAGAACGTTTTAAATAGGACACAAGGGGCAATTTTGTTTTAAACAGAGTGTCTCGTGTGTGAATAAATTGCTAGAGGAAGCAGTAGATACAGATACATTTATAACATTTAAAAGACATCTGGATAAATACATGAATAGGAAAGGTTTGTAGGGATATGGGTCAGGAGCAGGCAGGTGAGACTAGTTTAGTTTGGGAACATGGTCAATGTGGACTAGTTGCATCAAAGGGTCTGTTTCCACACTGTATAATTCTAGGACTCCATGACTCCAATGAAATTATCGCAAGGTGAACTGAAAAGAAGTGGAACATGAATGTAACAAGTTCTCACTTCTTCGGATCTCCAACTTCAAATTGATTAACTGGATTTACATTCCACCAAGCCATTAAAATTTCATATTCTTAAATAGTGATTAATGCATTAGACAGCGTTACGCCTGATCTGTGGATACCAGACCAAGTAAAACTTTTGATTATTTTTGTGAGATAGATGCATTTTTATTGGGTTATTCATGTGGAAAAGAAAGAAAATGTGAATAAATGCTGCTGAGGTATCTATTAGCTATGATATAATTAAACTGTGGAAAATGTTTGAGGGCTGATTGCTCTCACCCATCTCCTGACTTTGTACGTTCCTAAACACCAAAGCCACGACAAGTGCAAAAGAGAATGAATGTGCCACTTATATATCTACCAAGCTTAATAAACTTCAGGGTGATGATAGAGCTATCAACAGTGTGACAGCAATAATGGATAAAGAATAGAATTTGCAATCAGTCACAAAAAGGAAGTAATTGATGCGGCACTTCTGACACATTTTGCTGGTGTAATCGCTGGTGTAAGAGTGGCGTCCTGGAGCGAGATAATTACCATTTCATTATAGCGGGTTACTGCTGAGCACACGCTGTTCTTCCTCATTGTTCCATTTTAAAATCTTGTCAAATGGATGCAATTGACGAAAATAATAATGTTCAGACAGGATACCAATTAAAAAAGAAGATGCAGATTCAATGCAATGCATTTTATATGTTTCATTCTTGATACAAGAGCAGGGAAAATTATTTGTCCTCTTGTCTGCAAATTTGTATAGTTTATAAGTAAAGCTAATTATTTATACTTTGCAAGGATAAGTGTTGTCACATCATTAGCAGCACAAATGTCATCTAGGAACGCAGGGTCTCCAAGTGGAATAGAACACCTAAATCTGTGTATGGGTCCCAACATTGTCTGACAAGATGACAATAGAGTTGAGCACTTACATCCCTTCAACAAGAGGACACAATGATGGGATTCAACAGCTGGAAGAGATGGAGGGATGGAACAAAACAGAGAGAAAATTAAAGGAAAGACTCATTTATGTAGCGCTTAGAGTCATAGTCATAGAGATGTACAGCATGGAAACAGACCCTTCCGTCCAACTCATCCATGTCGACCAGATATCCCAACAATCCAAAAGATGTGCAGGTCAGGTGAACTGGCCATGTTAAATTGCCCATAGTGTTAGGTGCATTAGTCAGGGGTTAATATACGGTGGGGGAATGGGCCTGGGTGGGTTACTCTTTGGAGGGTCAGTGTGGACTTGTTGAGCCAAACAGCCTGTTTCCATACAGTAGGGAATCTACTATCTAATCTAGTCCCATTTGCCAGCACTTGGCCCATATCCCTCTAAACTCCTCCTATTCATATACCCATCCAGACGCATTTTAAATGTTGCAATTGTACCAGCCAGAACTTTTTATGACACAGAATATCTCAAGGTGCTGTACAGCAAAAGAAGTACTCCTGAGGTGCAGTCTGTTTTGTAACTGTAATATTGGAACAGTGACAGACAATCTGGCAGCAAGTGATGTGTGAATCCCAGTCAACTTCCATAGCCCTTTGCCAATGCCAGGTTGCTCAGTCAGGTACCAAATACCTTTAAGAAAGAAGATCCATAGACCCTGGCAAGTCCCCTATAAGCAACGTGAATAGGTTAAAACATCAAATTCTCCATGTGGTGACAGGCTCACCTGCTGCTCAATTATTACCCACCGTGGTGGGACAATACCCTTACGTGAATAATAATGGCCAACACAACAGCATCAATTGGCAGAAGGGTCACTTGTTAAAATACTGAACAAAGAAATTCAGACCCACTGTAATGGTGAGCCTGTGCCCTTTCTTCATTCCAGACTGATATAAAAACACATTTAATGTGTAATATTTAATATATTATACATATGTTTAAATCATAATATGAATATTCAATTAGTATGTTCATAAATATGTTAAATTTAATCTTCCAACAAATTTCTTACCTGTCCCACGAGTTTTCCTTGAACATATACATGCACTTTAGTGTAACAGTTATGTGGTATGTTACTGGATTAGTAATACAGAGACCACAGAACTGGAAATTTCACCACTTCACTCAAGAATTTAAATTAATTCCCAAAGTAAGCTGGAAATAAAGTATTGGTATCAATTTGAATGAGCATGAAGCTGTTAGACACCCATTAAAAACACAACTGGTTCATTGGATTCCAGTGGGGAAGAAAACCATCTTGTCATTTCCGGTGTGTATGTAACTCTGATCCCGTGTCACTGTGGTTCAGTCTTAACTGCCTTCTGAAGCACTGTAAGCCACTCAGTTGTATAAAATTGTGACAAACATTAACGTATTGGGAGTACTTCCACACACAGACTAGCGTGCTTCAAGAATGTGACCAGCTATCACTTCAAGTAATGTCAAATAAATACTATCTTGTCAGTAATATTCACTCCCTGACAATTAATTAAAAGATCAGGGAGATTATCAAACTCCACTGGGTTTCTAGCTTCTTTAAAGAATACAATTTAGTTGAACAGGATCTTATTCCACTGTAAACACTTGGGGTATTCATTACATTAAATTCGCTTATATAAATATATGGTGTTGTGGATGTATCTATGTTGACCACTGCTCATTGCAGTGTACAGATAATCTCCAGTTTATTTACGTTGATGACTTCCATTATTTAACATAGAATACCAATTTTAAAACAATTCTTTCACCTTCCTTTCCTACTTTCATGAATATGTCAGATTACATGAGGAAGATCACTGACTTTGGAAACACAAGTTTTGTCACACATATCATAGCTGATCAGTACATTGCAAGGGCTGTAAAATACTGAGGTACTCATCAGGGTTAACAGCAATTGAAAGTGAAAGAAAAGTCAAAGCTTTGTCAGTACTAATGCTCACCTAAAATAGGAATTTATTGTTTTAGTAGGTGGTTCTGCCAGTTGTGCATTTCCGATGTGGTCTGTGTCTTTGCTTTTAAAATGTTAAAATTTACATTCAACAATTATTTGTTGTTAGTAAGAAAGGTGCATATTCCGGAATATTAATTGCATCAAATTCTTCTTTCCTTCTCGGGTGATCCCTTGGTATGAAGGATGATTTTCTCCCACTCCAGTGTTACGGGCCTTAAGGTGTCTAAATCGTCCAATTCTAGACTAGCACACCCCTCCCCAGGTGGGCTCTATTTGATTTTGATTTGATTGATTTATTGTCACGTGTACCACAGTACAGTGAAAACCTTTGTTGGCAAGCAGTATATAGGCAGATCCCCTGTATGCCAGCGACATGCCAGCATGTAAACTGGGATCCTCACCAATGGATCCACCACAGACTCGATATGTGTTAAATCACCCAGCACTTGGAGGATCATAAATTACTGTTGAATATAACGCAATAATTCAACATTGTTTTTGTGGATATTTTATGAGCACATTTTAAAATGTTTAGATTACCAATTCTTCAGAGGAATAGTAGTTAGTATGTTGCAACACCATTCATATTCATCCCTTTAACCCAGATTAAAATTTCAATTTGAGCAGGGGCAATGAATTGACAGTTGTTCACAATTCTAAATCAAATTAATTAAGGAAGTTACCTTCCATGAAAATTGTTGCTTTTTCCTTTTCATTCAAGCCATAAAAATTGACTTAATGGGAAAAGAGAAAGTGACACTGGTTCAGTTTTTTTTTAACAATTTGACAGGATAATTTAGAATGTGTTCTAACTGGAGCTGACCCATTCTTAAACATGCTGTCATGGAAAATAAAGTACAAAAATATTCCATTGTCCAGCACTGTCATCTATCTCCTTGATACGCACAAATATACACCATTTTCAATTCACTTCTTTTTCACCAATTTGGTTTTGTCTTTATTAAGAACGATACAGAAATAATGACCTGAAATCTTTATCTGAGTGAAGACATGCATCTCCAAATTTGAGTTATTTGGGGAGGTATAGATTCATGTCTATTTTTCAGGACAGATAGAGCATTTAATAAGATGGATGAAATGAAATCCCTTTATTCAAATGCTAATTGATTAAAAGTAATGACAGACATGCAAGTGCTGCATGTTTTTTTTTCAAAAAAAATCATAATGCTGTTGTTGAAAGCTTTAAAAGTACACAATGCATTTAGTTTAACTGTCAACTGAAGGACAGAATTCAAAGCCTTCTGCAAACACCTGTTATGAGTTCAGTAGGGGAGGTGCAGTATTGATCAGAGTTTTATGTGGGGTTATGATTGGCATTTTTAATGTTATTGGGACACGCCATAGCTCTAAAATTATAATTGCATTATATCATCATGAGATTACACAATCTGGTTCCTGATTTACATAAACTGCATAAGATGTTTTCTGAATACTTCATGATAGCCACGTTATCTTTTCTTTACTCAACAAGTGATACTGTTACTATAGAAAATTACAGTTAAAAATTACAGTTCAGCATAAACGATAACATTTCCCTCCAAGCATTTTCTGCCGAGTAACTTTTCCTCAGCTTTCTTTTAACAATAGAAAATGATTTTGAAAGTTTTACTGAGGCAAAGATGAGATTGAACTTGATAAAAAAATGGCATGCGCCAAAGAGATAAGTGGTGAAGGAATAGATGTTGTGATTTTATTCTGCTTACTCGAACTTATCAATCTCACACCAGAACTGGTAAATGGACATGAATTCTGTGTACAGAATTTGAAGATCTGTTATAGGATCGCTTTGCAACATTTGGTGCAGGAAAGCCGCATTAAGTCCACAACATTACATTCTGCATGTTAGACTGAAAATGGCTGCTGGTCACATTCGACAACTAGTTATTTTCTTATTGGCTTATTCCCTAAACATAAATCCACAAACAAAGTAAAGCCGAGATGCATTCCTAAGATGAAGAAAATATCAATGAAAATCACCATAATAAACTCAGTGTCTTGACCATTTCTTCTGAATTTTTAAACTGCTCAATTATTTGTCATTTCTGCAATCAGAATAACTTTAAATATGAACTGGCCTAACTAATCTCACTACCATTCCTCCTTGATACCATGTTTGTCATTTTAGACCAATGAGATGGTTGCCTTGACATTGTGAGTTGATGTACCCGGGCCTAAGCAGCCGAACAGCTGGCTTCAGTCGTGTGCAGTGCTATGATTCTATTTGGGCAGTTTGACTTCAGTAGTGAGTGGGTGGTAAGTGCAATTAGTTTGGAATTTGGCTGTGGGCGGGGGGGAGGGGGGGGGCTTGGAGTTTCGACATATATATGAGGCATATGATTGGAGTCATCTTTTGTCCAAAAGTCAGGGATTGACTTTTCCATACGAACAGCCATTACTTGTGTATATGTGATGTGGAGATGCCAGTGTTCGACTGGAGTGAGCAAAGTTAAAAATCACATAACACCAGGTTATAGTCCAACAGATTCACTTCGGAGCAATAACTTTCGGAGCACTGCTCCTCCATCATGTAGCTGTCTATTTGGAAGTACTAGCTTTTGAAGCACTGCTCCTTTATTATGTAGCTGTCTATTTGGAAGTACTAGCTTTCGGAGCGCTGCTCCTTCATCATGTAGCTATCTATTTGGAAGTACTAGCTTTCAGAGCGCTGCTTCTTCATCATTTGGTTGTCTACTTGGAAATACTAGCTTTAGGAACACTGCTACTCCGTCATATAGCTGTCTATTTAGAAGTACTAGCTTTCTGAGCACTGATCCTTTATCATGTAGCTGTCGATTTGGAAGTACGAGCTTTCGTAACGATGCTCCTTCATCATGTAGCTGTCTATTTGCAAGTACGAGCTTTCAAAGCACTGCTCCTTTATCATGTAGCTGTCTATTTGGAAATACTAGCTTTCGGAGCACTGCTTCTTCATCATTTGGTTGTCTATTTGGAAATACTAGCTTTCGAAGCGCTGCTCCTCCATCATGTAGATGTCTAATTGGCAGTAATAGCTTTTGGAGTGCTGCTCCTTCATCACGTCGCTGTCTATTTGGAAATACTATCTTTCGGAGCGCTGTTCCTTCATCATATAGATGTCAATTTGGAAGTACTAGCTTTCGGAGCGCTGCTCCTTGATCATCTAGCAGTCTATTTGGAAGTATTAGCTTTTAGAATGCTACTCCTCCATCATGTTGCTGTCTATTTGCAAGTACTAGCATTCAAAGCACTGCTCCTTCATTGTGTAGCTGTCTATTTGGAAATACTAGCTTTTGGAGCGTTGCTCCTTCATCATGTAGATGTCTAATTGGCAGTAATAGCTTTTGGAACGCTGCTCCTTCATCACGTCGCTGTCTATTTGGAAGTACTAGTTTTCGGAACGTTGTTCCTTCATCATGTAGCTGTCTATTTGGAAGTGTTAGCTTTCGGAGCGCTGCTCCTTGATCATGTAGCTGTGTGTCTGGAAGTACTAGCTTTCAAAGCACTGCTCCTTCATCATGTAGATGTCTATTTGGAAATACTAGCTCTCGGAGCGCTGATCCTTCATCATGTAGCTGTCTATTTGGAAGTACTCGCTTTCGGAGCGCTGCTCCTTCAGCATGTAGCTGTCTATTTAAAAGTATTAGCTTTTGGAACGCTGCTCCTTCATCATGTAGCTATCTATTTGGAAGTACTCGCTTTTGGAGCACTGCTCCTTCATCATGTAGCTGTCTATTTGGAAGTATTAGCTTTCGGAATGCTGCTCCTCTATTATGTAGCTGTCTATTTGGAAATACTAGCTTTCGGAGCACTGCTCCTCAATCATGTAGCTATCAATTTGGATGTACTAGCTTTCAGAGCATTGCTCCTTCATGTACCTGTCTATTGTAAAGTACTAGCTTTCAGAGCACTGCTTCTTCTTCATTTAGTTGTCTATTTGGAAGTACTACCTTTTGGAGCACAGCTTCTTCATCATTTAGTTGTGTATTTGGAAATACTAGCTTTCGGTGCGCTGCTCCTCCATCATGTAGCTGTCTGTTTGGAAGTTACTAGCTTTTGGAGCGCTGCTCCTTCATCATGTGGATGTCTATTAGGAAATACTAGCTGTTGGAGCGTTACTCCTTCATCATGTAGCTGTCTATTTGGAAGTACTAGCTTTCGGAGCATTGCTCCTTCATCATGTAGATGTCAATTAGGAAATACTAGCTGTTGGTGAGTTACTCCTTCATCATGTAACTGTCTATTTGGAAGTACTAGCTTTCGGAGCATTGCTCCTTCATCATGTAGATGTCAATTAGGAAATACTAGCTGTTGGAGCGTTACTCCTTCATCATGTAACTGTCTATTTGGAAGTACTAGCTTTCAAAGCACTGCTCCTTCATCATGTAGATGTCTAACTAGAAATGCTAGCTTTTGGAGCGCTGCTCCTTCATCATGTGGATGTCTATTAGGAAATACTAGCTGTTGGTGCGTTACTCCTTCATCATGTAACTGTCTATTTGGAAGTACTAGCTTTCGGAATGTTGCTCGTTTATCATGTAGCTGTACATTTTGCAAGTACTAGCTTTCAAAGCAGTGCTCCTTCATCATGTAGATGTCTAACTAGAAATACTAGCTTTTGGAGTGCTGTTCCTTCATCATGTAGCTGTCTACTTAGAAATACTATGTTTCGGAGTGCTGCTCCTTTATCATGTAGCTGTCTATTTGGAAGTATTGGCTTTTGGAACATTGCTCCTTCATCATGTAGCTGTCTATTTGGAAGTACTAGCTTTTGGAGCCCTGCTTCTTCATCATTTAGTTGTCTATTTGGAAAGACTAGTTTTCGGAGCGCTGCTCCTCCATCATGTAGCTGTCTGTTTGGAAGTACTAGCTTTCGGAGCACTGCTCCTCCGTCATGTTGCTGTCGAATTTGTTGTACTAGCTTTCGGAGCACTGCCTCTTCATCATGTAGATGTCTATCAGGAAACACTACCAAGCGGAGCGCTGCTCCTTCATCATGTAGCTGTCTATTTGGAAGTACTAGCTTTTGGAATGCTGCTCCTCCATCATGATGCTGTCTATTTGCAAGTACTAGCGTTCAAAGCAGTGCTCCTTCATCATGTAGCTGTCTATTTGGAAATACTAGCTTTCGGAGTGCTGTTCCTCCATCATGTAGCTGTCTATTTGGAAATACTAGCTTTCGGAATGCTGCTCCTCCATCATGTTGCTGTCTATTTGGAAATACTAGCTTTCAGAATGCTGCTCCTCCATCGTGCAGCTGTCTATTTGGAAATACTAGCTTTCGGAGCGCTGCTCCTCCATCATGTTGCTGTCTATTTGCAAGTACTAGCTTTCAAAGCACTGCTCCTTCATCATGCAGCTGTCTATTTGGAAGTGGTAGCTTTCGGAGCGCTGCTCCTTCATCATGTTGCTGTCTATTTGGAAATACTAGCTTTCGGAGTGCTGCTCCTCCATCGTGCAGCTGTCTATTTGCAAGTACTAGCTTTCAAAGCACTGCTCCTTCATCATGCAGCTGTCTATTTGGAAGTGGTAGCTTTCGGAGCGCTGCTCCTTCATCATGTTGCTGTCTATTTGGAAATACTAGCTTTCGGAGTGCTGCTCCTCCATCGTGCAGCTGTCTATTTGGAAATACTAGCTTTCGAAGCGCTGCTCCTCCATCATGTTGCTGTCTATTTGGAAATACTAGCTTTCGGAGCGCTGCTCCTCCATCATGTTGCTGTCTATTTGGAAATACTAGCTTTCGGAGCGCTGCTCCTCCATCATGTTGTTGTGTATTTGCAAGTTCTAGATTTCAAAGCACTGCTCCTTCATCATGCAGCTGTCTATTTGGAAATATTAGCATTCGGAGCACTGCTCCTTCATCATGTAGCTGTCCATTTGGAAGTACTCGCTTTCGGAATGCTGCTCCTTCATCATGTAGCTATCTATGTGGAAGTACTAGCTTTCGGAACGCTGCCTCTTCATCATTTCGATGTCTATTTGGAAATACTAGCGATTGGAGCATTGCTCCGTCATCATGTGGATGTCTATTTGGAAGTACTCGCTTTCGGAATGCTGCTCCTTCATCATGTAGCTGTCTGTTTGGAAGTACGAGCTTTCGGAGCATTGCTCCTTTATCACGTAGCTGTCTATTTGGAAGTACTAGCTTTCGGAGCATTGCTCCTTCATCATGTAGCTGTCTATTTGGAAGTACTAGCTTTCGGAGCTCTGTTCCTTCATCATGTAGATGTTTATTTGGAAATACTAGCTTTCGGAGCGCTGCTCCTTGATCATGTAGCTGTCTGTTTGAAAATACTAGCTTTCGGAGCGCTGCTCTTTCATCAGGTAGCTGTCTATTTGGAAGTACTAACTTTCGGAGCACTGCTCCTCCACCATGTTGCTGTCTAATTGGATGTACAAGCTTTCGGAGCACTGCTCCTTCATCATGTAGATGTCTATTAGGAAATACTAGCTTTTGGAGCGTTGCTCCTCCATCATGTAGCTATCTATTTGGAAATACTAGCTTTCGGAGCGCTGCTCTTTCATCAGGTAGCTGTCTATTTGGAAGTATTAGCTTTCGGAATGCTGCTCCTCCATCATGTAGCTGTCTATTTGCAAGTACTGGCTTTCAAAGCACTGCTTCTTCATCATGTAGATGTCTATTTGGAAATACTAGCTTTCGGTGCACTGCTCCTTCATCATGTAGCTGTCTATTTGGGAGTACTAACTTTCGGAGCACTGCTCCTTTATCAAGTAGATGTCTATTTGGAAGTACTAGCTTTTGGAGCGCTGCTCCTTGATCATGTAGCTTTCTATTTGGAAGTGTTCGCTTTCAGGGCGCTGCTTCTTCACCATTAAGTTGTCTATTTGGAAGTACTAGCGTTTTGAACGCTGCTCCTTCATCATGTAGCTGTCTATTTGGAAAGACTAGCTTTCGGAGCGCTGATCCTCCATCATGTTGCTGTCTATTTGCAAGTACTAGCTTTCAAAGCAGTGCTCCTTCATCATGTAGATGTCTATTTGGAAATATTAGCATTCGGAGCACTGCTCCTTCATCATGTAGCTGTCTATTTGGAAGTACTCGCTTTCGGAACGATGCTCCTTCATCATGTAGCTGTCGATGTGGAAGTACTAGCTTTCGGAGCGCTGCTCTTTCATCATTTAGATGTCTGTTTGAAAATACAAACTTTCGGAGTGCTACTCCTCCATCACGTAGCTGTCTATTTGGAAATACTAGCGATTGTAGCGCTGCTCCTTCATCATGTAGCTGTCTGTTTGGAAGTACGAGCTTTTGGAGCACTGCTCCTTTATCACGTAGCTGTCCATTTGGAAGTACGAGCTTTCACAGCTCTGTTCCTTCATCATGTAGCTGTCTATTTGGAAATACTAGCTTTCGGAGCTTAGTTCCTTCATCATGTAGATGTCTATTTGGAAATACTAGCTTTTGGAACGCTGCTCCTTCATTATGTAGCTGTCTATTTGGAAGTACTATCTCTCGGAGCACTGCTCCTTCATGATGTAGATGTCTATTAGGAAATACTAGCTATTCGGAGCGTTGCTCCTTCATCATGTAGCTGTCTATTTGGAAGTACTAGCTTTCGGAGCTCTGTTCCTTAATCATTTAAATGTCTATTTGGATGTACTAGCGTTCGGACCGCTGCTCTTTGATCATGTAGCTGTCTATTTGGAAGTACTAGCTTTCAGAGCGCTGCTCCTTCATCATAAAGATCTCTATTTGGAAATACTAGCTTTCGGAGTGCTACTCCTCTGTCATGTAGGTGTCTAATTGGAAATATTAGCTTTCGGAGCACTGCTCCTTCATCATGTAGCTGTCTATTTGGAAATACTAGCTTTCGGAGCGCTGCTACTTTATCAAGTAGATGTCTACTTGGAAATACTAGCTTTTGGAGTGTTCTCCTTCATCATGTAGCAGTCTATTTGGATGTATTAGCTTTCGGAGCACTGCTCCTTCATCATGTAGCTGTCTATTTGGAAATACTAGCTTTCGGAGCGCTGCTACTTTATCAAGTAGATGTCTACTTGGAAATACTAGCTTTTGGAGTGTTCTCCTCCATCATGTAGATGTCTATTTGGAAGGACTAGCTTTCGGAGCACTGCTCCTCCGTCATGTTGCTGTCGAATTTGTTGTACTAGCTTTCGGAGCGCTGCTTCTTCATCATGTAGATGTCTATCAGGAAACACTACCAAGCGGAGCGCTGCTCCTTCATCATGTAGCTGTCTATTTGGAAGTACTAGCTTTTGGAACGCTGCTCCTCCATCATGATGCTGTCTATTTGCAAGTACTAGCGTTCAAAGCAGTGCTTCTTCATCATGTAGCTGTCTATTTGGAAATACTAGCTTTCGGAGTGCTGCTCCTCCATCATGTAGCTGTCTATCTGGAAATACTAGCTTTCAAAGCACTGCTCCTTCATCATGCAGCTGTCTATTTGGAAGTGGTAGCTTTCGGAGCGCTGCTCCTTCATCATGTTGCTGTCTATTTGGAAATACTAGCTTTCGGAATGCTGCTCCTCCATTATGTAGCTGTCTGGTTGGAAATACTAGCTTTCAGAATGCTGCTCCTCCATCATGTTGCTGTCTACTTGGAAATACTAGCTTTCGGAGTACTGCTTCTCCATTATGTAGCTGTCTGTTTGGAAATACTAGCTTTCAGAATGCTGCTCCTCCATCATGTTGCTGTCTATTTGGAAATACTAGCTTTCGGAGTGCTGCTCCTCCATCATGTTGCTGTCTATTTGGAAATACTCGCTTTCGGAGTGCTGCTCCTCCATCGTGCAGCTGTCTATTTGGAAATACTAGCTTTCGGAATGCTGCTCCTCCATCATGTTGCTGTCTATTTGGAAATACTAGCTTTCGGAGTGCTGCTCCTCCATCATGTAGCTGTCTATCTGGAAATACGAGCTTTCAAAGCACTGCTCCTTCATCATGCAGCTGTCTATTTGGAAGTGGTAGCTTTCGGAGCGCTGCTCCTTCATCATGTTGCTGTCTATTTGGAAATACTAGCTTTCGGAGTGCTGCTTCTCCATTATGTAGCTGTCTGTTTGGAAATACTAGCTTTCAGAATGCTGCTCCTCCATCATGTTGCTGTCTACTTGGAAATACTAGCTTTCGGAGTGCTGCTTCTCCATTATGTAGCTGTCTGTTTGGAAATACTAGCTTTCAGAATGCTGCTCCTCCATCATTTTGCTGTCTATTTGGAAATACTAGCTTTCGGAATGCTGCTCCTCCATCATGTTGCTGTCTATTTGGAAATACTCGCTTTCGGAGTGCTGCTCCTCCATCGTGCAGCTGTCTATTTGGAAATACTAGCTTTCGGAATGCTGCTCCTCCATCATGTTGCTGTCTATTTGGAATACTAGCTTTCGGAATGCTGCTCCTCCATCATGTTGCTGTCTATTTGGAATACTAGCTTTCGGAGTGCTGCTCCTCCATCATGTAGCTGTCTATTTGGAAATACTAGCTTTCAGAACACTGCTCCTCCATCATGTTGCTGTCTATTTGCAAGTACTAGCTTTCAAAGCACTGCTCCTTCATCATGCAGCTGTGTATTTGGAAATATTAGCTTTCGGAGTGCTGCTCCTTCATCATGTAGCTATCTATGTGGAAGTACTAGCTTTCGGAGCGCTGCCTCTTCATCATTTAGATGTCTGTTTGGAAATACAAACTTTCGGAGTGCTACTCCTCCATCACGTAGCTGTCTATTTGGAAATACTAGCGATTGGAGCATTGCTCCTTCATCATTTAGATGTCTATTTGGAAGTACTCGCTTTCAGAACGATGCTCCTTCATCATGTAGATGTCTATTTGTAAATACTAGCTTTAGGAACGCTGCTCCTTCATCATGTAGCTGTCTGTTTGGAAGTACGAGCTTTCGGAGCATTGCTCCTTTATCACGTAGCTGTCTATTTGGAAGTACTAGCTTTCGGAGCTCTGTTCCTTCATCATGTAGATGTCTATTTGGAAATAATAGCTTTTGGAACGCTGCTCCTTCATTAGCTAGATGTCTATTTGGAAGTAGTAGCTTTCGGAGCGCTGCTCCTTCATCATGTAGATGTCTATTTGGAAGTACTAGCTTTCGGAGTGCTGCTCCTTCATCATGTAGATGTCTATTTGGAAATAATAGCTTTTGGAACGCTGCTCCTTCATTAGCTAGATGTCTATTTGGAAGTAGTAGCTTTCGGAGCGCTGCTCCTTCATCATGTAGCTGTCTATTTGGAAGTACTAGCTTTCGGAGCTCTGTTCCTTCATCATGTAGATGTCCATTTGTAAATACTAGCGATTGGAGCATTTCTCCTTCATCATGTAGATGTCTATTTGGAAGTACTAGCTTTCGGAGCACTGCTCCTCCACCATGTTGCTGTCTAATTGGATGTACTAGCTTTCAGAGCGCTGCTCCTTCATGATGTAGATGTCTATTAGGAAATACTAGCATTTGGAGTGTTGCTCCTCCATCATGTAGCTGTCTATTTCGAAGTATTAGCTTTTGGAACGCTGCTCCTTCATCATGTAGCTTTCTATTTGAAAATACTAGCTTTCGGAGCGGTGCTCTTTCATCAGGTAGCTGTCTATTTGGAAGTACTAACTTTCGGAGCACTGCTCCTTCATCATGTAGATGTCTATTAGGAAATACTAGCTTTTGGAGCGTTGCTCCTCCATCATGTAGCTATCTATTTGGAAATACTAGCTTTCGGAGCGCTGCTCTTTCATCAGGTAGCTGTCTATTTGGAAGTATTAGCTTTCGGAATGCTGCTCCTCCATCATGTAGCTGTCTATTTGCAAGTACTGGCTTTCAAAGCACTGCTTCTTCATCATGTAGATGTCTATTTGGAAATACTAGCTTTCGGTGCACTGCTCCTTCATCATGTAGCTGTCTATTTGGGAGTACTAACTTTCGGAGCACTGCTCCTTTATCAAGTAGATGTCTATTTGGAAGTACTAGCTTTTGGAGCGCTGCTCCTTGATCATGTAGCTTTCTATTTGGAAGTGTTCGCTTTCAGGGCGCTGCTTCTTCACCATTAAGTTGTCTATTTGGAAGTACTAGCGTTTTGAACGCTGCTCCTTCATCAAGTAGCTGTCTATTTGGAAAGACTAGCTTTCGGAGCGCTGATCCTCCATCATGTTGCTGTCTATTTGCAAGTACTAGCTTTCAAAGCAGTGCTCCTTCATCATGTAGATGTCTATTTGGAAATATTAGCATTCGGAGCACTGCTCCTTCATCATGTAGCTGTCTATTTGGAAGTACTCGCTTTCGGAACGATGCTCCTTCATCATGTAGCTGTCGATGTGGAAGTACTAGCTTTCGGAGTGCTGCTCTTTCATCATTTAGATGTCTGTTTGAAAATACAAACTTTCGGAGTGCTACTCCTCCATCACGTAGCTGTCTATTTGGAAATACTAGCGATTGTAGCGCTGCTCCTTCATCATGTAGCTGTCTGTTTGGAAGTACGAGCTTTTGGAGCACTGCTCCTTTATCACGTAGCTGTCCATTTGGAAGTACGAGCTTTCACAGCTCTGTTCCTTCATCATGTAGCTGTCTATTTGGAAATACTAGCTTTTGGAACGCTGCTCCTTCATTATGTAGCTATTTGGAAGTACTATCTCTCGGAGCACTGCTCCTTCATGATGTAGATGTCTATTAGGAAATACTAGCTATTCGGAGCGTTGCTCCTTCATCATGTAGCTGTCTATTTGGAAGTACTAGCTTTCGGAGCTCTGTTCCTTAATCATTTAAATGTCTATTTGGAAGTACTAGCTTTCGGACCGCTGCTCCTTGATCATGTAGCTGTCTATTTGGAAGTACTAGCTCTCGGAGCACTGCTCCTTCATGATGTAGATGTCTATTAGGAAATACTAGCTATTCGGACCGCTGCTCCTTGATCATGTAGCTGTCTATTTGGAAGTACTAGCTTTCGGAGCACTGCTCCTTCATCATGTAGCTGTCTATTTGGAAGTACTAGCTTTCAGAGCGCTGCTCCTTCATCATAAAGATCTCTATTTGGAAATACTAGCTTTCGGAGTGCTACTCCTCTGTCATGTAGGTGTCTAATTGGAAATATTAGCTTTCGGAGCACTGCTCCTTCATCATGTAGCTGTCTATTTGGAAATACTAGCTTTCGGAGCGCTGCTCCTTTATCAAGTAGATGTCTACTTGGAAATACTAGCTTTTGGAGTGTTCTCCTTCATCATGTAGCAGTCTATTTGGATGTATTAGCTTTCGGAGCACTGCTCCTTCATCATGTAGATGTCTATTTGGAAGTACTAGCTTTCGGAGCACTGCTCCTCCGTCATGTTGCTGTCGAATTTGATGTACTAGCTTTCGGAGCGCTGCTTCTTCATCATGTAGATGTCTATCAGGAAACACTACCAAGCGGAGCGCTGCTCCTTCATCATGTAGCTGTCTATTTGGAAGTACTAGCTTTTGGAACGCTGCTCCTCCATCATGATGCTGTCTATTTGCAAGTACTAGCGTTCAAAGCAGTGCTTCTTCATCATGTAGCTGTCTATTTGGAAATACTAGCTTTCGGAGTGCTGCTCCTCCATCATGTAGCTGTCTATTTGGAAATACTAGCTTTCGGAATGCTGCTCCTCCATCATGTTGCTGTCTATTTGGAAATACTAGCTTTCGGAATGCTGCTCCTCCATTATGTAGCTGTCTGGTTGGAAATACTAGCTTTCAGAATGCTGCTCCTCCATCATGTTGCTGTCTACTTGGAAATACTAGCTTTCAGAGTACTGCTTCTCCATTATGTAGCTGTCTGTTTGGAAATACTAGCTTTCAGAATGCTGCTCCTCCATCATGTTGCTGTCTATTTGGAAATACTAGCTTTCGGAATGCTGCTCCTCCATCATGTTGCTGTCTATTTGGAAATACTAGCTTTCGGAGTGCTGCTCCTCCATCATGTTGCTGTCTATTTGGAAATACTCGCTTTCGGAGTGCTGCTCCTCCATCGTGCAGCTGTCTATTTGGAAATACTAGCTTTCGGAATGCTGCTCCTCCATCATGTAGCTGTCTATTTGGAAATACTAGCTTTCGGAGTGCTGCTCCTCCATCATGTAGCTGTCTATCTGGAAATACGAGCTTTCAAAGCACTGCTCCTTCATCATGCAGCTGTCTATTTGGAAGTGGTAGCTTTCGGAGCGCTGCTCCTTCATCATGTTGCTGTCTATTTGGAAATACTAGCTTTCGGAGTGCTGCTTCTCCATTATGTAGCTGTCTGTTTGGAAATACTAGCTTTCAGAATGCTGCTCCTCCATCATGTTGCTGTCTACTTGGAATTACTAGCTTTCGGAGTGCTGCTTCTCCCTTATGTAGCTGTCTGTTTGGAAATACTAGCTTTCAGAATGCTGCTCCTCCATCATTTTGCTGTCTATTTGGAAATACTAGCTTTCGGAATGCTGCTCCTCCATCATGTTGCTGTCTATTTGGAAATACTCGCTTTCGGAGTGCTGCTCCTCCATCGTGCAGCTGTCTATTTGGAAATACTAGCTTTCGGAATGCTGCTCCTCCATCATGTTGCTGTCTATTTGGAATACTAGCTTTCGGAATGCTGCTCCTCCATCATGTTGCTGTCTATTTGGAATACTAGCTTTCGGAGTGCTGCTCCTCCATCATGTAGCTGTCTATTTGGAAATACTAGCTTTCAGAACACTGCTCCTCCATCATGTTGCTGTCTATTTGCAAGTACTAGCTTTCAAAGCACTGCTCCTTCATCATGCAGCTGTGTATTTGGAAATATTAGCTTTCGGAGTGCTGCTCCTTCATCATGTAGCTATCTATGTGGAAGTACTAGCTTTCGGAGCGCTGCCTCTTCATCATTTAGATGTCTGTTTGGAAATACAAACTTTCGGAGTGCTACTCCTCCATCACGTAGCTGTCTATTTGGAAATACTAGCGATTGGAGCATTGCTCCTTCATCATGTAGATGTCTATTTGGAAGTACTCGCTTTCGGAACGATGCTCCTTCATCATGTAGATGTCTATTTGGAAATACTAGCTTTAGGAACGCTGCTCCTTCATCATGTAGCTGTCTGTTTGGAAGTACGAGCTTTCGGAGCATTGCTCCTTTATCACGTAGCTGTCTATTTGGAAGTACTAGCTTTCGGAGCTCTGTTCCTTCATCATGTAGATGTCTATTTGGAAATAATAGCTTTTGGAACGCTGCTCCTTCATTAGCTAGATGTCTATTTGGAAGTAGTAGCTTTCGGAGCGCTGCTCCTTCATCATGTAGATGTCTATTTGGAAGTACTAGCTTTCGGAGCTCTGTTCCTTCATCATGTAGATGTCCATTTGGAAATACTAGCGATTGGAGCATTGCTCCTTCATCATGTAGATGTCTATTTGGAAGTACTAGCTTTCGGAGCACTGCTCCTCCACCATGTTGCTGTCTAATTGGATGTACTAGCTTTCAGAGCGCTGCTCCTTCATGATGTAGATGTCTATTAGGAAATACTAGCATTTGGAGTGTTGCTCCTCCATCATGTAGCTGTCTATTTAGAAGTATTAGCTTTTGGAACGCTGCTCCTTCATCATGTAGCTATCTATTTGAAAATACTAGCTTTCGGAGCGCTGCTCTTTCATCAGGTAGCTGTCTATTTGGAAGTACTAGCTTTCGGAGCACTGCTCCTTCATCATGTAGATGTCTATTAGGAAATACTAGCTTTTGGAGCGTTGCTCCTCCATCATGTAGCTATCTATTTGGAAATACTAGCTTTCGGAGCGCTGCTCTTTCATCAGGTAGCTGTCTATTTGGAAGTATTAGCTTTCGGAATGCTGCTCCTCCATCATGTAGCTGTCTATTTGCAAGTACTGGCTTTCAAAGCACTGCTTCTTCATCATGTAGATGTCTATTTGGAAATACTAGCTTTCAGTGCACTGCTCCTTCATCATGTAGCTGTCTATTTGGGAGTACTAACTTTCGGAGCACTGCTCCTTTATCAAGTAGATGTCTATTTGGAAGTACTAGCTTTTGGAGCGCTGCTCCTTTATCATGTAGCTTTCTATTTGGAAGTGTTTGCTTTCAGAGCGCTGCTTCTTCATCATTAAGTTGTCTATTTGGAAGTACTAGCGTTTTGAACGCTGCTCCTCTATTATGTAGTTGTCTATTTGGAAATACTAGCTTTCAGAGCGCTGATCCTCCATCATGTTGCTGTCTATTTGCAAGTACTAGCTTTCAAAGCAGTGCTCCTTCATCATGTAGATGTCTATTTGGAAATATTAGCATTCGGAGCACTGCTCCTTCATCATGTAGCTGTCTATTTGGAAGTACTCGCTTTCGGAACGATGCTCCTTCATCATGTAGCTGTCGATGTGGAAGTACTAGCTTTCGGAGCGCTGCTCTTTCATCATTTAGATGTCTGTTTGAAAATACAAACTTTCGGAGTGCTACTCCTCCATCACGTAGCTGTCTATTTGGAAATACTAGCGATTGTAGCGCTGCTCCTTCATCATGTAGCTGTCTGTTTGGAAGTACGAGCTTTTGGAGCACTGCTCCTTTATCACGTAGCTGTCCATTTGGAAGTACGAGCTTTCACAGCTCTGTTCCTTCATCATGTAGCTGTCTATTTGGAAATACTAGCTTTCGGAGCTTAGTTCCTTCATCATGTAGATGTCTATTTGGAAATACTAGCTTTTGGAACGCTGCTCCTTCATTATGTAGCTGTCTATTTGGAAGTACTATCTCTCGGAGCACTGCTCCTTCATGATGTAGATGTCTATTAGGAAATACTAGCTATTCGGAGCGTTGCTCCTTCATCATGTAGCTGTCTATTTGGAAGTACTAGCTTTCGGAGCTCTGTTCCTTAATCACTTAAATGTCTATTTGGAAGTACTAGCTTTCGGACCGCTGCTCCTTGATCATGTAGCTGTCTATTTGGAAGTACTAGCTTTCGGAGCACTGCTCCTTCATCATGTAGCTGTCTATTTGGAAGTACTAGCTTTCAGAGCGCTGCTCCTTCATCATAAAGATCTCTATTTGGAAATACTAGCTTTCGGAGTGCTACTCCTCTGTCATGTAGGTGTCTAATTGGAAATATTAGCTTTCGGAGCACTGCTCCTTCATCATGTAGCTGTCTATTTGGAAATACTAGCTTTCGGAGCGCTGCTCCTTTATCAAGTAGATGTCTACTTGGAAATACTAGCTTTTGGAGTGTTCTCCTTCATCATGTAGCAGTCTGTTTGGATGTATTAGCTTTCGGAGCACTGCTCCTTCATCATGTAGATGTCTATTTGGAAGTACTAGCTTTCGGAGCACTGCTCCTCCGTCATGTTGCTGTCGAATTTGATGTACTAGCTTTCGGAGCGCTGCTTCTTCATCATGTAGATGTCTATCAGGAAACACTACCAAGCGGAGCGCTGCTCCTTCATCATGTAGCTGTCTATTTGGAAGTACTAGCTTTTGGAACGCTGCTCCTCCATCATGATGCTGTCTATTTGCAAGTACTAGCGTTCAAAGCAGTGCTTCTTCATCATGTAGCTGTCTATTTGGAAATACGAGCTTTCGGAGTGCAGCTCCTCCATCATGTAGCTGTCTATTTGGAAATACTAGCTTTCGGAATGCTGCTCCTCCATCAAGTTGCTGTCTATTTGGAAATACTAGCTTTCGGAATGCTGCTCCTCCATTATGTAGCTGTCTGGTTGGAAATACTAGCTTTCAGAATGCTGCTCCTCCATCATGTTGCTGTCTACTTGGAAATACTAGCTTTCAGAGTACTGCTTCTCCATTATGTAGCTGTCTGTTTGGAAATACTAGCTTTCAGAATGCTGCTCCTCCATCATGTTGCTGTCTATTTGGAAATACTAGCTTTCGGAATGCTGCTCCTCCATCATGTTGCTGTCTATTTGGAAATACTCGCTTTCGGAGTGCTGCTCCTCCATCGTGTAGCTGTCTATTTGGAAATACTAGCTTTCGGAATGCTGCTCCTCCATCATGTAGCTGTCTATTTGCAAGTACTGGCTTTCAAAGCACTGCTTCTTCATCATGTAGATGTCTATTTGGAAATACTAGCTTTCGGTGCACTGCTCCTTCATCATGTAGCTGTCTATTTGGGAGTACTAACTTTCGGAGCACTGCTCCTTTATCAAGTAGATGTCTATTTGGAAGTACTAGCTTTTGGAGCGCTGCTCCTTGATCATGTAGCTTTCTATTTGGAAGTGTTTGCTTTCAGAGCGCTGCTTCTTCATCATTAAGTTGTCTATTTGGAAGTACTAGCGTTTTGAACGCTGCTCCTCTATTATGTAGTTGTCTATTTGGAAATACTAGCTTTCGGAGCGCTGATCCTCCATCATGTTGCTGTCTATTTGCAAGTACTAGCTTTCAAAGCAGTGCTCCTTCATCATGTAGATGTCTATTTGGAAATATTAGCATTCGGAGCACTGCTCCTTCATCATGTAGCTGTCTATTTGGAAGTACTCGCTTTCGGAACGATGCTCCTTCATCATGTAGCTGTCGATGTGGAAGTACTAGCTTTCGGAGCGCTGCTCTTTCATCATTTAGATGTCTGTTTGAAAATACAAACTTTCGGAGTGCTACTCCTCCATCACGTAGCTGTCTATTTGGAAATACTAGCGATTGTAGCGCTGCTCCTTCATCATGTAGCTGTCTGTTTGGAAGTACGAGCTTTTGGAGCACTGCTCCTTTATCACGTAGCTGTCCATTTGGAAGTACGAGCTTTCACAGCTCTGTTCCTTCATCATGTAGCTGTCTATTTGGAAATACTAGCTTTCGGAGCTTAGTTCCTTCATCATGTAGATGTCTATTTGGAAATACTAGCTTTTGGAACGCTGCTCCTTCATTATGTAGCTGTCTATTTGGAAGTACTATCTCTCGGAGCACTGCTCCTTCATGATGTAGATGTCTATTAGGAAATACTAGCTATTCGGAGCGTTGCTCCTTCATCATGTAGCTGTCTATTTGGAAGTACTAGCTTTCGGAGCTCTGTTCCTTAATCACTTAAATGTCTATTTGGAAGTACTAGCTTTCGGACCGCTGCTCCTTGATCATGTAGCTGTCTATTTGGAAGTACTAGCTTTCGGAGCACTGCTCCTTCATCATGTAGCTGTCTATTTGGAAGTACTAGCTTTCAGAGCGCTGCTCCTTCATCATAAAGATCTCTATTTGGAAATACTAGCTTTCGGAGTGCTACTCCTCTGTCATGTAGGTGTCTAATTGGAAATATTAGCTTTCGGAGCACTGCTCCTTCATCATGTAGCTGTCTATTTGGAAATACTAGCTTTCGGAGCGCTGCTCCTTTATCAAGTAGATGTCTACTTGGAAATACTAGCTTTTGGAGTGTTCTCCTTCATCATGTAGCAGTCTGTTTGGATGTATTAGCTTTCGGAGCACTGCTCCTTCATCATGTAGATGTCTATTTGGAAGTACTAGCTTTCGGAGCACTGCTCCTCCGTCATGTTGCTGTCGAATTTGATGTACTAGCTTTCGGAGCGCTGCTTCTTCATCATGTAGATGTCTATCAGGAAACACTACCAAGCGGAGCGCTGCTCCTTCATCATGTAGCTGTCTATTTGGAAGTACTAGCTTTTGGAACGCTGCTCCTCCATCATGATGCTGTCTATTTGCAAGTACTAGCGTTCAAAGCAGTGCTTCTTCATCATGTAGCTGTCTATTTGGAAATACGAGCTTTCGGAGTGCAGCTCCTCCATCATGTAGCTGTCTATTTGGAAATACTAGCTTTCGGAATGCTGCTCCTCCATCATGTTGCTGTCTATTTGGAAATACTAGCTTTCGGAATGCTGCTCCTCCATTATGTAGCTGTCTGGTTGGAAATACTAGCTTTCAGAATGCTGCTCCTCCATCATGTTGCTGTCTATTTGGAAATACTCGCTTTCGGAGTGCTGCTCCTCCATCGTGTAGCTGTCTATTTGGAAATACTAGCTTTCGGAATGCTGCTCCTCCATCATGTTGCTGTCTATTTGGAAATACTAGCTTTCGGAGTGCTGCTCCTCCATCATGTAGCTGTCTATTTGGAAATACTAGCTTTCAGAACACTGCTCCTCCATCATGTTGCTGTCTATTTGCAAGTACTAGCTTTCAAAGCACTGCTCCTTCATCATGCAGCTGTCTATTTGGAAATATTAGCATTCGGAGCACTGCTCCTTCATCATGTAGCAGTGCATTTGGAAGTACTCGCTTTCGGAATGCTGCTCCTGCATCATGTAGCTATCTATGTGGAAGTACTAGCTTTCGGAGCGCTGCCTCTTCATCATTTAGATGTCTGTTTGGAAATACAAACTTTCGGAGTGCTACTCCTCCATCACGTAGCTGTCTATTTGGAAATACTAGCGATTGGCGCGCTGCACCTTCATCATGTAGCTGTCTGTTTGGAAGTACTATCTTTCTCAGCTCTGTTCCTTCATCATGTAGCTGTCTATTTGGAAATACTAGCTTTCGGAGCTTTGTTCCTTCATCATGTAGATGTCTATTTGGAAATAATAGATTTTGGAACGCTGCTCCTTCATTATTTAGATGTCCATTTGGAAGTACTGGCTTTCGGAGCACTGCTTTTCCATCATGAAGATGTCTATTAGGAAACACTACCTATTGGAGCGCTGCTCCTTCATCATGTAGCTGTCTATTTCGAAGTACTAGCTTTCGGAGCTCTGTTCCTTCATCATGTAGATGTTTATTTGGAAATACTTGCTTTCGGAGCGCTGCTCCTTGATCATGTAGCTGTCTGTTTGGAAGGACTAGCTTTTGGAACGCTGCACCTTCATCATGTAGCTGTCTATTTGGAAGTACTAGCTTTCGGAGCACTGCTCCTCCACCATGTTGCTGTCTAATTGGATGTACTAGCTTTCGGAGCAATGCTCCTTCATCATGTAGATGTCTATTAGGAAATACTAGCTTTTGGAGCGTTGGTCCTCCATCATGTAGCTGTCTATTTAGAAGTATTAGCTTTTGGAACGCTGCTCCTTCATCATGTAGCTATCTATTTGGAAATACTAGCTTTCGGAGCGCTGCTCTTTCATCAGGTAGCTGTCTGTTTGGAAGTATTAGCTTTCGGAATGCTGCTCCTCCATCATGTAGCTGTCTATTTGCAAGTACTAGCTTTCAAAGCACTGCTTCTTCATCATGTAGATGTTTATTTGGAAATACTAGCTTTCGGAGCACTGCTCCTTCATCATGTAGCTGTCTATTTGGGAGTACTAACTTTCGGAGCGCTGCTCCTTTATCAAGTAGATGTCTATTTGGAAGTGTTCACTTTCAGGGCGCTGCTTCTTCATCATTAAGTTGTCTATTTGGAAGAACTAGCATTCGGAGCGCTGCTCCTTCATCATTTAGATGTCTTTTGAAAATACAAACTTTCGGAGTGCTACTCCTCCATCACTTAGCTGTCTATTTGGAAATACTAGCGATTGGCGTGCTGCACCTTCATCATGTAGCTGTCTGTTTGGAAGTACGAGCTTTTGGAGCATTGCTCCTTTATCACGTAGCTGTCTGTTTGGAAATACTAGCTTTCGGAGCTTTGTTCCTTCATCATGTAGTTGTCTATTTGGAAATACTAGCTTTCACAGCTCGGTTCCTTCATCATGTAGCTGTCTATTTGGAAATACTAGCTTTCGGAGCTTTGTTCCTTCATCATGTAGATGTCTATTTGGAAATAATAGCTTTTGGAACACTGCTCCTTCATTATGTAGATGTCTATTTGGAAGTACGAGCTTTCGGAGCACTGCTTTTCCATCATGAAGATGTCTATTAGGAAACACTGCCTATCGGAGCGCTGCTCCTTCATCATTTAGCTGTCTATTTGGAAGTACTAGCTTTCGGAGCTCTGTTCCTTCATCATGTAGATGTTTATTTGGAAATACTAGCTTTCGGAGCGCTGCTCCTTGATCATGTTGCTGTCTGTTTGTAAGGACTAGCTTTTGGAACGCTGCACCTTCATCATGTAGCTGTCTATTTGGAAATACTAGCTTTCAGAGCTTTGTTCCTTCATCATGTAGATGTCTATTTGGAAATAATAGCTTTTGGAACGCTGCTCCTTCATTATGTAGATGTCTATTTGGAAGTACTAGCTTTCGGAGCACTGCTTTTCCATCATGAAGATGTCTATTAGGAAACACTAACTATCGGAGCGCTGCTCCTTCATCATGTAGCTGTCTATTTGGAAGTACTAGCTTTCGGAGCTCTGTTCCTTCATCATGCAGATGTTTATTTGGAAATACTAGCTTTCGGAGCGCTGCTCCTTGATCATGTAGCTGTCTGTTTGGAAGGACTAGCTTTCGGAACGCTGCACCTTCATCATGTAGCTGTCTATTTGGAAGTACTAGCTTTCGGAGCACTGCTCCTCCACCATGTTGCTGTCTAATTGGATGTACTAGCTTTCGGAGCACTGCTCCTTCATCATGTAGATGTCTATTAGGAAATACTAGCTTTTGGAGCGTTGCTCCTCCATCATGTAGCTGTCTATTTGGAAGTATTAGCTTTCGGAATGCTGCTCCTCCATCATGTAGCTGTCTATTTGGAAGTACTAGCTTTCGGAGCTTTGTTCCTTCATCATGTAGATGTCTATTTGGAAATACTAGCTTTCGGAGCTTTGTTCCTTCATCATATAGATGTCTATTTGGAAATAATTGCTTTTGGAACGCAGCTCCTTCATCATGTAGATGTCTATTTGGAAGTACTAGCTTTCGGAGCACTGCTCCTCCATCATGTTGCTGTCGGATTTGATGTACTAGCTTTCGGAGCGCTGCTTCTTCATGATGTAGATGTCTATTAGGAAATACTAGCTATTCGGAGTGTTGCTCCTTGATCATGTAGCTGTCTTTTTGGAAGTACTAGCTTTCGGAGCTCTGTTCCTTCATCATGTAGATGTCTATTTGGAAATACTAGCTTTCGGAGCACTGCTCCTCCATCATGTAGCTGTCTATTTGGAAGTACTAGCTTTCGGAGCGCTGCTCCTTGATCATGTTGCTGTCTGTTTGGAAGTATTAGTTTTTGGAACGATGCACCTTCATCATGTAGCTGTCTATTTGGAAGTACTAGCTTTCGGAGCGCTGCTCCTTCATCATGTAGCTGTCTATTTGGAAATGCTAGCTTTCGGAGAGCTGCTCCTTCATCATGTCGATGTCTATTAGGAAATGCTAGCTATTTGGAGCGTTGCTCCTTCATCATGTAGCTGTCTATTTGGAAATACTAGCTTTCGGACCGCTGCTCCTTCATCATGTAGCTGTCTGTTTGGATGTACTAGCTTTCGGAGCGCTGTTCCTTCATCATATAGATCTCTATTTGGAAATACTAGCTTTCGGAGCGCTGCTCCTTCATCATGTAGCTGTCTATTTGGAAATACTAGCTTTCAGAGTGCTGCTCCTCCATCATGTAGCTGTCTATTTGGAAGTACTAGCTTTCGGAGCGCTGCTCCTTGATCATGTTGCTGTCTGTTTGGAAGTATTAGTTTTTGGAACGATGCACCTTCATCATGTAGCTGTCTATTTGGAAGTACTAGCTTTCGGAGCGCTGCTCCTTCATCATGTAGCTGTCTATTTGGAAATGCTAGCTTTCGGAGAGCTGCTCCTTCATCATGTTGCTATCTATTTGCAAGTACTAGCTTTCAAAGCACTGCTCCTTCATCTTGCAGCTGTCTATTTGGAAATACTAGCTTTCGGAGCACTGCTCCTTCATCATGTTGCTGTCTATTTGGAAATATTAGCATTCGGAGCACTGCTCCTTCATCATGTAGCTGTCTATTTGGAAGTACTCGCTTTCGGAACGATGCTCCTTCATCATGTAGCTGTCCATGTGGAAGTACTAGCTTTCGGAGCGCTGCTCCTTCATCATTTAGATGTCTGTTTGAAAATACAAACTTCCGGAGTGCTACTCCTCCATCACGTAGCTGTCTATTTGGAAATACTAGCGATTGGCGCGCTGCACCTTCATCATGTAGCTGTCTGTTTGGAAGTACTAGCTTTCTCAGCTCTGTTCCTTCATCATGTAGCTGTCTATTTGGAAATACTAGCTTTCGGAGCTTTGTTCCTTCATCATGTAGATGTCTATTTGGAAATAATAGCTTTTGGAACGCTGCTCCTTCATTATGTAGATGTCCATTTGGAAGTACTAGCTTTCGGAGCACTGCTTTTCCATCATGAAGATGTCTATTAGGAAACACTACCTATTGGAGCGCTGCTCCTTCATCATGTAGCTGTCTATTTCGAAGTACTAGCTTTCGGAGCTCTGTTCCTTCATCATGTAGATGTTTATTTGGAAATACTAGCTTTCGGAGCGCTGCTCCTTGATCATGTAGCTGTCTGTTTGGAAGGACTAGCTTTTGGAACGCTGCACCTTCATCATGTAGCTGTCTATTTGGAAGTACTAGCTTTCGGAGCACTGCTCCTCCACCATGTTGCTGTCTAATTGGATGTACTAGCTTTTGGAGCACTGCTCCTTCATCATGTAGATGTCTATTAGGAAATACTAGCTTTTGGAGCGTTGCTCCTCCATCATGTAGCTGTCTATTTGGAAGTATTAGCTTTCGGAATGCTGCTCCTCCATCATGTAGCTGTCTATTTGGAAGTACTAGCTTTCGGAGCTTTGTTCCTTCATCATGTAGATGTCTATTTGGAAATACTAGCTTTCGGAGCTTTGTTCCTTCATCATGTAGATGTCTATTTGGAAATAATTGCTTTTGGAACGCAGCTCCTTCATTATGTAGATGTCTATTTGGAAGTACTCGCTTTCGGAGCACTGCTCCTCCATCATGTTGCTGTCGGATTTGATGTACTAGCTTTCGGAGCGCTGCTTCTTCATGATGTAGATGTCTATTAGGAAATACTAGCTTTTCGGAGTGTTGCTCCTTGATCATGTAGCTGTCTTTTTGGAAGTACTAGCTTTCGGAGCTCTGTTCCTTCATCATGTAGATGTCTATTTGGAAATACTAGCTTTCGGAGCACTGCTCCTCCATCATGTAGCTGTCTATTTGGAAGTACTAGCTTTCGGAGCGCTGCTCCTTGATCATGTTGCTGTCTGTTTGGAAGTATTAGTTTTTGGAACGATGCACCTTCATCATGTAGCTGTCTATTTGGAAGTACTAGCTTTCGGAGCGCTGCTCCTTCATCATGTAGCTGTCTATTTGGAAATGCTAGCTTTCGGAGAGCTGCTCCTTCATCATGTCGATGTCTATTAGGAAATGCTAGCTATTTGGAGCGTTGCTCCTTCATCATGTAGCTGTCTATTTGGAAATACTAGCTTTCGGAACGCTGCTCCTTGATCATGTAGCTGTCTGTTTGGATGTACTAGCTTTCGGAGCGCTGCTCCTTCATCATATAGATCTCTATTTGGAAATATTAGCTTTCGGAGCGCTGCTCCTTCATCATGTAGCTGTCTATTTGGAAATACTAGCTTTCAGAGTGCTGCTCCTCCATCGTGTAACTGTCTATTTGGAAATACTAGCTTTCGGAGCGCTGCTCTTTCATCAGGTAGCTGTCTGTTTGGAAGTATTAGCTTTCGGAATGCTGCTCCTCCATCATGTAGCTGTCTATTTGCAAGTACTAGCTTTCAAAGCACTGCTTCTTCATCATGTAGATGTCTATTTGGAAATACTAGCTTTCGGAGCGCTGCTCTTTCATCAGGTAGCTGTCTGTTTGGAAGTATTAGCTTTCAGAATGCTGCTCCTCCATCACGTAGCTGTCTATTTGCAAGTACTAGCTTTCAAAGCACTGCTTCTTCATCATGTAGATGTCTATTTGGAAATACTAGCTTTCGGAGCGCTGCTCTTTCATCAGGTAGCTGTCTGTTTGGAAGTATTAGCTTTCGGAATGCTGCTCCTCCATCATGTAGCTGTCTATTTGGAAATACTAACTTTCGGAGCGCTGCTCCTTTATCAAGTAGATGTCTATTTGGAAGTGTTCACTTTCAGGGCGCTGCTTCTTCATCATTAAGTTGTCTATTTGGAAGAACTAGCATTCAGAGCACTGCTCCTTCATCATGTAGCTGTCCATGTGGACGTACTAGCCTTCGGAGCGCTGCTCCTTCATCATTTAGATGTCTTTTGAAAATACAAACTTTCGGAGTGCTACTCCTCCATCACTTAGCTGTCTATTTGGAAATACTAGCGATTGGCGTGCTGCACCTTCATCATGTAGCTGTCTGTTTGGAAGTACGAGCTTTTGGAGCATTGCTCCTTTATCACGTAGCTGTCTGTTTGGAAATACTAGCTTTCGGAGCTTTGTTCCTTCATCATGTAGTTGTCTATTTGGAAATACTAGCTTTCTCAGCTCTGTTCATTCATCATGTAGCTGTCTATTTGGAAATACTAGCTTTCGGAGCTTTGTTCCTTCATCATGTAGATGTCTATTTGGAAATAATAGCTTTTGGAACACTGCTCCTTCATTATGTAGATGTCTATTTGGAAGTACGAGCTTTCGGAGCACTGCTTTTCCATCATGAAGATGTCTATTAGGAAACACTACCTATCGGAGCGCTGCTCCTTCATCATTTAGCTGTCTATTTGGAAGTACTAGCTTTCGGAGCTCTGTTCCTTCATCATGTAGATGTTTATTTGGAAATACTAGCTTTCGGAGCGCTGCTCCTTGATCATGTTGCTGTCTGTTTGGAAGGACTAGCTTTTGGAACGCTGCACCTTCATCATGTAGCTGTCTATTTGGAAATACTAGCTTTTGGAACGCTGCTCCTTCATTATGTAGATGTCTATTTGGAAGTACTAGCTTTCGGAGCACTGCTTTTCCATCATGAAGATGTCTATTAGGAAACACTAATTTTCGGAGCGCTGCTCCTTCATCATGTAGCTGTCTATTTGGAAGTACTAGCTTTCGGAGCTCTGTTCCTTCATCATGCAGATGTTTATTTGGAAATACTAGCTTTCGGAGCGCTGCTCCTTGATCATGTAGCTGTCTATTTGGAAGGACTAGTTTTTGGAACGCTGCACCTTCATCATGTAGCTGTCTATTTGGAAGTACTAGCTTTCGGAGCACTGCTCCTCCACCATGTTGCTGTCTAATTGGATGTACTAGCTTTCGGAGCACTGCTCCTTCATCATGTAGATGTCTATTAGGAAATACTAGCTTTTGGAGTGTTGGTCCTCCATCATGTAGCTGTCTATTTGGAAGTATTAGCTTTCGGAATGCTGCTCCTCCATCATGTAGCTGTCTATTTGGAAGTACTAGCTTTCGGAGCTTTGTTCCTTCATCATGTAGATGTCTATTTGGAAATAATTGCTTTTGGAACGCAGCTCCTTCATTATGTAGATGTCTATTTGGAAGTACTAGCTTTCGGAGCACTGCTCCTCCATCATGTTGCTGTCGGATTTGATGTACTAGCTTTCGGAGCGCTGCTCCTTCATGATGTAGATGTCTATTAGGAAATACTAGCTATTCGGAGTGTTGCTCCTTGATCATGTAGCTGTCTTTTTGGAAGTACGAGCTTTCGGAGCTCTGTTCCTTCATCATGTAGATGTCTATTTGGAAATACTAGCTTTCGGAGCACTGCTCCTCCATCATGTAGCTGTCTATTTGGAAGTACTAGCTTTCGGAGCGCTGCTCCTTGATCATGTTCCTGTCTGTTTGGAAGTATTAGTTTTTGGAACGATGCACCTTCATCATGTAGCTGTCTATTTGGAAGTACTAGCTTTCGGAGCGCTGCTCCTTCATCATGTAGCTGTCTATTTGGAAATGCTAGCTTTCGGAGAGCTGCTCCTTCATCATGTCGATGTCTATTAGGAAATGCTAGCTATTTGGAGCGTTGCTCCTTCATCATGTAGCTGTCTATTTGGAAATACTAGCTTTCGGACCGCTGCTCCTTGATCATGTAGCAGTCTATTTGGAAGTACTAGCTTTCGGAGCACTGCTCCTTCATCATGTTGCTGTCTATTTGCAAGTACTAGCTTTCAAAGCACTGCTCCTTCATCTTGCAGCTGTCTATTTGGAAATACTAGCTTTCGGAGCGCTGCTCCTTCATCATGTTGCTGTCTATTTGGAAATACTAGCTTTCGGAGTGCTGCTCCTCCATCATGTAGCTGTCTATTTGGAAATACTAGCTTTCAGAGAGCTGCTCCTCCATCGTGTAACTGTCTATTTGGAAATACTAGCTTTCGGAGCGCTGCTCCTCCATCATGTTGCTGTCTATTTGCAAGTACTAGCTTTCAAAGCACTGCTCCTTCATCTTGCAGCTGTCTATTTGGAAATACTAGCTTTCGGAGCACTGCTCCTTCATCATGTTGCTGTCTATTTGGAAATACTAGCTTTCGGAGTGCTGCTCCTCCATCGTGTTGCTGTCTATTTGGAAATACTAGCTTTCGGAGTGCTGCTCCTCCATCATGTTGCTGTCTTTTTGGAAATACTAGCTTTCGGAGCGCTGCTCCTCCATCATATAGCTGTCTATTTCCAAGTACTATCTTTCAAAGCACTGCTCCTTCATCTTGCAGCTGTATATTTGGAAATATTAGCATTCGGAGCACTGCTCCTTCATCATGTAGCTGTTCATTTGGAAGTACTCGCTTTCGGAACGCTGCTCCTTCATCATGCAGCTATCTATGTGGAAGTACTAGCTTTCGGAGCGCTGCCTCTTCATCATTTCGATGTCTGTTTGGAAATACAAACTTTCGGAGTGCTACTCCTCCATCACGTAGCTGTCTATTTGGAAATACTAGTGATTGGAGCATTGCTCCATCATCATGTAGATGTCTATTTGGAAGTACTCGCTTTTGGAACGATGCTCCTTCAGCATGTAGATGTCTATTTGGAAATACTAGCTTTCGGAACGCTGCTCCTTCATCATGTAGCTGTCTGTTTGAAGTTCTAGCTTTCAGAGTGCTGCTTCTTCATCATTTAGTTGTGTATTTGGAAATGCTAACTTTCGGAGCGCTGCTCCTCCATCATGTAGCTGTGTTTTTGGAAGTACTAGCTTTTGGAACGCTACTTCTTCATCATTTAGATGTCTATTTGGAAATACTAGCTTTCGGAGTGCTGCTCCTCCATCATGTTGCTGTCTGTTTGGGAGTACTAGCTTTTGGAATGCTGCTGCTCCATCATGTAGCTGTCTATTTGCAAGTACTAGCTTTCAAGTACTGCTCCTTCATCATGTAGATCTCTATTTGGAAGTACTAGCTTTGGGAGGGCTGCTCCTCCATCATGTCGCTGTCTAATTGGAAATATTAGCTTTCCGAGCACTGCTCCTTCATCATGTAGCTGTCTATTTGGAAGTACTAGCTTTCAGAGCGTTGCTTCTTCATCATTTCGATGTCTGTTTGGAAATACTAACTTTCAGAAAGCCACTCCTCCATCATGTAACTATCTATTTGGAAATACTAGCAATTGGAGCATTGCTCCATCATCATGTAGATGTCTATTTGGAAGTACTAGCTTTCGGAACGCTGCTCCTTCATCATGTAGCTGTCTGTTTGCAAGTAAGAGCTTTCGGAGCATTGCTCCTTTATCATGTAGCTGTCTATCTGGAAGTATTAGCTTTCGGAGCTCTGTTCCTTCATCATGTAGATGTATATTTGGAAATACTAGCTATCGGAGCTCCGCCATCATGTAGATGTCTATTTGGAAATACTTGCATTCGGAGCGCTGCTCCTTCATCATGTAGATGTCTATTTGGAAGTACTAGCTTTCGGAGTGCTACATGATGAAGGAGCAGCGTTCCAAAAGGAGTAACGCTCCAACAGCTAGTATTTCCCAGTTGGCATCTACATGATGAAGGAGCAGCGCTCTGAAAGCTAGTACTTCCAAATAGACAGCTACATGATGAAGGAGCATTGTTCCAAAAGCTAGTAACTTCCAAACAGACAGCTACATGATGGAGGAACAGCGCTCCGAAACCAATATTTCCAAATAGATAATTAAATGATGAAGAAGCATCACTCCAAAAGCTAGTACTTACAAATAGACAGCTACATGATGAAGGAGCAGTGCTTTGAAAGCTAGTAGATTAGATTAGATTAGATTAGATTACTTACAGTGTGGAAACAGGCCCTTCGGCCCAACAAGTCCACACCGCCCCGCCGAAGCGCAAACCACCATACCCCTACATGTACCCCTTACCTAACACTACGGGCAATTTAGCATAGCCAATTCACCTAACCTGCACATCTTTGGACTGTGGGAGGAAACCGGAGCACCCGGAGGAAACCCACGCAGACACGGGGAGAACGTGCAAACTCCACACAGTCAGTCGCCTGAGGCGGGAATTGAACCCGGGTCTCTGGCGCTGTGAGGCAGTAGTGCTAACCACTATGCCACCATGCCCTGCTTCTTCATCATTTAGTTGTCTATTTGGAAATACTAGCTTTCGGAGCGCTGCTCCTTCATTATGTAGCTGTCTGTTTGGAAATATTAGCATTCAGAGCACTGCTCCTTCATCATGTAGCTGTCTATTTGGAAGTACTCGCTTTCGGAACGATGCTCCTTCATCATGTAGCTGTCTATGTGGAAGTACTAGCTTTTGGAGCGCTGCTCCTTCATCATTTAGATGTCTGTTTGAAAATACATACTTTCGGAGTGCTACTCCACCATCACATCGCTGTCTATTTGGAAATACTAGCGATTGGATCATTGCTCCATCATCATGTAGATGTCTATTTGGAAGTACTCGCTTTCGGAACGATGCTCCTTCATCACGTAGCTGTCTATTTGGAAATACTAGCTTTTGGAGCGCTTCTCCTTCATCATGTAGCTGTCTGTTTGGAAGTACGAGCTTTCGGAGCATTGCTCCTTTATCACGTAGCTGTCTATTTGGAAGTACTAGCTTTCGGAGCTCTGTTCCTTCATCATGTAGAGGTCTATTTGGAAGTACTAGCTTTTGGAACGCTGCTCCTTCATTATGTAGCTGTCTATTTGGAAATACTAGCTTTCGGAGCACTGCTCCTCCATCATGTTGCTGTCGAATTTGATGTACTAGCTTTCGGAGCGCTGCTTCTTCATCATGTAAATGTTTATTAGGACACGCTACCAATCGGAGCACTGCTCCTTCATCATGTAGCTGTCTATTTGGAAGTACTAGCTTTCAGAGCGCTGCTCCTTCATCATGTAGCTGTCTATTTGGAAATACTAGCTTTCGGACCGCTGCTCCTCCATCATGTAGCTGTCTGTTTGGAAAGACTAGCTTTCGGAGCTCTGTTCCTTCACCATGTAGATGTCTATTTGGAAATACTAGCTTTTGGAACGCTGCACCTTCATCATGTAGCTGTCTATTTGGAAGTACTAGCTTTCGGAGCACTGCTCCTCCATCATGTTGCTGTCTAATTGGATGTACTAGTTTTCGGAGCGCTGCTCCTTCATGATGTAGATGTCTATTAGGAAATACTAGCTTTTGGAGCGTTGCTCCTCCATCATGTAGCTGTCTATTTAGAAGTATTAGCTTTAGGAGCGCTGCTCCTCCATCGTGTAGTTGTCTCTTTGAAAGTACTAGCTTTCGGAGCGCTGCTCCTTCATTATGTAGCTGTCTCTTTGGAAGTACTAGCTTTCGGAGTGCTACTCCTTTATCATGTAGATGTCTATTTGGAAGTATTAGCTTTTGGAACACTGCTCCTTCATCATGTAGCTATCTATTTGGATGTACTGGCTTTCGGAGCATTGCTCCTTCATCATGTACCAGTCTATTTGGAAGTACTAGCTTTTGAAATGCTGCTTCTTCATCATGTACCTGTCTATTTGGAAGTACTAGCTTTTGGAGCACTGCTCCTTCATCATGTAGCTGTCTATTTGGAAGTACTAGCTTTCGGAGCGTTGCTTCTTCATCATTTAATTGTCTATTTGGAAATGCTAGCTTTCGGAGAGCTGCTCCTTCATCATGTCGATGTCTATTTGCAAATACTAGCTTTCAGAGTGCTGCTCCTTCATCATGTAGCTGTCTATTTGGAAATACTAGTTTTCGGAGCACTGCTCCTTCATCATGTAGCAGTCTATTTGCAAGTACTAGCTTTCGGGGTGCTGCGCCTTCATCATGTAGCTGTCTGTTTGAAGCTCTAGCTTTCAGAGCGCTGCTTCTTCATCATTTAGTTGTGTATTTGGAAATGCTAACTTTCGGAGCACTGCTCCTCCATCATGTAGCTGTGTATTTGGAAGTACTAGCTTTTGGAACATTACTTCTTCATCATTTAGATGTCTATTTGGAAATACTAGCTTTCGGAGTGCTGCTCCTTCATCATGTAGCTGTCTGTTTGAAGTTCTAGCTTTCGGAGTGCTGCTCCTTTATCAAGTAGATGTCTATTTGCAAATACTAGCTTTCGGAGCGCTGCTCCTCCATCATGTAGCTGTCTATTTGGAAGTACTAGCTTTCAAAGCACTGCTCCTTCATCATGTAGCTGTCTATTTGGATGTACTGGCTTTTGGAGTGCTGCTCCCCTATCACGTAGCTGTCAATTTGGAAGTACTAGCTTTCGGAGTGCTGATTCTTCATCATTTAGTTGTCTATTTGGAAATATTAGTTTCAGTCCACTGCTCCTCCATCATGTAGCTGTCTGTTTGGAAGTTACTAGCTTTTGGAACACTGCTCCTTCATCATGTAGCTGTCTATTTGCAAGTACTAGCTTTCGGAGAGATGCTCCTCCATCATGTTGCTGACTATTTGGAAATACTAGCTTTCAAAGCCCTGCTCCTTCATCATGTAGCAGTCTATTTGGAAGTACTAGCTTTCAGAATGCCGATCCTCCATCATGTAGCTGTCTATTTGCAAGTACTAGCTTTCAAAGCACTGCTTCTTCATCATGTAAATGTCTATTTGGAAATACTAGCTTCGGAGCACTGCTCCTTCATCATGTAGATGTCTATTTGCAAATACTAACTTTCAGAGTGCTGCTCCTTCATCATGTAGCTGTCAATTTAGAAATACTAGCTTTCGGAGCACTGCTCCTTCATCATGTAGCAGTCTATTTGGGAGTACTAACTTTCGGAGTGCTGCTCCTTTATCAAGTAGATGTCTATTTGGAAGTACTAGCTTTCGGAGCACTGCTCCTTCATCATGTAGCTGTCTATTTGGAAATACTAGCTTTTGGAACGCTGCTCCTTCATCATGTAGCAGTCTATTTTGGGAGTACTAGCTTTCGGGGTGCTGCTCCTTCATCATTTAGTTGTCTATTTGGAAATACTAGGTTTCGGAGCACTGCTCCTTCATCATATAGCTGTCTATTTGGAAACATTAGCTTTCAGAGCGCTGCTCCTTCATCATGTAGCTGTCTGTTTGGAAATATTAGCTTTCGGAACGCTGCTCCTTCATCATGTAGCTGTCTATTTGGAAGTACTATCTTTCGGGTGCTGCTCCTTCATCATGTAGCTGTCAATTTGGAAATACTAGCTTTCGGAGTGCTGCTCCTCCATTATGTAGCTGTCTATTTGGAAGGACTTGATTTCAGAGCACTACTCCTTCATCATGTAGCTGTCTATTTGGAAATATTAGCTTTCGGAATGCTGTTCCTTCATCATGTAGATGTCTCTTTGGATGTGTTCGCTTTCGGAGCTCTGCTCCTTCATCATGTAGCTGTCTAATTGGATGGGCTAGATTTCGGAGCACTGCTCCTTCATCATGTAGATGTCTATTTGGAAGTATGAGCTTTTGGAACGCTGCTCCTTCATCATGTAGATGTCTATTTGGAAATACTAGCTTTCGGAGTGCTGCTCCTTCATCATGTAGCTGTCCATTTGGAAGTATTAGCTTTTTGGAACGCTGCTCCTTCATCATGTAGATGTCTATTTGGAAGGTCTAGATTTCTGAATGTTGTTCCTTTGGAATGAGTGGTGTTTCAACAGCTAGTAAACCTGTTGGACTATAACCTGATTTTGTGTAAATTTTAACTTTAAGTAAAAATAGCAATCAAAAGTAAATTTGTCATTTTTCTGATTAGTATTGGAATTGAGGATGTGGGGCCAATGTGTGAATGTGAAATTGAGGAAGAAATGCACTCACACATGTATTGAATGATAGAATAAACTCTCTGGGCTTCATGACCTACTCCAATTTTCTATAGTCTCATCATCCAATTGTTTCCCAATCAATGTTTTCATGGAAAAGCTCCACTTTTTTTTAAAAGAAATGATTGGTTAGGTTCTGGAGTGTCCTGCTTGACTGTCTGGTGGAGGCAGAAAAATTCCTGACATTTGAAAGGTTATGGAGTAGCCCACTGAAGAGAAAATTATTTGCAGTGCCACAGAGAAAAGGCCGAGAATGGACTAATTTCCAGCATGAAGACAAAGGTTTGAATGGCCTTCTTCTGCCTGTACGCATTTTAAATGATTCTGTTTGTTACTAGGGTTCTCTGCAGCTTAGCAGTTATCCAGTATTCAAATATTAAATTGTTCTTATGACAGATATCAAAGAGATCCCTGTGAATAGCATCAGCATTGCTGTCGTTCTCCTTGTGTTACTTTTCAGACTGACTTGGAGCACATTTAAATAAGAAACATCTGCCTCTGATCAATTTTGTTCTGTTGCCAAGCAGGCCTGTTACCTGGCCCTTGATATGAATGTGATTAGTGAATACAGTAAAAGCTCCAGACCTGTAACAATAAATGCTCAGCCATTGGCGTATCAATACATTAATATAGTTCTTTCTGAATATTGGGCATTTTCCACATTGGAACCATCGACCGACATCCACTTTATTTCCTCAACAAAACCTAGACTTCCTATAGTCTTTGAAAAGAGATTTCATACAAAATGACTACTTTTAAAAATACACATCTATTAGTGAAGCTTTTTAAAAGGTTTTTAATCCAAATTCTGATTGATGCTAATTTTTCAAACTGGCATGTGGACCAAGATGTGCGTCATAAGTTTCTTGGTTAATTACTAATATTTAAAATCTTTATCAGTATTGAATAAATCAGTGAATTTTTAAAAATCTTTGATCTCACCTTGCCCTTATACAGATCCTATTCATTGCTAAAGCTTTCAATCAGAAAGTGAGAATGAGCTCCTTGGATTCAGGCCAAATCTCTTCTTCCTATGGTGCCAAGATCATACAATCATTTGGCAGAAGATGTGGGAGCATAAACTGCTGATGGGTTTTTGTGACAGGTTGCTGGTGTCATATTTAATCTCCAGCTCTGCAGCACTACACGGGCTACAGGATAGGAATTGGCCTTCACACTCTGCTGGACATTACAATGAGGACATGGCCCAGAAAGGGGAGTTGAACAGGAAGAGGTACTGGTGGACAGGTTGGTCAAAAAAAGGGCAGTGCTTTATTCTCTAGACTGCCAAAGGAGTCTACTCCACTTGATGCAGACCAGTCCAGGTCGATGTGGTGTCCTGGGTTAAAAGAAATGCTCAGTGGTGCTGAAAGAAATATAATGTTAAAAGATACTTAGAATATGCAGACTTGATAGACTATCGGGCCTCTTCTGTACTATATGACTCTATGATTTTAAGACATGTAAAATGCAGATAATTGAAAGTGATATCATCTAAAAATACCACACATACAATCACATGTATAAGAACACAGCAATAGAAAAGTTCAAAGAGTTTAGAAATAACCAGGTACATGTGCACTGTGACCTGACTAGGGGCTGTTGACTATATAACTAACAAGAGATAGGACAATGAAAGGGAGACCAATCTCACATCATGAATTCCGAAATTGGGTTTCAATGAGCTTCTCTTTGGGTTCTTACATTTGTTGGTGCATAACTGTAACATGGTGTCATGGATGTCCCTCCCAGTCCACATCCTGATCTCATCCTGATGTGAGAGAATTGCTCTCGGTCCCGCATTTTGTCTGCAATCAGATCATACCCTTTTGTTGGCTCCAGTTGAGAATGGCATACACTGACATGGTGATGGGGCACACCCTCTCTGGGCTATACTGCAAGGCCCTGCTAGCATGGTGCAGATATTGAAGTCTTTTGTGATTCTATCCCTACATCCAAGAACACCTTTCAGCCTCTCTTGGTTTCCATTCAATGCCTTTATCTTTCCATTAATTTTAGCAACGTACTTGCTGAGCCCATGGCTTTGTGACCTGCCATGCCCTTGTTGGCTATGCATGCTCCTCACGTTGAGGTCAGAGTTATTATGATTTGTGAGAATACTTCATCTTGCAGCTTCTCACCCCTTCCAATGCTCTATGAAATCCCACCCTGCTACCTTGAATTGCCCCCTCTCATGATCAACCTTATCTCAGTGACCTGGTCCAGTGAATCCTGAGCCCGTTCATAAGTCTCACACTTTCCCCCGAACTCCATGAACTCCTGACAACCCTCAACAGTTAATACCCAAAGCCTCAGGACTGACAGTGACCCATATTTCTGACTGACTTGGGAGGATCGACCCAACTGCTCACGAGGCAAATCGCGGGTTATTGCCTCCACAGCACCTCAACTGGCCGGCAGGACTGACCATGATCAACCCTGTAGACTGCAAGAGCACTGATCCCTGGTAATAAAAAAACTGACAGAACAGCTGGAAATCAGAAACAAAAACAGAAATTGCAGGGAAAGCTCAGCAGGTCTGGCAGCATCTGTGGAGACAAATCAGTTAATCCCTGGTCTGTGGTTGCACATTGCATCTGGCTGACCACGACTAAACCCTTTGATTGAGATCAGGCAAGCCCTTTGACTGACTGTGGTGGCACCTTCTGACAGACCATCATCTCTACTTCACTCTGTTAATGACTGGGCCCCTTTAACTTTCAGCAATGGCCTTTTGGTTGAAACACATAGTGTGTTTGCTGCATAAGCTGCTGGCACATGCTGCAGGTATGGGATAGATGTAGGCCAGTGCCATACTGTTGCGTGCGCACCCCTTTGACTGTTCAGTGGTCTAGATGGTGTTCCCTGCTCCCTCTGTGGTAAGTGTCAATGCAAGCCACAGATGCTGACACCAGACAATTTAGGACTGAAGAACCAATGTATGATACAGGCCAGAAAACCTGACAGCCTCTAAGTAAGCAAAAAGTGAGTGAATGCTTAGAGAGAGAGATACACACCATCAATCCAAGACCCAGTGACCAAAGCATCCTGGCAGATACTGGTGTTTTGGCAAAGTCCACTTACGTAGATGAAGGGTGATAAAGATTGTGTCCAAGAAGCATACAGGGAAATGGTGCTGATGGTGAAGCATGAAGGCTTGTAGAAGGAAGCAGTGATTTGCCATTGCCCAGGTAACAGCTGTGACTTTCATGTCAGGAATTGGCGCTGTAAAGAGATGAAAACATTGGGAAATAAGGCAGTTCCAGCCCATTAGCAAGATTCAGAATTCACTATCTTAAACGTAAGGGGAAAACAGAAATTATTTTCTTGACATCAGCATTTTGACCTGATTTTTAAATTCTCGCCATATTTCCCTGGTTTCATTGCCATTGTCCACGCTCCTTAAGGCAGCTAAAGGTTTCCCATCATAGTCATTGAGGTACACGATCAAAAAGAGAGAAAATGTTCAACAGAATAATACAACCCCTATTTTGCAAAATAAAACTTCTAATTACAAATAATACGGTCATAACCTGGCAATTTTTGCAAAAAGAATTGAATTAACACCACCACTGAAGTTAATATGATCACATTAAATGCTTACGTGATAACAATAATTTCCTGTCTTGTATCTCAGAACTGAAAAAGAACAAGAGAATTACTTATTTAAAATAACTGTTATCTTGGTAAATGCATTCAAATTAAATAAAACCTTAGAGGGTAATGAAGCTTTAAGAGAAATGCAAAGAACAGTAGCACTTTTCCTAATTAACAGTGTGTTCTTTAAAAATACATGAAATTGTTAATTTCAGTGCTGAGACACTGCTGGAGCCGTTGGAGTGTTAACAAGATGAAGGCTGTGAAATCATCATCCTTGCAAATTATTATCAATTATCTCCAGATTACAGTTGTTCAAATTTAAGATGTATCAAATAATGTTAACCATTTCAGTAATGTATGTTTCTTACATTGCATTTCTTGTTCCTAATACCTATTTACACCAAGAAATTCAATGTAATCAGTGAGTAGTTTAATCAAAAAGCCATTGATTAAAACAATGGCTTTATTTCTTTCTGTGGGGCCACATACATAAGATCATTTTGCTTTGAGTGTTCTACGTATAGCTTGCATTAATTTTTTTAAAGTTTCCACACACTCAAAAAGACTTTAAGTTATGAAGTATCTGGTATAAGTATAGTATAAAAGTTATGACTATATTCACTAGCGTTAAGAAGAATGAGGGGGATGTCACAGAAATGTATAAAATCCTAACAGGAGACAGAGTAAATGCAGTAACGTTGTTCCCATTAATCAGGCAGTCCAGAACGAGGATTCACAGTTTAAAGATATGGGCTCGGCCATTTAGGATTGAGATGAGGAGAGTTCTTTTCACTCAGAGAATGGTAGGCCTCTGGAATTCTCTACATCAGAAAGAGGTTGAGGCCAACACATGGAATATTTTCAAGAAGGAGTTAGATATAGTTCTTGGGGGTAAAGGGATCAAAGGGTATGAGGAGAAAGTGGGAATAGTGTACAGAGTTGGATGATCAGTCAAAGGGCTCCTGCTGCTATTTTCTATGTTTCTATATCAGATCAATTTCATAATGCTTTTTTTTTAAAAACAGAGCTAATTTTGTTTTGATTTTAAGATTATATTCTCTTGATAAAGAGTCAAACTTTCTAATAACCCACCATTGCTTCACTTTTTAAAACTTACTGTAATAGTCAACCTAATTCAACATGAGCTAAACATAAATTAACAAGCAAATTTGAATTGATTCTAAAGTATAAATTAAACATTAAATAGCATTTACAGCAATGAGAGATCACAGTAAGATATTTAGCTGCCTCCTTGTCATCAATCTTCAGCCCAAAGTCCTTTGAAACTCTGTCATTCTCATGAAGGATTCTGACTCCTCTTCTTCCAGAATTCACGTTGATCCCCAGCACATAACTTAATCCATATTCCACACGCATTGCCTTCATCAAAATGCAGAGCTTCCTCAAATCTGCTTATGATGGTCTGGATAGCATAGAGCCACTGATGGCATCTTTGAGTAAAATAAACAATTTTAGCTACTATGTACTTAGCTATTCAGAGCTCCCGAAACCAACTTCCATTTTCTTCAGCCGACCTGTATCACACCGTTTAGTTCATCCTCTGAACTCTGATGGCCCTGTTGGCTTTTATCTGGTTTCAACCAATTTTGATCAAGGCAGAGATTTTGGTTTCCAAGCTCAGTTTTTGCCTCTTTTTCTCTTGAATTGGGAAGGTTTAGATCCCTTTTCTGTTTCCCTTTTCTATGACAATTTGTCTGGAAAGATGCAGACTTTGAAACCTGAATTGTTAATTAAGGTGTAGTCACATCATACTTGTCAGGATTAAACTCCATCTAGCATTTCTCCATCCAGCTTTCCAAATGATTTATGACAACCTTCCTACCTATCCACTACTCTGCCAATTTTTGTGTAATCTGCAAATTGACTAATCAGACCACCTATATTTTCATCCAGATTATTTATATATATATTACAAACAACAAGATCCTAATACTGATCCTTATCCAATACCACTGACCTCTAGTCAGAAAAACACCCCTCCGCAACTACCCTTTGTTTTCTATGATCAAGCCAATTTTTTACTAACTGATTGTGGATCCCATATGACTTAATCTGCTGCAGCAGCCTATATGCAAGAACTTGTCAAATGCTTTAGTAAGATTCATGGAGACAACATCTACTGCCTTACCCTTATCAATCATCTTTGTCACTTCCTCAAAAACTCAATCAAATTTGTGAAACAACAGCTTCCCTGCATAAAGCCATGCTGACTATCCCAAATAAGTCAATTTTTTTCCATATGCAAGAAAATTATGTTCCTAAGAATCTTCTCTGACAATTTCCCTACTACTGATGTAACGTTCATCAGACTATAATTTCCTGGATTATCCTTAGAAGAATACAGCGCAGTACAGGCCCTTGGGCCCTCGATGTTGCGCCGATCCAAGCCCACCTAAACTACACTAACCCCCTATCCTCCATATACCTATCCAATGCCCTCTTAAATGCCCATAAAGAGGGAGAGTCCACCACTGTTACTGGCAGGGCATTCCATGAACTAACGACTCGCTGAGTGAAGAACCTACCCCTAACATCAGTCCTATATCTACCCCCCCTTAATTTAAAGCTATGCCCCCTTGTAATACCCGACTCCATACGCGGAAAAAGGTTCATACTGTCTACCCTATCTAACCCCCTAATCATCTTGTACACCTCAATCAAGTCACCCCTAAACCTTCTTTTCTCTAGTGAAAACAGCCCCAAGTGCCTCAGTCTTTCCTCATACGATTTTCCTTCCATACCAGGCAACATCCTGGTAAACCTCCTCTGCACCCGTTCCAATGCCTCCACATCCTTCCTATAGTATGGCGACCAAAACTGCACACAATATTCCAGATGCGGCCGTACCAGAGTCTTATACAACTGCATCATGACCTCAGGACTCCGGAACTCAATTCCTCTACCAATAAAAGCCAGTACGCCATATGCCTTCCTCACCGCACTATTTACCTGGGTGGCAACTTTCAGAGATCTGTGTACATGGACACCAAGATCCCTCTGTTCATCCACACTACCAAGTATCCGACCATTAGCCCAGTACCCCATCTTTTTGTTATTCTTCCCAAAGTGAATCACCTCGCACTTAGCTACATTGAATTCCATCTGCCACCTTTCTGCCCAGCTCTGCAGCTTCTCTATATCCTGCTGTAACCTGCCACATGCTTCCTCACTGTCAACAACTCCTCCGACTTTCGTATCATCCGCAAACTTGCTCACCCAACCTTCTAACCCCTCTTCCAGGTCATTTATAAAAATGACAAACAGCAATGGTCCCAAAACAGATCCTTGCGGAACACCGCTAGTGACGGCACTCCATGAAGAAACTTTGCCATCAACTACTACCCTCTGTCTTCTTCCATCCAGCCAATTCCTAATCCAAACCTCCAATTCACCCTCAATGCCATATCTCCGTATTTTCTGCAGTAGCCCTTATTGCCCTTCTTAAACAAAGGAATAACTTTGGCTATTCTCCCATCTTCTGGGACCCTGTTGTGGCTGAAGAGGATACAAAGATCTCTGTCAACACCACAGCAATCTTCTCCCTTGTCTGCCTCAATATCCTGGGACAACTCCCATTAGGACTTGGGGATTTAACTACCTTAATGTTTTTCAAGACATGCAATACCTCCTCTGTCTTAACATTGACATGCCCTAGAATACCAACATAATCCTCCCTAATCTCATCATCATCCATGTCCCTCTTGTTGGTGAATACTGATGCAAAATACTCATTAAGGACCTCACCCGCTTGCTCTGACTCCAAGCATAAATTCCCTTCTTTGTCCTTGAGTGGCCTACCCTTTCCTTAGCCACCCTCTCACTCCTTAGGATTCTCCTTAATCCAATTTACCCAGGATATTTCATGGCCTCTTTTAGCCAGCCTATTTCCTATTTCAGTACCTTCTGCTTCCTTTTTACTCCTCAACGGCATTGTCTGATTTCAGTTTCCTAAACATTACATACCTTTCCTTTTTCTTTTTCTGTAAACATTCAATATCTCTTGTCATTCATAGTTCTGGAATCTTGCCATCCTTATCTTTCATCCTCACAGGTAAGTGTTGGTCTTGAACGTTGATCAGCTGACTTCTTGCAAGTGTTATTCAACATGGAGGAGTGCTGGTTCCTTAGTTGGGGGTGATGGAGCGATAGGTGGCAATCAGCAGCAGGATTCTTTTCCCTGGTGCCATGGGTGATTGTTGAAGGTGTCCAGGGTAACTCCGTCCTAACTGTATATCACTGTGCCACCATCCCTTTTGGGGTTCTCCTGCTAACAGGATAGGATACACACAGGAACGGTAATCGTGATGCTTGGGTCTTCGTCTGTACACATATATCCGGCTGTGCCATGACTATTGACTGAGACAGCTCTCCAGGCATTAGTAAGGGAGACTTTGCAGGGTTAAGTATGTCATTTTCATTATTGGTACCAAGAATTTTGACGATTTCAGTCCTTTTAGATTTTGTGGTGATACAACTGAATGTGTTGGGAAGCAATTTCAGAGGACACTTAAAAGTCACTTGTAGGCCAGGCCAGGTAAAAATGGGAGACTTTAGTCCTTATGGGGACATTAATGGACCAAATGGGTGATTATAACAAACAACAATGGGTTCAGGGTCAGCATTAACTGGTACAGAGCAGCAGGCTAAGGTGCCAGTCCTCCAAGCAGCTGACCTGCCATTGGGCCAGGAAATTGGAGGCTAATTGGGAACTCCCTTAGTTTAGTTTTAACAAGGGTCTTAATGAGCTTAAGCAGCTTTACACCTTGGCAGTCCTGCCAGTCCTGTACACACCTCAGCAAAAAACGACCAATGCTGGGAGCAGGGCTTGTTCTGGTTATTTCAGACCCTACATGCCTCTGTTCCCAAGCTTGATGGTAGCCAAAAACCCTGTCCTTGATATTACTTCAGTAAATATATAGAGGGGGTGATGGTCTAATAGTATTGTAGGAAAATCGATGTTTCAGGCAAGAGCACTTCATCAAGACCCATTCCTGATGAAGGGCTCCTGCCCAAAACATCAATGTTCCTGCTCCTTGGATGCTGCCTGACATGCTGTGCTTTTCCAGCACCACTTTAATCTTGACTCTGATGTCCAGCATAGTGGAGGTCAGTTTCGCCTAATGGTATTGTTGCTAGACTATTAATCTAGAAACCCTGATAATATTATTGGGACTTGGGTTCAAATCCTGCTGTGGCAGATGGTGAAATTTGAATTTAATAAATGTCTGGAATTAGGAATCTAATGATGACCATGTGACAATTGTCAAGGGAAATCCATCTGGTTCACTCATGTCCTTTAAGAAGGAAACTACCTTGTTTACCTGGCCTGGCCTATGAATGAGTCCTCTCCCACAGCAAAGTAGTTGCCTCTTAACTCTCCTCTGGACAATAAATGCAGGTCTAGCCAGCAATGTCCTCATTCCATGTAAGAACACACAAAAAAAGAGAATCCCAGCATAGTGCAAGGAGTTTATAATAACTCTCCACTTGCATAATGTAAGTGCAGAAGATTTAGGAAATATGTATTAGTTAAATGTTATTACATACTCGTATTTGTTATTTTCATTGTGTAATCTCAAAACTTTCTCCTTGTCCAGTAACGAAGTGGATCTCATTGTCGACTGTCTGAATCAATAACACTTTTATATTCCGTTGGGAGTTGTGGGCATCACTGGCTGGGTCAGTGTTTATTGCCCGTCTCTCGTTGTGTCTTGAGTCACGATTATAATCTAATGCATACCACTCATCCACTAATACTGACTATCTTGCAGGTATTCAATTGAAGTTGTTATACCTGCAGTGATATAATTGCAAGATGCAGAATCTTGAAAAGCTCTCAGGCATAAATTAAGACTCTAATGATAAATATCTATAGATATTAATACAGCTGCAGCATACTCAGTCCGATGTGAAATCAGGTGAACATTGTGACTGCCTCACAGGCTTGGATACAACAGTAATGACTGATTTTTATGGGTAACTGATAATTTAGATCTAATGTGTTTTCGTAAACAGATGTTAACAGTGCATTAAGTCACATAAAGGCATCAAATAATTGAGAATACTTCTGAAGGTTTTAATCATGGTGGAGGGTATGTATCTGGAATATTAATTTGTCTTTTCTACTTATAAATACTGACTAGCTTGCCATCTTTATCCAATATTTTGTGTTCCTTCTTCAGATTTTCAGCGTTTGCAGTTATTGCTCCCTCCTTTAAAATGTTATCATGCTTTTACTGCAAGAACACTGGGTGACAATGCAATCAGGACTTTGAAAGCAAAGTGGAAAGCATTGCTCAATAGGGTCATTATGCATAGAGATGCAGTTTTCTATATTTGAAGGAGACCGATGCTTGTCATAGAGACAGACCTGCTCCTTGTATGAAGTAAAAAATTAATTATGAATGGGGTACCATGTGCCTTTGAATGAGAAACATCTACCACTTGATTACATCGAAAAATGCACAAGATGTCCACCTGGCCTCTCCACATAGCAGGAAAACATTGCAAGTCTGCCAGTCTGAACCACCAATGTCTGTGTAGTTGTTTAAATGTAAAATAATATGGCTGCAAATATTAAATCAGCAGATTATATTGTAACAAAGTCCATTTATCTTCCCTCCAATTACTTGAACCATTACTCAGTGGCCCCTATATTCGAACGGATGTTAGGCAAGTTTTGGGGCCAGAATTTCATCTGGTGATGGAGGCAAGAGTAGAGCCAGGAATGTCAAAGACCTTCAAATTTGCATTTCCTTCCTGAGCCCATATTACTTCTGTGTGGTCCTGTCATGAGTGAGAATCACATAAATCTTATTGTCGATTCTTTGGACACCTACCAGATTATATATCTTAATGCACTTTTCTCAAGCACTCATGTCAGTGAGGTGGTCAAAAGGACACAAAATTCGGTTTCGGGTCAACTCAGTTTTATTAACAAAATATTCCTTATTAAAAATACCATGTGAGCATTTCCCAGATTCCCATAATATTTAGTTTTTATCTAGTGCTATCCATCTGAGAAATGTTATTATGTTCAATGATCTACATGTTTGAGCTGGGACTTTGGAATCTCCCTCCTGTCAGACGTAGGGCTGGATCTTTTCAACAAAGGTAGCGCTCACGGATCAGGGCAGATATTTTTCTGAGTTATCTCAGGATGCCGTATAGTCTTACTGCCATGAACATTCGCTGTGTGTCCTCACTGACAGAATGGCTTCTGGTGCATGTTCTTGTTCCCCTCAACCCAGATCTTCTTGAATGTTCCATGGCCTTCAAGGTTGCCGTTGTGAGATCTATAGGAATCTTTTTTTTGCTGGTGCAGCTTTTGGAATCCCTAAAACAAAAACCTTGCCTCATTGTAGAGTTTGTGACTACTTGTAGAATCTACTGAACAATTGGTAACATTGTGAAAGGACAATGTTAAGTGCTCTGACAACTTCAAATGTACAGCATTGTAGATATGTTTTCACTTCATTGATTCATCATAGGCTCTGTCCTGAGAGGTAAGTTGACCATTATATTGAAGAACATTATTTCAGTGTTGAAGGATTATTGCTCCCATTGAGAAACATAGCTTTGGCTCTGTGGTGTAATAATCTTATGTAATTTAAATGCTCTGCATGCAGCATTTAATACTAATTGTATACTGTAGTTGATTAAGCTAATCTGTTCATGATTTATATAATGATGTTTGATTGCCTAAACATATGAATGGAGTCAAGTCACTGATTCCATAGAAGGAGAGAAGACGCTAGAGAATACCTGGGCCTCCTTCAAAGCCCACATATGGATTAAAAGTTCTGTAAACAAACTTTTGATTTAGAATTAGCTAAGCTATGCATTGCTCTGAGATAAATCAGATAAGTACAGCAACAAGTGGTGACAACAATACGCAAAAAAGCACCACAAATAGTCATTATACATTGAACCCACCTTGTAGCAACTTTCGCTTGGAGACTAAAAACATAGCCACTACCCATGGATTGCTTTGATGAGCAGGCCATCTGGTAGAGAGTTCACCTTCAAAACTCATGAGCATGACTACTAGAATAACAAGGACAGCACAAACATCAATATCCCCTCCAAGCTATTCATGATCTAGACTTGGGAATATATCACTATTCCTATAGTGTTGCTGGGCCAAAATCATGAACTCCCTTCCTAACAGTATTGTTGATCTACCTACACCAAATGGAGTTATAGCAGTTCAATAAGACAGTCCAGCACCACCTTCTCAAAGACAACTAAAATTGGGCAATAAATGCTTGCCTAGCCAAAATGGGACTGTCTGTTCCTACTATTTCTATTGATTCCATTGTTTGCATTAGTACTGGTTTGTTTTGACAACTGTGCCTATTATGAATGCTTGGCTGAGTTTTGAATTCTACAAAACTATTTATCTCAGCAGGCAGGCCTGTGCTTGGATCTTGTTCAGTAATTTTAAGAGATTGGTAAAGAATTATCTAGTTATGATGTGGTTACTAAATATGAGATTGTTTTTGAAAGTTCATCACTTGAGTGATATTTATTATTTACGAATAAGAGATTTTATTTCAAAACGAAGAGTGTTTGAATTACAGCTGGATTAGTATTAAAGGCTTTTAAAAGTATCTATTACAAAGATAAGCTCATAGTTAATAATGGATGTGTGGCTAGGGCATAGAGGGAGCATGGAGAGTATGTATCAGGTTTATGAGGTTGTGGCGAGTGGAGAAGGGAGCAGGGAAGGTACAGAGGTGTTATGGGGTATGAGGGGAAATGGAGAATACAGCAGAACACGGAATGAGAATGTGTTGTGAGGGCAATAAAGATATAAGGGACCATGAAAGGGTCATATGAAATAGGTATCAGAATGCAGGGTGAGATTTAGCGTATGACTGATGTTGGGAATGATCTGTTTGGAGTTGTTACTGTTTGGAGTTATCTTTCCTTGTGGAGGTTTGATCACTCATTATAGTAAAATCTAAGTTGGACAGATATTTCATTTACACAGGAGTTGAGGGTTATGGAAGGAGGGAAGCTGCTGAGGGGCTGTCAGCAAAATGGAGATAAGGCCATAATCAGATCAATCATGATCTTATTGAATGGCAGAATAGACTCAACGGATCGGTTTGTGTTCTTGTCACGGTCTCTGCCAATGTTTATATTCAGCCTAAGCCTCCTCCCATCGTTTTCTCATCTAAATCGATCCTTGTAACCATCTCCCTCACATGATTACCTAGTTTCCCCATTAAAAAAAGTCTCTGTGCTGTTCTATTTCTAAACAGTTTGCCTCTCGTGTGCTGAAACTAGCCATGACCTCAATTTAGTTTATGTCACTGCCTTTACTAGGACAGATTTCTGCTTACTCAGCCCATTGTTACAAGCAGCTGTAATCCATTGTAACACTATTGCCAGATTGAAAAAAAATTAAATGACCAGCTTTTCAGTAAAAGAATCAAATAGCAATTTGCTGCCTTTTGTCAGGAATTAAACTAACTTAATTCTATGTAGCTCAACACTCTATACCATTGAACAAATTCTAAGTGAATCCCTATGGTGTCAAAATGTAATAGCACCAGTCATCTGTCAATGGTCAATTATTACTCAGTTAATTTTGAAGGGTTGAACGAACAGAACTAATGAGCCTAGCTTTCACTAACTATCTGATAGCCACTCAAGCTGGGAATATCAGACCTATGATGAAGCTGACAAATGAAGGAATCAAAATTACAGCAGCTGATTATTGAGTTTACAGGAATTTTGTCACTTGGAACCCAGAACACCAGATGTAAAGAGGAAGTTTCAATTAGCATGTCTCTAACATAAATAACATGAGATTGGATAGGAATGTATAAATTTGAACTGAGAGAACTGCTCAGCCGTCAGGTGGATCAGTATACAAATGAATAACTGAGAGAAATGAGTGGACTCTGCTACAAGGTTTGGATGGCAGTCTTGTGCAGCAGAATTCAGTTTTCGCATCTTCAAATTTTGTCTGGTTCCTACATTCTGACTCAGGATTGATAGACTGTCAGAACTTATTCACTATCCAGTACAAATATGACCCAAATTTTCATCATTACATTGAAAAATGATTTGTCTTTTTTTTGATAAATGAAGTGGGATGGAAGCGGGATTGCATCATCAACAGGGACAGTGGAACCATTAGGCACTTGGTCAGGACACAGAGGCAATCCAAAGGAAAAATACACGAATATTGTTCCTACAGCATGGTGCAGTGCAGGAAAACTTTATTGCTCTCACATAAATGGTCAGCTAGTGAGTGCATCCAGTATCCTACTAGATGCACAATTAGCCTAAGCCACTGCCGAGTTTGCCACTCCCATCACTCAGCTACCAACAATTTTGGTTATTCATGACACATACTAATAGTAAAGTGCATAGACAGTGTTGCTTGGGGTACCTGCATTGGTCCTAATTATACCATTTCTTCTTGTGAGATCTTTGCAACATTCCTTATTCCAGTCCTGTTTTTGGCCTCTTCCCCTAGCTCATTTTCTCGGGCATTGGTGATTACATCTGCTCTCAACCTGAACCAATACATATAATTAATGCTGCTTCCATTTTCCACCCTTCTGTTACCTTCACAGAGTCCATTCCTGTCTCCTTCCTTAACTTTGGCATCTCCGTTTCTGGGGACAAATACTATCGGTTTATTTACTCCCATAGTTACCGTGACTAGTCTTACTTATTCCCTGGGTAAAAGCAAATTACTGCTGATGCTGGAATCTGAAACCAAAAGAGAAAATGCTGGAAAATCTCAGCAGGTCCGGCAGCGTCTGTAAGGAGAGAAAAGTGCTGACGTTTCAAGTCTAACTGACCCTTTGACCTGCTGAGATTTTCCAGCATTTTCTCTTTTGCTTACTTATTCCCTACTTCCTGTTAGGACTCCATTCCATTCTCCTAGTTTCTCTATTTTATCAGTTGTGATGATGTACCTCAATTCTGATGAAAGACCAATGACTTGAAATGTTAAAGAAACTGTAAGAACTGTCAATGCTGAAAATCCAAAACAGAAACAGAATTTGCTGGACAATCTCAACAGGTTTGGCAGCATCTGTGGAGAGAAATCAGAGTTAAACATATCGGGTCCAGTGACCCTTCTTCAAAACTCTGATTTCTCTCCACACATACTGCCAGACATGCTGAGATTTTCAAGCAATTTCTGTTTCTATTTCTGAAATGTTCTCCATGTCTCTCCTGTTGCAGATGCTTTCTGACTTGCTGATTATTTGTGCCATTTTGTGTTTTCATAGTTCCAGCTCAGCCTCATACAATTTTCACTGTTGCTGAGGCCAGATTCACATCTCACAGCTTGCAAATGCTGGCAAATGGGCACAATGTTGGCATTGTGATAATGTCACTGGACTAGTATTGGGAGAGCCGGGAATGTTCATTGTCAAGGAGAATGGTTGGGACTGGTACTAACTTGGCCTTGTACAAGGCTTGGAGCCCATCCTTTCTGAGATGGAATGGGCTCCTCTTTTCAGATGCACACTGTTGAACCAAGCACTGTGCAACATCTGGTGGAAAATGTCTCAGCTTCCATTCCAGCCCAAGAAGCATCTATCCAACAGAATGGTAAACTGGAATATACTCAGATGCTGCAATGGTAGTTTAGCCTTCTGGATACTAGTGTGCAAAGTGGGATTCCAGGGTACTGCAGCACTCCTAGAAATCTGTTCTCGAGCAGAATCATGACGGGTATGAATAGGCTAAATAGACAAGGTCTTTTCCCTCGGCTGGGGGAGTCCAGAGCTAGAGGGTTTAGGGTGAGAGGGGAAAGATTTAAAAGGACTTAAGGGATAATTTTTTCACACAGAGGGTGGTGCGTGTGTGGAATGAGCTGTCAGAAGAAGTGGTGGAGGCTGGTATAATTACAACATTTAAAACATGTTGAGGGTTATATGACTAGGAAAGCTTTAGAGGGATATGGGCCAAGTGCTGGCAAATTGGACTAGATTAATTTAGGATATCTGGTCAGCCTGGACAAGTTGGACCAAAGGATCTATTTCCATGATGAACATCTCTATGACTCTACCTGCACCTTGATAACCCTCTACGGATATAGCCTACTGCTGAGAAACTTTGCCCCTCAATCTGCACCCCATTCATACAGCCCTGCACTATGTGGTTTCTGCTCATTCTTCCTGTTGTGTACAATGTCACAGGAAGCTTGACTAGATTGTTCATAATCCAGCTGGTTGGGGCACAAACCTGTGAGTGACCAAAAACCACTTCAGTACAAACTGAACACACTGTCCGATGGAGGGGGGTTCAGTTCAATGGGGTAATTCCTGTAGAAACCTGGCAAACAGTGAACTTCTCGTTGAATATGTGAGTCCTTCATAAACATCATCTTGTTAATTGAAGAGGCTCCAAATGCATAAGAATGGAATATTCTTAGCCCATTTTCCTAGCACCTTTCTGAATGAAACACCTTTCCCCATTCACTTTCCTGCATTCTTTTAGTGATTATCTTTAAGTTATGTATGTTTATTAACAACTAATTGTCCAGGAGAAATGATACTTGATCAACTCCTTAAAATTATGAACACTCCTATTAAATCCCTTAGCCATTTGTATTTCTTTACTTTCTCCTGAAGACCAACAGCCTCTGGGTTTCTAATGGCATTTTCTCGGATTTCAATTCATTTTTTTAAAGCACTGTCTATTGTCTTCACTCACACTGTCTCATTTATTTCCCATTCTACTAAAAAGATATTCCTTGGCCATCACTGGTGCTGGATTTGTCTTCAGCACTATGAGTGCTTGACTGTGGAATCAGCTCCTATGTTCTGGTTGTGACTGAACAAACTACTTGCAAAGATGTGGCATTAACTTTTCTTTCTCAGTCTGTGGCCTTATTGATAATAGCTGGAGTCTCATGAGCTATATTTAAGTATATGTCAATGTATCCTTTGATGTTAAAGATTTATACAGTACACCTGAATACCTAAGGCCACCTGGTTTAAATTATTGCCATTTAGTGTTTATTAGTTTTCCTGCCAAAATGTACCACACCAAACTTAATCCCAAATGTACCAGACTGTTCAGTTAATCGTTCCTGTCTTCCTAATGAGGATAGAGTTCTCTTTTCCAACAACTAAGAACATTATACATATTTGCATAAACTCATTTACATCACAGAAGAAGGCCATTTGGCCCATCCTGTTCCACTGGCCAACAAAGATCTGACTACAGTAATCCCATTTTCCAGCTTTAGCCCAGGAGACTATGACAATGCAAGTGTATATCTAAATAGTGCTTCAATGTTGCCAGAGTTTCCGATTTAACCACCCTTTCAGCCAGGCAATTCTAAACTCTCACCATCTTCTGGGTGAAAACTATTCTCAACTCTCCTCTTAACCTTCTGTAACTGACTTCAAATCTCTGCTCCTGGATTACTGATTCCTCTAATAATGGATAAAGTGCCTTCCTATCCCCCAATTTTGCCGATTATAATCTTACACACTTCTATCAGGTCCCATCTCAACCTTTGCTGCTCCAGTTTGCTTCAAAGACGTTATTAAGGTGTCGAAATGATATTGAACTTCCAAAAGGACACATCTTTATTGAAATCAGAGCACAGTGCATCAACTGAATTTAGTTAGTAACAACGAAAATACAAAATAACCGGAAAGGCTTCCACTTTTAGATCCTAGGTATCTCAGCAGAGAATGTAACGATTTATGATTTGATTGGGTGTGACTTATTTTTCCTCCTTTTGCTGATCGCGACGTGTTGCCTTTCCACCAGTTTAGGCGCGAGGGAAGTTTCAGTTTTTCTCCACAGTGCGGCGTCCTTTTCTGCTACATTGCCCTGTTTTGACAGAGCCCATGCCTCACGTTGCGAAAAAAAAAATCAAAGACACTGTTTAACCGGATTTTTATTTTTGGAGGTCATTTCACAATCTTCGCATCCGAACGTCCGGCAAAACACGATTCCAGAAAGCTACAAGGCTGGAAAGTTATTCTTGTTTTACTTCCACAAGAGTTATTTAATGTGAACTAATATTGATCAGAGGATAGTCGTTCAACATAATTGGTATTGATTTAATCCCCAGATTCCGGTGAACTATTCTGTTCACATTAGTATGACATACTTTAGATTAAAAGTCCTTTCGGAGCAAAAGTCATTTTAATAGTAAACTAAAATGGGCTTCGTTATTTGAAATTAATGTGAACTTATCACGAGTAATTCTCATTGGGTTTCTTTTAATTAACACTGTGTATGTGTGTGATTATATGTGTGTCTCTGTGTGTGTATGTAAGTGTCTGGGTAAGTTATCAGACATCTACATTGGCTTGAGCTTCGGGGAATATCACGCTACAATATGCACCTATTTTAATTATCTTAATTTCCCTGTTTTACTTCTTTGTTTTTCATTTATGGAATGTCAGTCTAGCATTTATTGCCCATCCAACGTGCCCTTGTGGTAGTGATTTGTACGTATGTATTTATTACTGACCCTGAACAAGACATAGGGTGTTAGAAACCGGTCCGAGGAGAAGTAAATATGGATAAAGTGGACTGGGATGAGCAGTGGAAATACAATAGGACAACTATAGAAGGAGAACCAAGTCAGGCTGGAATGCAGTGCAAATATAGCCAAGTTAGCACAAATAGGAGAATGGTAAGGCTAGATGGCCTTTATTTTAATGCAATGAGTCTTGTAAGGCAAATGTGTTGATTAACATATAGGATGTGACATCATTGCTATCAAGAAAATATAGCTGAGGGAGGGATGAGACTGTCAGCTCACTATTACACAGTATGGAATATTTTGGCATAATGGTGGGCTGTAAGAGATGAGTTAGCATTACAGTATTGATCAAGGAATCAGTGCTGCAGTATGGAGGGATGACAGCTTAGATGCTTCTTCAAATCGGGCATATAGGTAGAACTTTTATGAGGCAGTACAGTTGCTCAGTGGTTAGCACTGCCACCTCACAGCACCAGGGACCTGGATTCAATTCCAGCCTCGGGCAACTGTGCATCTATCTGTGTGGAGTTTGCACATTCTTTCAGCGTCTGCATGGGTTTCCGGGTGCTCTGGCTTCCACCCACATTCCAAAGATGTGCAGGTTAGGTGGATTGGCCATGCTAAATTGTTCATAGAGTCTGGTAGGGATGTGTAGATGAGGCGAATTAGCCGTAGTCATTGTGGGTTACAGGGATGGAGTAGGGGGCTATGTCGGGGTGGGATGCTCTTTGGAGCGTCCATGTGGACTCTGTGGGCCGAATGGCCTGCTTCCACACTATAAGGATTTATGATTCTATGAACTTAACAACAAAATCACTTTGCTGGGTGTGGACGGAAGACCTCCAAACAATCAGGGAGAAATATGTAGGCAAATCTCAGAAATATAAAAATAATTGGATAATAAAAGTAGGGGATTACAAATTGCCCAATATTAACAAAGTATGAAAGGCTCAAAGAGGACAGAATTCTTAAAAATGTCCAGGAGAGCTTTTCAAGCCAGCGCATAGCAAGTCCTATAATAAAAGGAGGAGCTAGACCTAATTTTAGAGAATGAAGCCAAGAAAGTGGTGAATGTGGCAGGGGGAGAGCATTTCTATGACTGCATTAATTTTCAAATCCTCTCTGGCTACAAGAGAGATGGATGCCAGAGGACTGGAGGACAGCTAATGTGGTGCTATTACTGGAGAATGGTGGTAGGGATAAAACAGGGAACTACATGCCAAAGAATCTTACATCTGTGCTCAGAAAAGTATTGGAAAAAAATCCTGATGGATAGAATTAATCTCTACTTGGAAGGGTAAGGATTAATTAAGGATAGTCAGCATGGCTTAGTCAGGAGATTTCATGTGAAATAAAATTGAATACATTTTTCAAGGGTGACTAGGTGTGTAGGTGAGGGGAGAGCAGTTGGCATAGTTTACATGGACTTCATGAAGGCTTTTGGCAAGATATATATCACAGACTGGATAAGAAGCTAAGAGCCCATGGAATCAGGGTAACTTGACAATTGGATCCAAAATTAGCTTAGTGGCAGAAATCAGAAAGTGATGGTCGAAGGGATTTTTTTGTGACTGGATGTCTGAGTTCAATCATGTACCACAAGGTTTGTTGCTGGGCATTTGCTGTTTGTTGTGTACGTTAACGATCTAGGCACAATTGTCAGAGGTGTGAGCAGTAAGTTTGCAGAGAATGCAGAAAATTGGTGGTGTGGTAAATAGTGAGGAGGAGAGCCTTAGATTACAAGACAATATAGATGGTCTGGTTAGTTAGGTTGAATGGTGGCAAATGGAATTTAATCCTGAAAAGTATGGGGTGATGCATTTTAGGAGGACAAAATAGAAGGATAAACAAGGCAAGGAAATTCACAATGAATGGTAGTACCCTAGGAAGGACAGAGGATCAGAATGAATTTGGTGTGCATCACAGATCCTGGAAAGCAGCAAATCAGATCGGTAAGATGGTAAGAAGGCATCTGGTACACTTGTCTTTATTAGTCAAGGCATTGCATGCAACAGCAAGGAATTAATAATAGAGTTGCATGCAATGTTAGTGAGCTCACAACTGGAGTACTATGTGCAGTTCTGGCATCCACATTAAAGGAAGGCTGTGATTGTTTCATAGAGGGTGTAAAAGGGAAACACCAGGGATGTTGCCTGGGCTAGAGTGATTCAGTGATGAAGAGAGACTAGATAAATCGGGGTTGTTTTCCTTAGATTGAGAAGGGGGGATCTGGCTGAGGTATAAAAAGGCCTGAGGGGCATAGAAAGAATCAATAGAGAGAAATTACTCTCCTTAATAGAGAGGCCAATTTTATTTGAAATCCTTTTTAAAACCTGTATTCAGCAAATTAATTACAAAACACAGGACTTGTGAATTTAGCAGGGTATTGAATTTAGCAGTAAAACAAAGCAGAAATATTGTCCTACTGGGAAAGAGGCCCAGTAGGAAATGTGTGTGGTTTCTGCAGGTTGGTATATCACAGGTAATGATGTGAGGAAGCTATCAATAAGATAATTGCATGGGGGCATCCCACTGCTATTCCCTGAGGATCTATCTCTCCAAGGGGAGAGATGGCAGTTGTATGTTACCACACTAAATTCAAATGAACTTAATAAATAAACGGGTATGATCTTTGAAGCTCATTCACATAGGAATGTATTATGGGCCTATATTCCTTTCCAAACCATTTTATTCTGTGTTTCTTTCATCCTGGCCTTCTCTTCACTCAATAATTTGGTGGCCATTCTTCAGTGGTCTAGGTCCCAAGCACTAAAATTCTCTCCCTAAATCTCTGCTGATCTGTCCTCCTTAAAACCTATCTCTTTCTTCAGGTTTTGTGACCACCGTTATAAATAACTCATGATATTTTCTGCTAATTTTTGTCTTACAGTACTCTGATGTGCCTTGGAATATGTTACAACATTAAAAGCGTTATATAACTGCACGTCATTGCTTTATTGCTTATAGTTCATCTGTCACGATTTTAGTGAGCTTTTGCATTTTGAAGTTTCAGGACGTAACCTTGTACTTTCTGTCTTATTTTTGAAATGAATAGCTATTAACCCATTTATGCTGCATGAAGTTTCAAGGAACTTTAAAATCATGTGTAGTACAATACAGCAAAAGGAAGGTAGCTGTTTGGATTTACCAGTGGTTCAGTAACAAGGGCTTTCCATGTATGATGGCTCATGTAGATCACAAAAAGCCCTTCTTAGCAAAAATCCAATTCTCCTTCATTGAGTTATAATGCTTCTGAATATGTTGCAATAAAATCAATGATTGTTAATTACCTCCAATCTCTAATCTTCTTTTCTGTCCAAAATTTTAGAAACTACTGTTTCTGCCAGGTCCTGTTGCTTTGTCCTCCAGTTTCCTGTGTGAATTCAGTTGAATCATGATTCTGTCCCTTCCACATCACTGAAAATGACCTAACTAAACTCATAAAAGACATTCTCCTTGATTGTGGCTAAGGTGCTTCTTTGAGTGGCACGGTGGCTCAGTGGTTAGCACTGCTGCCTCACAGCGCCAGGGACCCGGGTTCAATTCCAGGCTCAGGTGACTGTGTACATTGTCCTTGTGTTTGCGTGGGTTTCCTCCGGGTGCTCCGGTTTCCTCCCACAATCCAAAGATGCGCACGTTAGGTGAGTTGGCCATGCTAAATTGCCCATAGTATTCAGGAATGTATAGGTTAGATGCATTAGTCAGTGGTAAATGTAGAGAAATAGGTCTGGGTAGGTTACTCTTCAGAGGGTTGGTGTGGACTTGTTGGGCTGAAGGGCCTGTTCCACACTGTAGGGATCCTATGATTCTTGGTGATATATTCAAAGTTGATGTTGGAGAAAGTGAGCAAGCCTCTTTGTCATATTTAACATTTGAAGGAAATGAAATTACCTTCCTCAATTGCTCTGCAATCCATGGCATCTTCAATCACATCCTTTTCTTTCTACACTTCATCCCTTGTTCAGCTTGCTGCTCTTGCTTGTGAGGTTGTCTATCTGCTTGTATCCAGAGCATCTACAATGATGACTTCTTGTCCTATGTTCAAACTAACAACACCTTAGTCTCCCTTTGTCCCCTCCTGTTCCTCATTTTCATGGTATCACATTGTGACAACAATTGAAGACATGGGATTAGCCTTTACCAGCAATGTGAACTTGTCTACATTATCCTGAGCTGAATCAGACTGTGATGCCTTGATTGATCCCTAACTGAAACTGACATTCTGACCAGCTCCTCCTTCCCATCGTAAAGACGGAGGAGCTTCCACGTAGAACATAGAACATAGAACATAGAAGAATACAGCGCAGTACAGGCCCTTTGGCCCTCGATGTTGCGCCGATCCAAGCCCATCTAACCTACACTAGCCCACTAGCCTCCATATGCCTATCCAATGCCCGTTTAAATGCCCATAAAGAGGGAGAGTCCACAACTGCTACTGGCAGAGCATTCCATGAACTCACAACTCGCTGAGTAAAGAATCTACCCCTAACATCTGTCCTATACCTACCACCCCTTAATTTAAAGCTATGCCCCCTCGTAATAGCTGACTCCATATGTGGAAAAAGGTTCTCATGGTCAACCCTATCTAAACCCCTAATCATCTTGTACACCTCTATCAAGTCACCCCTAAACCTTCTTTTCTCCAATGAAAACAGCCCCAAGTGCCTCAGCCTTTCCTCATACGATCTTCCTACAATACCAGGCAACATCCTGGTAAACCTCCTCTGCACCCGTTCCAGTGCCTCCACATCCTTCCTATAGTATGGCGACCAAAACTGCACACAAATCTCCAGATGCGGCCGCACCAGAGTCTTATACAACTGCAACATGACCTCAGGGCTCCGGAACTCAATTCCTCTACCAATAAAAGCCAGTATGCCATTAGCCTTCTTCACCGCACTATTTACCTGGGTGGCAACTTTCAGAGATCTGTGTACATGGACACCAAGATCCCTCTGCTCATCCACACTACCAAGTATCCGACCATTAGCCCAGTACCCCGTCTTTTTGTTACTCTTACCAAAGTGAATCACCTCACACTTATCTACATTGAACTCCATTTGCCACCTTTCTGCCCAGCTCTGCAACTTATCTATATCCTGCTGTAACCTGACACATCCTTCCTCACTGTCAACAACTCCACCGACTTTCGTATCATCCGCAAACTTGCTCACACAACCTTCTAGCCCCTCTTCCAGGTCATTTATAAAAATGACAAACAGCAATGGTCCCAAAACAGATCCTTGCAGAACACAGCTAGTAACTGCACTCCAAGATGAACCTTTACCATCAACTACTACCCTCTGTCTTCTTCCAGCCAGCCAATTCCTAATCCAAACCTCTAACTCACCCTCAATGCCATACCTCCGTATTTTTTGCAATAGCCCACCATGGGGAACCTTATCAAACGCCTTACTAAAATCCATATACACCACATCTACCGCTTTACCCTCGTCTACCTCCTTAGTCACCTTCTCAAAGAATTCAATAAGGTTTGTGAGGCACGACCTGCCCTTCACAAAAACATGCTGACTATCCTTGATCACATTATTCCTATCCAGATGTTCATAAATCCTATCCCTTACAATTCTCTCTAAGACTTTGCCCACAACAGAAGTGAGACTCACCGGCCTATAGTTACTAGGGTTATCCCTACTCCCCTTCTTGAACAAGGGAACCACATTTGCTCTCCTCCAGTCTACTGGCACTATTCCTGTAGACAACGAGGACATAAAAATCAAGGCCAATGGCTCTGCAATCTCCTCCCTTGCTTCCCAGAGAATCCTAGGATAAATGCCATCAGGCCCAGGGGACTTATCTATTTATTACCTTTCCAGAATTTCCAACACCTGTTCCCTACATACCTCAAAGCCGTCCATTCTAATTAATTGTGACTCAATATTCACGTGTGTAGCATTGTTTTCCACCAGCGCTATATCAGCCACCCCAGATCTGAACTCCTTGTACAAGTCTCTGCAGTCTTCACATTTGAATATGCCAATGTTATCTGGCCAGTGAAGCACACACTACTATCTCTAAGCCAAATTATCTAAAATTCTGTTGCTTTGATCAAGTACTCCCTGAAGTGCTACTTGCTCATCTCCTTGTCCTGTCAAATATACATTTGCCCCTGGTGCCCAATATCTCAACATTAAAATTTAAATCATTGTATTTAAATTCCATCATATTTTTGTAACCTTGTCAAATGCTGGAAACCTCCCCCTTTCCTGAACTCTATACTTGACTCCTGACTGTTGTAAAAACAATGACTGCAGATGCTGGAAACCAGATTCTGGATTAGTGGTGCTGGAAGAGCACAGCAGTTCAGGCAGCATCCAAGGAGCTTCGAAATCTGTTGTATACTTTTCTCTCTTTGCCTCACCATTAGTCCCTGTGCCTTCAGGTGCTTAAGGCCTAAGAATGTGAATTCTTTCCTAAAACCCCTTTGCCTCTTTACCTCCCCTCTTGAAGGACATTCATAAAATCTGTATCTCTGACCATGTTTATGGT